>NW_008825615.1:14981277-15000445 GCF_000699105.1 Pygoscelis adeliae
GATTTTCCTGGGGCATTGTCTGTGCTTACAGCACAGCCACGTGGGCCTCGTCCCTTACAGTGGGCAAAGAGAGGGCTGAGAGAGGTAGAGGACGTTTTGAGCAGTTTTGGGTGAGGAGGGGGAGAACTGGCAGGACAGATGGCTCTCTTAAAAGCAGGATGGCAGAGGAGACCTGCATGGGATGCTGAGCAAGAAGCAGGAGTCCGACACGTCCAGGCATCTCTAGAGGTCTGGATAGGAGAGCGGAGTCCAGATAGTTTCAGAGAGAGATTTCTGTAGCAGATTATGGATTTGTTTGGGGGAGAAACGAAGGCAAGGGATGCTCTTTCTTCTTTCCTTTACTCACCAACTTCCTCCTTTTGTGCTCTTCCAGGGTGTAAGAACAGTGCTCCCCCTTCTTCTCCTAGCAGTCCTTTCCCACCAGGAACAAGCTCAAACCATCTCCTTGGGCCTTTGGGACCTCTTGGCGAGAGGTCCTCCTCCAAGAGGTTTCCTTTGGGAGGAAAGCAGCAGGATGCCGCCAGGGTGGTTCCGCCACTGCAAGTGCGTCAGGGTGGGTGGGGCAGTGGGGCCAGAGGAGCTGGGCTGGACCAGGGGCTGTGCGGGCAGATGGCAGGGCATCTTCTCAGGCAGGGCTGCAGCAGACACCCTTCCCTGCACACTGAGCCACCGCTGCCCTCACCTCTCCTCAGGCGCATGCCAAGCCTGATCTCCAGCAAAAATGACTGGAACGCAAATGTCCCGCCTGTAAACCAACTCCCTGGCTTCCAAATTCTTTCTGTAGTGCTAGCCCTGCCCCACAGGTCCTGGGTCCATGTAGGGAGAAGTGGCAGGGTTTCAGCAGCAAGCTCAGTCCCCTGCAACTGATTGCTCTCCCCACAGCAACAACTGTAACTGGAAAGTGGAAAATGTGGGCTTGGATACTTTCGGGCCAAGGAGAGAAATGTTCTCACTTCTGGACAATGGTTTTAAATACTAGGCCACTTATATATTACTAGGGAAGAGGGTAACTCTTCCTGATATATTTTGGAAAAAAAAAAAAAAGTTTTAGATTTTTATGAAGGAGAAGATATTTTCAGCTTTATAAATCCAGAGTGCAGAAGGCACCTTCTATCAGCAGGTGACTGGTCAATAAATGTCCCAGACAGACTGTCCTTGAAATTTCCTGTCTTGGCTAATTCCAGCCTTCTCCGCATGCCGTCTTCTGAGCTCTGCTCCTGCGACAGGCTGGAGGCACACAAGGATGGCTTTTGATCCTGCTATAGCAACCAGATAAATAAGTCCCTTTGGAGAACTTGGGCTGAGGCAAAGTGGAAATTAGTAAAATTTAATCTTTCCATTAGGATATATCTTATAAGTTTTTAGAAAAGTAATTCCTTCATTTTATCTACATAGTTTCATTGCCTATGAAAATTAAATTTTATTAGAGGAAATACAGTGAGCTGGTCTCAGTATCACTTAGGTACTAAGAAATGACCTGCATGCTGTGAACTTCATCCAGTGGAAGCTGTTACCAATGTAGATGGCATTTAGCCAAAAAGAGATAGAACAATAGGGGCCCAGCCCAGCAAAAACCCCCGCATGAATCCCAAGTTACTCCAATCTCACAGTCACAAATGCTTCCAAGTGAGCTAAGGCCAAACTCCAGCAGACAGCTATTGTTGAGGAACATTAAATGGGAACACTTGATTTGAAGAGGTAGTCTAGCAGAAGGGGCTCCACTTAACTATGACTCTTAGAGCTACTGCTGCTCACAGCTCCCCATTTTCTTTGTGTTCCTCTTCCTTCTTAAAAAGCATGGGCAGGACAACAGTGCTTTGTTCATTATCCCTTTTTGCAGCAGGACCTCTTTGTACTGGGAAAGGTAAAGTGACCTCTATTAATTCATGACTCACATGAGCAGTTACTTCATCTGAGTTTTGAAATGACTGGCTTTAGAAAAGCCTTTGCATCTCTCAAGGAGCTCTGTTATGTAGACCCTACATAACCTACATAGACCCTACCCTAAGGTAGACCCTTCAAAAGCTCTTCACCTGCCTGGCTCAGAGTATGAGTTGATGACTTATCATTTGGAATAAGTAAATCTTCATCTTTATTATGATACTGACACAAATGATGTTTCAGATAACTTTGGCATGACCTAGACCGTATTCTTTTAGCTTCTCCAAAACAAACTCCCTATCTTTTTAGCCACACAGGATGTAAGACTTGGAATTTAAAAACAAAGTTTTAATATAGTAAGATCAACTTTGATTAAGCATCAGCATGTTTGGGTTTACCTGCAATATCTGTCTTTACAATTTAGTTCTTTCAAGCCTGCTCTCATCTGAACAATTACAGTATGTAAATCAAGCTATACTGGCATGCTGTACCTGCAGGAGATTGTGAGTACAGCATTCTTCTCATGGGAGTGCTGAAAGATAAGGAACTGAACTGCAACCATTTAAATTCATCACATTCATAATTATCAATTGTACCACATACCATGTACACCTCAACACAGTTTATTAAAATGAAGAAAATATGCAGGTAGGTTTGAGAATAATTGTGACTGAAATATATCCTACTAAATATAATGCAAAGCGTAATTTCTCTCCATTGGATATTGTATAGTTCTTTGTAACCATGGGAGAGGAAAAGAAAACCACCCAAAAAACTTGCTTGAGGTATTTCTTTCTTCTACATCCGTTGTGAAATCTTTCCAGCTCTTGGCAGAAAGTCTGACATTTGCATACCATGCCAAAGAAAATAGTTACCATTTTATACATTAAAATAAGAAAGAAAGAGGTGAGAGTTATTTAAAAAAAAAAAAGGAAATTTAGCACATACTAGGTTTTGGTCTATCATATGTGGTGGACTGACATTACAAGAAAATAGATGCAGTTCAGTTTCAAAATCATTTGAATGGTCTGCTTGAGGATTCTAAAAGATAGCAAAGAAGTCAAATAATTAAACCATCTCAAACAATGCTCAAATGTTATTTCCCAGAATTGTGAAACCTAGGGAGTGAAATCTGAATTTTGTTGTTAACTAAGTAGAGTCCTTCAGGACATTTCTCAAAGTACTACAATAAATGCAACCTCATCCTGAAGCACCACAAAATATCATCCTCAGCTTTCAGCTGGGAGAAAACTCTGAGCAAGTGATGACTAAAGCTCCCAGTAGAACTGAAAAAAAAAACCCCAAAGTAGAACATCATTTCATAACTCCCATATACAAAAATGCAGAATAGAAATAATCAGAAAGTGATTGTATTCTAGAGGTCGAGTGGAGGAAGGTCAAATCCTCAATAAATATCAAAAACAGGTAAGCTGATTTTTAGAACTATTAAGAACAGAGGGCAAAACAGAAATGTCATTATTTTCTGCCATTGTGTGATGGTTCACATACATGTTAAAGATTCAGTACTATCCTGACCATCTATATCAACAAAATAAATCAAAAAGGTAACAATAATGTCTGAACATGTGAGAGAGCTTGAAGAGTTACTAAAAAAAATAGAACTCATTAGCTAAAGATGACAAGACAAAATTCAAGCAAGGAAATAAATGGAAGATAGGTCCATTGCTGAGCATTAAAACCATTGCTAATTCCAACATAAAATATCCTTGAATAACCAGAAGCTGGAGGGATTTTCTAGGAAAAAAGATCCCTTTATCCATGCATAATACTTCAACACTCTTTGTTCAATCATGCACCTCTGACCAATGGATCGAAGACTACTAGGAAATAAAAAAATCTCTTGGTTTGTGAGGAACGAAAGGACTAAACTAAATTACTTATGAGACAACAAGTAAGAAGAAAAAGAGAAAATTAGAGGTTTAAAATAGTAAAATCAGAGGTGCGTCTGCTCTGGCAGTGAAGCAGCTAATATTATGGGCCAGCCTGAAGGCAAAACAGAGCAAAGGACATGCAGGAGGCCCAAAGGCACGTGCAAATTGCTAAAATAACAGGGCCAGGACACCAGCTCAGCACTGTTCCTATCATCTGTACCATTTCATTCCTAGCAGGCTTCCAGGCATGGCAGGGCTAGTTTTAGGGCTGTAGCAACTATCAGACAATGCCCAGGAAAGGTCTGAGGAACAGCATGAGCCAGGGATTATTTCCAGTATGCAATCTGGACAGAGCTGGGCTGTTTGGATCAGGGAAGGGAGTTTAGCTATGGCAAGCTGTACTTGTCCTCAGGGCCACATAACAGGCCTTATTTTCTGGTACAAATATATGTGATCACAGGAATTCCTGTTAAGCTTTTTGGTAGAGTGGATGGGCTGCTTGCTCTTCACCAACTCAGAAGAGGCTGGACAAGGAATTCCCAAGACTACAAAATCATTAAGTATATAAGATGAAAAGCTGAGAAGAATATAGCCAGGATCTCAGTATAATGTTATAATGGGGCTGAAAAAGAGGTTGCACTATAACGTTTCCTTGTAGCTGTGTGCAAGTGTCTTCTTGTCACCACAGAAAACAGAACTAGAGGATAGAGGGTTTCATCGGTATTGTTTGAGGCTCAGTGGAAATAAAACGCACACCACTGTTCTTGGGCAGGAGCAAGGAGGATGGGCATGAATAAAAAAAACATGTTTTCATGGTTGACGGTAACTGGCAAGTGGGTTATTCTGTCTCTTCAGAAAATAAGTTTGTGGGTTTGGGGGTTTTTTTTCCTATCTTAGGCTGCTCTTGGTCCTGCAGGTGTCCTAAACATCCCCCTAGGAGAGGAAGTAAAGGGCCTGGGCTGCTTCCACACTTTCTCCCCTCCTCTTTAAGACCATGCAAAGACGTAATTCTTATAGAGACAGTACAGAGCATGTGCCTATTTACCTCATTATCTCAGCATCGCCTTCACGTTGGCTGAATATCAGGCAGTTGCCCCACCTCTAGCTATAATACCTATACGTATTTCTTAAATTGAAGGTGCAGCCAAGATGATGGATCTTTTAGAGAATATGTATGTTCCTATATGTATGAAAAAGATCCATATAAACAGTCATTTCTGCGTCGATGTTGTGTTCCTATTTAAAATACACAACAACAACCAAGGGAAATACAAGCTTCTTTTTGAGCCTCCACCCACAAATTGATGACTCTATACAGATCAACAGAAGAAAATCCTGTTTATAATTAACGTATAACAGTGGTGTAGCAACTTTGACACAGATCTTGGTGTAAAGAACGAAATATTTCTATGCAGCCTGACCACCACCCAGGCTTGTCCTTGCCTTCTTTATCTTTACAGCTTGAGCCAAAACTACACACTTGAGAATTAGGCCACTGCAAAGAGGGTCTACTGGGCCTATGGGTTCTGCTTTTCATTTAATTTATTTTTGAAGAGGAAAAGTAATAATATCTCCCAAGCATATTCCATTTTTGACATCAGGATAAGGTCACTTAGTCAATTATGTCAATCTGTGACATGATTTCTCCTTCCTAGTTCAAAGGGCAAAAATGTTTAACCGCTGTCAACTTTTAAACTGTCAACACTACTCACCAACAGGAATGGGTTGATGTGAAGCACCCAGAGCTGTTGCACTGTGTGCATGCCAGGGTTGTCTCTGCATCCCCATGCTCCATTAAGAACAGAGTTCTGTTGTCATCAGAACAGCTACAGCTGAATAAAGCAGAATTAAAGCTGGGGTTGTGGAAAATCAAGCAGCAGCACCAGAGCTACACGTATGGCCAGCAGGCATCAACCAGCCATTTCTAGCAGAGATGAGCACAGTGAGAAAAGATGCCATTTACATATGTAACTGAGAGGATTTTTTAACTAAGGTATCTATTGCCCTCCTTGTGGGTATGATGGTAGAAATGGACAGTAACAATTTAAATGGCTAACCCGGTCACAAACTTGCAATATTGTTAGAGAGAGTAATCTAAACTTATGAAAAGTTCCTTTGACCATTCAGCTTTCTTAGTTCCAAGATCCATATAAAGGGGGAAAGAAAGTTGCATTTTCAATTACGTATACTTGAAGTGGATGAATATTGATGGATTTTTATTGAATTTATTAAGGATGTTAGAGACGTGCAGAGAGTCAGGTTGTACAACCCAAAGCCAGCAGAGCTCTTTCTCATAGGCCCACTAATTTCAGTAGGTTTTCTCTTGGAAAAAGGACCTACTATCCTGAGAAATAACTGCCTGAACTAGCTCAAATTGCATCATTTTGACTGCCTTAGACAGCTAAAAAAAGGAAAAGGAAGCTACTTTTCAATATGTCCAATGTTCATTTCTACCAATAGGTGTGGGAGAAGGCATCCTCTGAGTACTTTGTATTCTGTGGTGACACAAAAATAGCAAGTGCAAATAACAAGCATACAAACCTGCTGATGAAAGAAGTGAGCAGAGTCCCATTTTATTGAAGGAGAGGAGGTGTTAATTACAGACCTCATGGTAACTGAGCTGCCAAGAACTAATAAGTTTAATATTCAAATTCAAATGGTGCATTATTTCCTGATTCTTACATGTTCAGATATTTAGACTAAGGTCAAGATGGACAATATTATTCTTTTTACTTTAAAAAATGTTTTCCTACACTTCACGTTAAAGTCTGTTTTATCTGCAAATACAGGGGAGAACATAAGGCAGTAAAAAAGGCAACTCAGTCTTATCAGAATTAAAACTACTAAAATATCCATAGACCTAAAGACAAAAGCAAGCTTGAAGCAGACATGCTACATCAAGAGAAACCAATGCAGCTCCAATCAGTAGTATCAATTTTTCATTAGTGTGAAGCAGCAAGCCCAGCTCTGGTTCAGATGGAAAGTGCTGGTCCCAGTGGCCAGCTGTTGCCCCAGGGATCTAAGGCAACATTAGGTGGCTGTTCTGCATCAGCAGGATTTAGGTGTCAGCCTTCCTTTGCTGGTTTGGAGAAATGCCACTTCATTGCCACAGCGGTTGCAGGTGCTTACATTCCTCTCGAACGATGTGTTCGGGTCCCTTGGCACTGCTAGTGAGTACGTTCAGGCGTGCTTCCTTGTTGGCTGCACTTTGCCACAGGTAAAGGCTTACTCTACCCAAGCCTGTTTGGCATTCAGGTGAGGCACCCCTGTGTCCAAGTCTCTCTGAGACCTCAGCCCAGCCTTCAAATGTCTTTGATGCTAATTATGATAAAACAGCTGCATGAAGTTTAGTCTATATTTGAATAGACTAAGACTATATTTGAGTAGACTAAGACTAAGATAAGCCTTGTCACTGAAACCGCTTAGGATTTCCTGTACACAGCCTGTTTACTGAGTGTGAGGTTAATTTCAAGTCATTGCAGCCATCTAAAAGTTAAACTGCCAGTCTAAGCTACATCACCAAGACACCTCCAGAAGATGATTCATTTCACATGCCATGAACACCTCTCAGATGTTCTTTTCTCTCTGTTGATCACAGAAGGAGTTGAGGTGCCTCACTTAGGCTATGATCAAGTAAAAACGGAAGAATTTTATTTTAGGGCTGTTTGATCTTATACTTTGGTTTCTTGCAATTTATTATGTTTTCTGTATAAATCAGGTTCTGTATGGGAAGTGTTGAGTTTTTTGTTACCAGTGTTCATTAATATACTTGGACAAATAACCTGCTGTCATAACCTCAATATTAAGAAAAGCACCTTCACATATGGAAATTTAAACCTGTAGTGTCTTATTGGTGCTGTTTTCAAATATTACAGCTGGCTAGAAGTAGACTATTTTAAAGCACAATTTTTAAAAAGAGCAGAGGAAAGCAGCAGGTCAAACTACATGAGAGAGTACAGTGAGTGGGAAGGATGCAGCTTTATGTTGATGATAATTTTATTCTTTCAAGCTCAGGTGACTTGCATTATCCTTTCTGCAGCTAGAATTCCATTGTGTTTATGTTAGTTAATAAAATATACAAGTCAGTTATTTTCACCATAGGCAAAGGATTTTTCGTGAAGGCATTTAAGCTACATACTAAAATTTAAATGCATTGAATTAGTTGTTGATTTCTCTTGAATATCTAAGCACACACACAAATTAGCTCAGAACGTTTTCTATTAAACAATGGTCACATAAAGTAATTAAAAATTAGTTCTCAGAGCTTCATTTTGCCAGTAATTTATTCTGAAATTCTTACTAATGATACAGTGGAAGAAGTTTATTAGTACATTAAATTTATTAAATAAATATTGCATATGTCATGTAACTGAAGTTTGAGCCTAGTTCAGATTTGCAGAGGTACTTCAGTTCTATTTTTGCTACCATTTCTTCTGTCCTTATGCTGTTCTTCAGAGTAAAGTTTTAACATACTATTATGGACCACAAAAAAGGGAAGATTCAAAATATGCAGACAGAAAGAAGGATCATGATTGCCACTGATTTTTAATAAATTTGATACCTAACTGCTATTTATGTCTTTAAAGTTTTTCCTGAAGTGATTTAAATCAAAGAGAAAACAGAATGTTCAAAACCTAGTGAGTACAAGAAAACTTTGTGCATGCAAGTGAGGATTTTAAATCTGCATGCTATTTTGGTACTTACACAGCCTGCTTATGCATCATATCCAAGCATATTCAACAGTAGATACGCCCTTCTGTCCTCATGAAAGAAAAAAATCACGGGTTAGTTATTTTTGGTTTTCCTGCCCCAAATCCAAAGTGCATGGGAAAACTCATGCTGAGTTTTTGGATATCCTTATTTCACAGCTAGCACCTAGCACCAGTGAGGGCTGTGCTCTACTGCCTTGTAAAAGTACTGTTCAAGACTTCCACTGTTAGGCGAGGACTGGGTGTTGAAGATGACCATGGTGACGACCAGCAGTGGAGATTCACAGGCAGCCAGGGCCAGTTTCTGTGACAAGTTTGGCACTAGACTGCATTCAGGAGAAATAAAACTAGTGCTAACAGCCACATCTTACCCAGTGCTTTGGCAAGGTCAGGGAGCTGCTGCTTTTTTCTAACATCTGGAGCAGAGACTCTATCGCTCTGTCACAATATCAGAAGCATTGCTGTAGTCCAGTTTGACCTCACACATACATGAATCTCTCTGGCTAGATTTATGCTGTCAGATGTGGGTTTTGGGGTTGCATGGATCTAATGTATTACCAAGGAGAGCTCAAGGACATCAGGGCTGCAGACTACCAAAATGTAGAGTCAGGTGCCATTGTTTGGGGAATGTGAGAGCAAAAGGTTCACACCTTGTTATTTTTTGTTACTAGTGTCTCCTTCAATCTAGCTGACATATGACTTGAAGAATCTATTCTTTCTCCAGATGTCATTCCATGCTGATGTGTCATGAGAGTTTGGTGGTTATGATTTAAGTGCACTTACTATCAGAGGTCTACTTCTGTCCTGCTAAATCCAGATAAATCACACCTGAACTCCCAAAAATCTTCTGAGAGGACTCAAATATTATGGGAGATATAACTTCTTTTTGTAGCACTTTGTGGGGGAGGTTTTGGAAACCGGAGTAACTGCAGCCCCTAACAGCTGAGATTTTATCCTGAAAGAAAGTACTTGAAAGAGGTCCCATTTGCCTCAGCAGTGAGAAAGAGTACTGGTTATTAGCAGTCCATAGACAACAGAATAAGCCCATGCTCTCCCTCCTAGTCTTTTCTGTGGTGCCACATTTCAGACAGAAGAGTTTAGGATGCTAGCAGCTGGCAGTGGCAAAAGATTTTTTTGAGGAATTATGTATATGCTAATACATTGATTATTTGCATTCTTTAGGATTCATTGTAGAGTTTGCCATCTGAATGGAAGTTGATAGATCGGAACAAGCAATGTTTCTTGTTTCCTGTACCTTATATTTTACTAACTAGTAAAACCTAGTAAAACCTAGTTGGTGTTAGTCTACTGGTAATTTTCAGTGAAAAACCAACCCTCTCTGTGGTCAAGACATCTGAAATGGCATGAGAAAAGGAAGGAAAAAAGGATGTGATGAAGAAGAATGGGTTTCTACAGCCTTCAGCTCCCACGGTAACAAAGGGATTTGTAACAAATGTTCACAGAGTAGGTTTCAGGAGAGAATATGGAACATCATACAACATTTCAAAGAAAGTTTGAGATGTCAGAAATGCATTATCAGAAGAAACATGATAAGGGTTAATCAACAGATCATTTTTCTTTCTGATGTTCTTGATCTGATTTGAGACATTTCTAACAGAAAGTGAGATATTTCATTCTGTATAACATTTCCCTAGCAACAGTTTTAGACCCACCCATGCCCAAGTGGGCATTCAGAGCCCTCCTCTTCTTTAGACCTGAGTCATTGTTGAGTTTTCCCCTGAGATGTATAACAAATTCTTTATTTCTTTGTTAGCTGTCTTGCAGATACTGCTTTCTCACTAGCTATTTAGCATGAACTAGTTTCCTGTTTTATGTGATTCACTTTATGAAAATTATTTATTTCCTATTAAATCCTTTCTACCAAAAAACTTAAGTCAATGATCATACCACTAATTTCATCCAAAGCCTGTGGTTTTGATTACACAGTGTTTAATCAAATAAAGAATGATATTTCGTAAGTAGCATTATTTGAAATTAGTCTGATGAACAAAGCAACTGGAGGAGCCAGAGAACAGAGCAATAAACAGGAAAGGGTGTTGTGACAAGTAATGCAAGGAAGTAAAGGCTATGATGGAAACGGAGGCTGCAGTGGAAGCAACTCAAAAATTTAAAGATGTATGTTATCCCTGAGTAGATGTAAACTAGTCATACAAAAGAATTATCACCTGACGTCTTCAATGTCCATGTGTTCTGAAAAATAGGGATAGAGCTGAAGAAGAATGGGTATTTGAAGGAACAGCAGAGAAGAGATGAAGTTTCAGGGACAGCTGAGCCCTTGCAGATACCTGCTGAAAAACAATGTCTGGAAAACAGATATGTGTTCAAGAACAAAAGATTTATGAGCAAGGCCAAGGACTGTGGTGGCTGGTGGAGCAAAGAAAGAGAGCTGTTGACTGTCAGATTAGATAAAAGGATTAATCCATGTTATTTCTGCTTTGTCACAATCACAAGTCACAGAAAGCCACCAACTTCAGCAACAATCAAGACAGTATTAATGTTTTTAATGCCAAAAATAAACATTCTGAAACACAACAATCTTTGTGCTAGCCAATTGTTCTACCATACCTGAGAGGATGGATATAGAGGGAAACATACTGCATAAATAAGCATGAAACTGCCCCTTAAGCATACTCTCACTTCATTTTATGTGTATTTTATACTCCTATGTGTATGTCCCCAATACATTTGAGGCATTTTATTTTTCTGGCTAAACTTCATTCATTGCCTTTAAATCCGTTCTATATTTGAAATAACAGTAGGAGCTCTGTGTTCCTTATAAAAGTTACCTAGGCATCACAAAGTCACCTGTCAAAATACTTGGCATCAAGGCGTCCCAGTCTCATAAGTATTTTGTAAGAAAACCATAATTACCTTTTAAACAGCTTTCAATTCAAGAAACCAAACACACCAGGTTAAGCCTGTTAATACAAGATAGATATCTTGTGTCAAAACCAAGCAATTTCTTTCTGTTAACTATCCACTAAACTTCCCAGCTACATCTATCAAAAGATCAGTTTCTTTTTTTTTACTTCCAAAGCAACTAACAGCACAAAAGAGAAGAGAAGATAATAGAGAAAGTCAGAGGGTAGCATAGGTTTCAGATCAGAAACGAAGGTGCTTCTCTGGAAGGTCTGCAGGGAAAAAGTGAACTTGAAGGGGGAGAATAAGTTTTGCACAATAGTGTGGCCTCTGAAACCAATTTTAGTCAACAGAATTCAACAGGAGCTTCAAAGGCTGATTTCAATGATGACCCACTGTCCTTTGAACTAATAATATAGTCACCTGGCTAGTTTTGCAGGAGCTATTAGTGGAATTCTTCTTGAAAGAAACTAGGACTTTTCAGTCAAAATGTACTTACTGGTTACTGACTCACTGACTGATGACAAAGAAATGAAGCACACACCAAACCCATCAACAGACAATTTGGTTTCCTTATGAAACAGGAACATAAATACCAGAGAAATAATAGAAAAGTCAGAGAACTTTCCTACTTTCTATTACAATGAAAGAAAAGAAGCAAATGTTGTTTCTGAATAAAATTGTGTTGGCTCTGGTATTCAAGAAATAAGTGTTTTCCACATGCACTGTTGAACTCCACTGCCCAAAAGCCATGGAGGAGATCCAAGATAGCCAGGTAAAAGTGTTGGTAATATGCAGCTTTTTTACACAAACACTCATGTTTTAACCTGCAATAAAGCTGCAGATACTTAAATGATTTTAAAAGTTTACTTAATAGCCCATTTTTTGGCTATGACCATGAACGTGCTATGAATTTCTTCCACTGGACCCTTTTTGCATAATACATTAGGTTTGAATGTGGCCTTATTATCCTTAACTGCCATCCCTTATCTACTTAGATCATCACCATGGACTCTGCCTGAACTTCCCCCTTCCCTCTTTGTATGAGCTTCTTACCATCTCCTATATAACCTTAGATGCTTTCTTTGTTTATATATGGATTTTGGTTCATTAGCTGCCAAAAAACCATGGATTTCTGTGACCTAAACTGTCTCTCCTGCTATGAGGTATTCTGTCAGTGTTTTTAAAGTAACACCGCTACCGCTATTTGAAACAATGCCCATAATGCTTAATATTGGCAAATTTCCAGTTGCCCACTGCATTCCCAGAGGTATTCTGTGCAGTTCTCAAGTGAAAGCAAGAGTCTCAATTTCAGGAATATGCAGCATGGGAACAAAATATCAAACCAAGGTGGTCTCAAAGGTGCAGCTGCAATGCCAGCTTGATTTCTTCAAAAGAAGCAAGATATCTGTGTTTCCATTGCTGTTGTGTTCAAAGCCTCATTGTTCTAAAAAAGGTTGTTACAATTAAGTTTGGAGAGAAAGATAACATATGGGGTTTTTTACATGTTAACATTAAAACTTTGTACATACTACAATGCAGACTGGCTTCTGTGGGGAATTTTGTCCAGCTGAGAGTTAGAATTCCATTTCTTTAGCCCAAGTTTCCTAATGATTTCAAAGTTCTGCATCTGTCCCTGACTAATACTAATTAGGGTGCTCTCTTTAAACTCTCATCTGCTCCACCAAGTGTTTTAAAGGGTGCCAAGCACGCCATCCAAATTTTGTGTGCTGCTTCTGCCATCTCCTGTATATCTGTTTAAACTCTGACAGGTTTGCAAAAAGCAGGAGTGGAGGAATAATTTAATATTTATCAGCAAAACCAGTTTGAGAATAGCAACAATACAACCTACTGATTCTTCCTCTAAGAAAAACAAAACAAAACAAAACAAAACTCCTGCTTATCATAAACTAATTGTATAGATTAGATATTTAGATGAAGAAAAAGCTTTTCATCTTACACCATGACATTTTTACAAGTGGGAAGTATTTAACAAAACATGCAAGATAGGGAAATGTTTGAAGAACGTCCTGGTTTGGGAGGTCAGCATTTTATTTACTTGATGCAGGGCATTATAGTAGAGAGATTTCATAAAATTAAATAAACAATGACAAATTTGCTGGCTGCACACTGTTTGAAATGAGTGTTTACAGTTACTGCAGAGATCTTTCTAGAGTTTAGTTGTGATTGGGTTTATAAGACCTTTCTGGTTCTATTAAATGAGCTAAATACAGACTAAAGACTAACCTAAAGCCCACTGAAGTTATGACAAGTTATTTATTGACTGAGCAAGAAATCTAACGTCTCTTTCCTGTGCAGGTTTCAGGTCACCTACAAATGAGCTTTTTCTTGCTTGTTTATAAGAGTTCTCCTGAGCTTACCTAGCAAAAGGTTTCACTCTTGGAGGAGACAACCTTCCCTCCCATTAATCAGCTTGTCTCCACGCCGGGGGAAAGCTCGTGTACAGGTTCCTTCTGAGAGCTTCAGAGAGACAAGAAAAATTGCATTAAAAGGAAAGGGAGGAGGAGGAATTTTCAGATGCATGGAAGACCAAGTGAACAAGTGAGAGACTGCAGTCTCCTCTTCTGCAGCTGCTTCCTGAGGACAGGCCACATTGATTGGTGCTAGACTGCAGATTGCCCTGCTGTTCAGAGAAAAACAGGGAATAGCACTAAGCCTCTAAACAGTAAATCAATAAAAAATGGTCAATTGAGGATGTCACTATTTTTAGATAATAAAAAAAGACAGACTCAAATGGTTCAGAAGGGCTATATGATTACTGATGTTGTACACGCTCCAAGGATACCAGAGGAAATCAAATTTTCCTACACGAGACCCAAAATCTGTAGGAAGTTCAGCTTTTAAAAACCAGCTTTTCCAAAAAAGCTGTATACAGAACTGTGACTCACCACCACCTAAGTAGTTTAAAGAAAAAAGCAAATAAACAAACTCGAGCCTAGTGTCTTGCTCTCTCTGCCCCCACCCCTCTGCCTTTCTTCCCCTCTTCCCAGGAAAGATTCAGAAGAGTTTATAACAATGAAGAAGCATAACTCTATAAAACTTTAAAGAGGCTAACAGAAAAAGCTGCTTTGAATGTCTCCATAGCCCCCTTAAGGTCCTAATTGTTAGTTAAAAGCTCTCCATACAGATGCTAATTGAAAATGAAGTGTAGGAGAAGTGAAATCTAACCTTATTTAAGTCAGTGGGAGTCTTATCATGAACACTGACGGCGGCAGAATTTCACACAGGATATTTACTGTTGCCATCCTGGTAAATAGCTCAGCACCTTTTTTAACACTCAGCTGGAAACTTTCTAGCAGCACAGTACAACCAAATCTTACAGCCTGATCCTTGCTGCGTCATACAGTCACAGTGAAGGTGAGCAAATCTATATAGACAGAGGTGATGATAATTACACGTTTGTAAGATTGCTTGGGCTTCTGCAAATGGGAAGCGTTAAGTAACTCATATGAGCATTATTACATAGTGCCTTGCATATAGGTGACCCATAAAATCTTTGCAGACTTCAGTTCTATGAGAATTTAAAATTTAGTTTTGCACTGTTCATTTTCTACAGCCATCATCCTTGTGACTATAGAAGGGTCCCTTTCAAGTCTGAAACACAGTGGAGATAATTTTGCGCTTCTTTTGCTGCTTGTTTATATCTACTTACTGTAATTCCTATTCAAATAATATTGAAATAAAATGCACAACCTAACTTGAATTGTCGTTTGAAAGTTTGCAGCTTTCAAAAAAGCAAAAAGCTGCAAACAACTAAGATTCAAGAGCACAAAGAAATTGTGACAGAACATTTTGATCAGAAAGCAGATATTGTGACATATTAAAATTACACACCTGTTTATTAAATAGAAAATATGCTATCTGAACAAAAATGCACTATTTTCCTTTCCTATACAGCTATGCATTAATGTGCTTAACACCTTCCCCCCAAAACAAGACTGAGAAAGAGCAGTTACGGTATCAGAACCAGTGTTCAATGGAAGCACAGAAATACTGGAGAACATAAACATCACAAGGGTATTATTCATATACATTTTTGTGCCATTTAAAATACACAAAAGCTGGAACCCAGACAGCAATTTCATGTTTTTGATTAAGATCATTCTTTTTTGTTATTGCCGTAACCCGCACTTTTTATTCACTAAACTGAAGTTCTGTCAATACTTACCTTTTAGCCCAGCTAGTGATTTTTTTCTAGAGTGACTCCAGAAGGGCATTCTTGCAACAGGAATGTACGCTGTATTTGATATAGAAAAACAAAGAGCAAGCCAGGCATGAGGGAATGCTCTGTCTTCATCTGTTCTGCAGACTGTGTTTTTTCCTCTCTTTCTCTCTCTCTTTCTCTTCCTATTCTGTTTCTCCATTTAATTTCTTCATGCTCCTTTCCATACCCCTATCAAATCTTTATTGAACAGAAGATGAACTATACCATCTAGATTCTCACCACTTGGCAACAGCAAAGACATCCTTGCCCATCTGAGGTTAGTAACTAACAGGCATCAGTTCATTTCAGAATGAGTCATGATTCAGTATGTTAATTCAATCTGTTAAAATGGCAGTGTATTTGACTAAAGGTTTTATGGGTTTGTTTTTCCTTCTCAGTTATGATAAATCTTTTCAGTTTTTGTAGCATTGTCTTCTTTAATAAGATTTGTTAAGACATTTGTAAATCTAAGTGACATTTTCTTCAAAACAGAACCTAACAGTTTTCTCACGATTGACAGTATCAAGTGTTGGGAATGAGGTTCTTTGAATCTCAGTTTCTCGATTGCCTTGAAAACAGATATTGCTGATATACTTAAAGGTATTCTATTTTCAGAAAATTCATTTTCAGAAAAACAAACAACAGGCGGGTTAATCTATCTTTATTAAATGATAAGTCTAACAGATTTAAGAAACAAAGGAGTCTGAACTGTGTGTGTATGGAGGATGCTAAATTGTGTTTTATCATGCTTAGTACTGTTTGAACAAACAACTCCGTAGTGTTCACCCAGGGTGAATTCATTTAGTCTATCGGGCTCAACATTTGTCTACAGAATAAAAAAGAAATCCTGTATAAAATAAAACTTAAAGGAAAATGGTATTCTCACTTAAATTAAAGTTCTTCCTGTGCAGGCTTGAAATGTATTTACTATATAGAATATAACACTTTATTGTGGCAAGGCTTCTGTAAATGAGGATTAAAGTAATAAACATCAGTTTCCTGAAAGGCAATTTACAAATAAATATAAAATTTCTTAATGGACATTATATTAATGTATCTTCATATGGTCATATGTTACCCATGTATTTATTGCTCTAAGGTAACAACTATTATAAACTAGAATGCAGGCCTGGGTAAACTAATATTTAGCTGGTTGTTTATCTTATAGCAAGGTCCAAAGCATGCTTCAGGGTACCATGGTGGTATCCTGAAAGGGACCGTCACTAAGATGGACAAGGAGTGGACAAGGAGACTCTAGAGCAGTCATTACCTTTGAAAGATCTGGGTTTGTGGCAAATTGCTACAATAGATCACCAAGAGGAGACAATTCTGCAAGCAATTTTTGTGTTGCATAATTACGTAGGCTCAGCTTGTCCCGTTGTATTTCTATTCCATAATACAACATAAAATCAGATGCTCCTTGAAATCTTCTCACATTGATTTGGGAATTTATACAAAGTAGTCTATCTTTGATTCAATTTTCTTAATTGTATGGGTCAACAGAAATGTGAATACAGACATCACCTTCCAGCGAGTCTCTACATGACTGGGTCAAAGCAATGAAGGGACGCAAATTTAGATACTACTCCACTCCCTTATTGACAAATGTTAAAACACAACCCATCCCTGATTGAGCTGTCTTGCTGCATTAAAATCAATACATAGGTAAGAAAAATGGAGACTAGTTTAGTTAAATAAAACAGAACCACAAGAAGCGAGGAATTTTATCATACATATCATGCTAGTCAGAAAAGCTAATAATATGCAAATTACAACATTTCTAACTACGTATGAGGGAGTTAGACTGCTGAAATGTTAAAAGTTTCTCTCAGTTTTAAAACCTGGCATTGTTTTGGAACTTCCAGAATTCTGTACATGTCATGGAAGTCCACGCCGCTCCCCCTCCCCCATACCATTCCCTTCAAACAGAAAAACTTCTTGGGAAAAGTGAGGATCTCTAAGTTTCTCTATGCACTTGCTGGAGAAAACAATAAAAGGTAGCAATGACAATTATATTAATTTTAAAATCTGGTAGTTAACCTATGATAATTAGTTAGTTGATAATTTACTATAGTTATCCATAATTAGATTTATTCATAAAACCTATACTTTCTGATTAATTTGCTTTTTCTGTGGCTATAGCACATTTTAACATTGGTCTTGAGACCAAATCCACAGTGTATTATTTATTCAACAAATATGATGACTGCTAGAGCAGAAGAGACAGATAGATGCAAAATATGGAAACTCTCAATTCTTTCTGGCTGAATATCATATATAAGTTTTATCAATTCTATATACCTACAAGAGAAAAGGAATTTCGGGCTCATTGGTTGCAGTATTGCAGAAGGATCTCCTTATTGATTCCTGTAGGAATAAACAGACAAGTTTCCAGGTACTGTTGGTGAACTGGCCACTTAGAGATAGAAAAGCAGCAAGAGCTACAGATCTGTCTTCTACCTGAAGCCACAATAAGTCAAGGTTAGTGAAGGAAAAGAAGGAAAAGGAGAACCCATCCTTTAAAGGCTTACCTGAATCCCAGCTCAGAAGCAGTTGTCACCTAACTTTGTTTTTCTTACCTGCATTTTCTCCCTTCAAGAGATTAGAGCTGTCAAGAGATAATGCAGCAGATGGACCATCTTTCTAAAGCACAGCAGAAAAGCTGATAGTGATTATAGCAAGCAAAGGGACATCACTGAAAACCATCGCTTGTGACACAAGCACCCACTTTACTAGTCAACAAATGGCATGATTGTGCCTGCTAGGCCAAAGTATTTCCTCGCTGCTCTTTCTGCTGTGATGGACCGCAAGTGCTGTTCTAATTCAGGAAGTTGTCAAGGGATACAAACTGTTATTTATACACACACCGATGCTGCTGGAACAAAGCATGCATCAAGGAGAAATGAGTCGAGACAGTACGACTCAATTTCAAAACCTTTTTAAATGTCACCCAAGAAAGACTGATGTTGGAAACCAACCGCACGTGTGTGCACGTAACCTCTTTTCTGTTTCAGTCACGTGTGCAAGGGGAGTTTGGAAAGCAAAATGTGAAAACTGGGTGCTCAGTAAAGAAACTGACACACTTGGTTTTGGCAAAGCACAAGGAACTCTGTGGGGGTTTTGCAGAAGATTAAGCACAGATGCGTTTATTCCCTATGACTTCCCACATGAAAACAACTTTGAAACAAGGAAGGTAACTTTGCTTTGTGATGGTTCCTATCCTAGTTAAAAACAAAGCAAAAGAGTTGAGCACTCGCTCTCCTTTGGCTTCCTTATTTGTATTTTGTGTACGAATAGGTGGCCTTATATCCCAATTTGACTCTTACAGGAAACCGTAGCATGGATCAGTGGGCATAGCAGGGGACCAGTCATAGTTTTATATTTTTTTGCAAAGGAACAGCTGCTCCCACTGCCCCGCCTTAAAACCCTTTAATCATTAATACACATGTATATGTATATATATGTATATATGAGTGTATATATATGCATATATATGCATATATGCGTGTGTATATATATACACACACATTCTGTTCTATTCTATTCTATTCTATTCTATTCTATTCTATTCTATTCTATTC
>NW_008825615.1:15000740-15007833 GCF_000699105.1 Pygoscelis adeliae
CCGGACTGCTCAACTATGGGAGTTATGTACAATCAGAATATACATATTCATTAGATTTCTGAGAAATGATTAGCATATAATGTTATTTCTTGGAACTCATTAACATATGCAAAAGTCTTTAACGCATGCGCTCTTATGTTCGTTGGTGGTCTTCCAGGGTCCTCTGGTGGTCGTCGACAGTCTTCCTCACTGTGTCCGCTAATTGAACTCAGTCTTTTCACCTAGTTGCAGTAGCTGATTTCAGCATAACTTCCTTATCCATTCCACCCCTGTACACAGAGCTTCAAGGGTTCCTTTTTATCTATGGAATGTCAAGTCTGCAGAACATTTAGCTACTTTGCTTCGACAAAGAAAACCGTATGTCTCCTTAGTATTTCGGTATCAGGACAGAGGGCATATGAGAGCGGGAAGGCAGCAATTCATCACCCAGCTGCGGGAGCAATGCAACACAAGGCTGAGCATGGGGCCAGTACAGACAAAGATGAAAGCTCTATAGTTTCTAGAGGGGAGTGTAGGGGGATGAGGTGCTGCAGACATGTTGGGTCTCGCCACAGTGCCCTGGCAGACCCTAAGCTACTCAGTGACATGATGGGAAAGAGCAACACCAGCAAAGAGAGGCAGGCCCAAAATCTACCTAAGGGGTGCCGTTGGGCTGCATGCCTGTTCTCATGTGAACGAGATGCACTGAAACCCTAACAATACACACACAGTCCCATCCCATTTTGTCCTTTTTTTCCAGGTCCTTTTCATCTGCCATACAGATCTGTGAGATCTGTGTTTGCCAAGGAACTTGCCTTTGCAAAACCTCTGCAGAGCTTGTTCACCCAAGGTCTGCTGCATTAACCATGGGCAAGGTCCATGCAAGTTCCCTCAGCTTTCATCTCCCCTCAGAATACAGCAGATGTACCCAAAGACTTTGGAGATGGGGCATGGATCTGAAGCCTTTTCCCTGAAGTGGTTGGTACTGATCAATAATCATGTAGCTGTCAAGCCCCCAAACACGGAGTTATGCTTTAATCAGCAGTTCACACCAAAACATTATCATCATTTCAAGTAAGTTTGCTTGCTTATTCCCTTCTGTTTCTATTAAAAGGGGGGGGGGGGCGATTCCAGGTGAGTTAGGTTCCACAAACTGCATTAAGCAGTTTTCTCTTCACTGGATTAATGAGATAAATGTAGGACCAATCTTCATACTACTATTAAAGCTTAAGCTCCTGCCAATATCGATTCTTCCATTCACTCTATCACATATGTTGAAAGGAATGTTATCCATCATGTTAGAGGAATGCAAAATGGTGATGCATGCGGGAAAAAACACAACTGTACCTTGCCTAATGAACTGAAAATAAACAAGGTGAAGCTTTATTAATACATAATTTAGTTCAAATCCTCAGAGCATGTGATTATTTTTTTTTCCAACAGTAGCTAGGACAAAATTTCATCAAGGTACTTATTTTGCAATGGCGTAAGCCAGTATCAATGCCTAACATCATTTCAATACTCTGTCTCCAAAAGCTTAAAACAAAGTTGCTCAAGATACCTTGTGGCCACATCTCATGGAGTACAAATAATTACCCGAGTTCAGTTCACATATTCTCCTGCCAACTGATTCACTTATCTGATCTACAGTATTGATAATAGACTTCAGTCAAACACAAGCAAAGTCTATTACTGGTTTCCTAGGCATTACCTGCCTTCTATCTGTACCAAAAAAAGGCAGAACTAATATTATAGCTAAATTATTTTAAATATATATATTTATATATACATAAAATATAGCCAGGAGATACTAAGAAATAGTAGCTACCTATATAAAACCTCAGGCCAGGCAGGTGTCCTGGGGAGCTCAAAAGCTGAGTTTTCACTGCTGCACTGGAGGTGGGAACCTGAGCATAAAGCCTGGCCTAATAATGTGAATTCTTTGTGTTGATGATCTGTTTTTTTCCATTACCGTTTTCTTTCACGGTATAAAATATAGTCCATACCAGGCACTCCTGAAGCACAGAAGTCTCTCACTTACCAACTTCTCTTTGAACCCTGACATGAATGCTTGAACAGTTGTTTGTAGCTGCACAAGCTTTTAAAATGCCTCCCCTTAGATCCTGTTTTGTGAACAGTAATACTCACCCACAAATCTGTTCTCTGGATCGCAGTCAGTTGGTGGTATTTGATAATGTGGAATTATTCACAGAGCCAGTTTCCCTTCTTACATGCCTACCTGATGAGTTTGTACAATATTGTCATACTTTACTTAGGTTGCTGCTAGCAGCTGATATTATATGTGATGCTATCATGGTTTAACCTCAGCCGGCAACTGAGCACCACACAGCTGCTCGCTCACTCTCCCCCTGCCCTGGTGGGATGGGGGAGAGAATCAGAAGAGTAAAAGTGAGAAAACTTGTGGGTTGAGATAAGAACAGTTTAATAATTGAAATAAAATAAAATAGTAAAAATAATAACAACAATAATAATAAAAGAATATACAAAGCAAGTGATGCACAGTACAATTGCTCACCACCCGCCAACTGATGCCCAGCCAGTCCCCGAGCAGCGGCCCCCCCAGCCAGCTTCCCCCAGCTTATGTACTGAGCATGACGTCACATGGTATGGAATGTCCCTTTGGCCAGTTTGGGTCAGCTGTCCTGGCTGTGCCCCCTCCCAGCTTCTTGTGCACCTCCAGCCTTCTCAGTCGGTAGAGCACGGGAAGCTGAAAAGTCCTTGACTAGTGTAAGCACTACTTAGCAACAACTAAAACATCGGTGTGTTATCAACATTGTTCTCATCCTAAATCCAAAACACAGCACTGTACCAGCTACTAGGAAGGAAAGTAACTCTATCCCAGCCAAAACCAGGACAGATGCATAGTGATTAAAAGCTTTTAAGATGCATATTTTCTAATGAGATTTATTTGGTTTACCATATTTAAGTTATCTTCTAACCTACTGTTCTTGAATGATCTCACACTTTTTTATTTCTTTCTTTATACATTCACATAACGGAAATTAAGTAACTGAGCAGTAATACCAGTGTTTTTCTCAAAAATTACATGAGATTTCCAAGGCAATTTGGTTATAAGTCATTATACCCTGGAATATTCTTGTTCATCATTAGGATAATTTACTTGGATTCTTCACATAGAATCCATTTAATTTCTTCTTTAACTGTATAGTATGGATCTTTAACTGTATAGTATGGATCAGTGCTTTAACTGTATAGTATGGATCAGTGCTCCTTCATAGATTTTGGAGGACTCAGTAATTCTTTTTTTATTATTATTTTCTTGTCCTTCTGTTGACATTTGCTGTTTGAGAAGATGAACAAGTTTAATGGCCACTTAACAAGTTTAAAACAT
This sequence comes from Pygoscelis adeliae, assembly GCF_000699105.1. NCBI lineage: Eukaryota > Metazoa > Chordata > Aves > Sphenisciformes > Spheniscidae > Pygoscelis > Pygoscelis adeliae. The sequence continues at coordinate 15,004,093 of NW_008825615.1, forward strand.
TAAGTCATTATTTTTAAGTATCTTCTTTTTTTCTAATAGTTTAGGTCATTACATATAGGATAACGGAGCCTATTTATTTAGAAAGTAGAAGGCTAGGAAGGCAGAAAGAGCAATGGAGAGTGAGTAACAGTAATGAGAACAATTTAAGCCAAAGGACAATGCTGGAACAAGAATAGATAAATAAAAATTGCCCATGAATAAGATTAAACTAAATATTAAAAAGTTTCTAACCTCTTAATTGCTGTCTATTATAATCCCCACTGGACCCCTTAGGTTCTGCAGATGGTTGTTAGTTTGTACGCATAAGAAAGCTGGGATCTGACAGCACCAGCTTTCACACCCGGATTATTTTGATGGTTATTCCTTATCTCTCTTGGCATTTAACAAGCTTAATAGTAAAACAGAGAATTGTTTACTTAAGGTAACTCTTTTAACAGCAACATGTGCAAGGAAAATATTAAAATTAAGAAATATAAGATACAATTTTAGCCCACAGGAATCCTTCCTGACTGCTTTGGTACCTCTCTCCTAGATATCCTTTGATGTCTCCAAGCATCTACTGTAGGTGCAGGACTCCTGGAGACATTCTGCTTCCCCAGCAGCTCCCCATTTCTGCTTACTCCTAACCTGCTTTCCTTTAGTGTTAGATTTTGGACAGCAGTAGAAGTTTTCTTGACTGGAAGCAGGTTATACAGGTGCTTAAGTGTGGTTTCTCAAAACTGACTAGGAAGCAGATATGTGAATTCTATAAATACCATTGGATAGTTCTTCCCAGAATGGGGAATTTCAGATACTTAAGGACTTTTCCATATGCTTCTAATTAACTCTGCCTGCCAGTTATCACCACCCAATCTGAACTATTCATTTATCCCACAGGCATAACTGGCATGAGTAACATAAAAATTTTTACCAAGATATTAAATCTATACATTAAATCTATATATCACACACAAATAGTGTGGCCAGCAGGAGTAGGGAAGTGATCGTGCCCCTGTACTCGGCACTGGTGAGGCCGTGCCTCGAATACTGAGTTCAGTTTTGGGCCCCTCACTACAAGAAGGACATTGAAGTGCTGCAGTGTGTCCAGACAAGGGCAACGAGGCTGGTGAAGGGTCTGGAGAACAAGTCTTATGAGGAGCAGCTGAGGAAACTGGGGTTGTTTAGTCTGCAGAAAAGGAGGCTGAGGGGAGACCTCATCGCTCTCTACAACTAACTGAAAGGAGGTTGTAGCGAGGTGGGTGTTGGTCTCTTCTCCCAAGTAACTGGTGAAAGGACGAGAGGAAATGGCCTCAAGTTGCACCTGGGGAGGTTTAGATTGGACGTGAGGAAAAATTTCTTTACTGAAAGAGTGGTTAAACATTGGAAGAGGCTGCCCAGGGAAGTGGTTGAGTCACCATCCCTGGAAGTATTTAAAAGATGAGTAGATGAGGTGCTTAGGGACATGGTTTAGTGGGCATGGTGGTGTTGGGTTGACAGTTGGACTTGATGATCTTAGAGGTCTTTTCCAACCTTAATGATTCTATGATTCTATGATTCTATACATGTTCAGTTGATCTTATAATCTCTAGTTCCAACACAAGCTTTCTGTAGAATGTTTTGTCCTATGTCCCTGTCCAGTAATCAATAGCTAAAATAAAACTATGTAGTGCCGTCAGGCAAGTAAAATGAAAAAACAATCAGTGCTTTGCATATTTTCTAATCAGGAGAGCTAAGCCTTCTGTTCAGCATCTGTTAAAGCCATCATCTGCATCACTATACTTGTTCATGTAATAATTGTAGATGCACAATTAATCTGCGTCATTCAATGCATTCTGTTGGTGAGAGAGTAATTCTCGTCTCTATTCCAGCAGAACTAACAAAGTTGCTTCACATAGAGTTCAAGAATGCAGCTTCAAGGTCCATATACAATTATTTTTACAGTTTAAGATTTCTATAGCATGGAACAAAGAAAAACATGTTCATTATTAAGGATCACAGTTGTGTTAAGGGATAAGCAGCAGTTCCGTGAGACTATGCTATTCTCATAGGCTGGGTTTAAAAAAAAACTGAACCCACTGAGATTGGTAATATTGGTACACACATCTGACATTTTATAAACAACAGTTCTTGCTTACATCTGAACAAAGCCTAATGCAGCACACACAGTATTCATTCCCCTTGTATCTGCAATTCCTTGTAAATTGAACTAATACGTTTTTTACATAAAATTTAACTTTGGTTTTAGCTCACTTTTGTATTAAAAAATAAATTTTAAATACCTTTGAAAGCAAGAAACCGATACTTCAGTTGTAATTTTAAGATTCTTCTGAAAGCAATAAAAAAAGAAAAACACAGAAAATGAGTTGAAAGGAAAGAAAGGAAAAAAAAAAAAGAAGAGGTTTTGCAGACCTGGATTATCATTAATTCACAGTTCTAAAATGCCTATCAAGCTAAGCTTCTGGGCTGCTGTAGTCCAGAATGATGGTCCCTGAAAAAGAAAACATACAGACAAGAAAATCTGGTAAAACAAAATGATGCTGTTAAAATGATAGGAAAAAATATTCAAGACACTGTTATACTTTATACAAAACTGTGAATCTATGTAACCCACACTTATGTAAGTGAAACAAACCTAGATCAATAGTATTTTAAGTTCCCACATAAACAAAATTAACTGAATGCTTCTATGATATCACATAGCAATTTCAGAATGACTAAAATTGCATTCTTTGGAAAACATACTATTTGCCACAATAATGACTACTGCCCCATGTGAGGGTCATGCAGGCAGGAATGGATGCAACAGAGCTGTTCTCCCAAATAAAAAAGCAATTTTGTCATAGATTTGCAGATTATTTGCTCGATTCTGATAAATTTTAACCTCTTGCTTTCTTTATATTTGAAGACAATGACTATGCTTTTGTGTAGGTTTATGCTCCTGCTCCCCATGGACATTCTGACTTTTCAGATATGACTGTCACAAAATTAATGATCCAGTTGACTTACTCTTCTAGGAGGTTAGCCGTCAGGGCCACCTGTTTGTGAGGCATGCGCTTGTCTTTTGTCAGGATGGTGGTCATCTTTAGGCTTTCTAGTGATTTACCAAAAATATTTTCCACAAGTACTTTCCACATTGTTACATTATGTAGCAAGGTGTAGAAAACACTGCAGTGACTCTGACACTTCTGCTGCCCATTCCCAATGACCTCAACCTCCTGACTGTGAATGTCAGCCACTCTGTCACGTACAGCCAGGAAAACCTTGCTATCCTGTCAAATCACAACTTCTTCTTGTAGAAGAGATTCAAATGAGGTTAGTATCTTAGCTACTTTCTTCACCCTCCCTTTATTGCCACCTACTGTCCTTCCTTCCTTGTTCACTCATATGCCTATTTAACCTTTTCTCATACAGGACTTTCTGGTTTTGTTACACTAGTTTCCAACTACTGATTTTTAAGACTAAATATTTTTCATTCAAACGGCAGCCTGAATGATAGTTTGTGCTGTTTGCCTGCCTTCCTCTCCTCCTGTATATGTGCAGTTTTTGCATTTGTTTTGACCTGAAGAAACATGTATCTTTGTGAAGCTACAGCTCTCATGCCTTGTCTTCCCTCCTCTCCTCCTCAGTGAAAGTCTTAGTCTGCTAGGTAGAACTGGTTTTTAGTGAACCAGCCCTTTCTATTCCCCAAACTTTCCCTTGGAGCATAACAATTATCTGCCATTACTTTTAACATTTTGCCTTGTACCATTACAGATGGGAATG
>NW_008825615.1:15007882-15010681 GCF_000699105.1 Pygoscelis adeliae
TTCCTTCTATTCCCCTACTGTAAGGGCTAATGTAAGAATTAATGTTACTTCTAAAAGTTGTTGGGGGTTGGGTTTGTTTTTTTTTTCTTTTTGCATCAAAAAGCATAAAGTTGCTGAAGTTTGAGGTAGCATATGCAATAAGCTTTTTGGACTTTTTAAACTCCTTGTTTGACTTTAAATATCCTTTTTGATTAATGCATGTTCTATGAGGGAGTATGCTGTATCTTACTAAAGAGGAATGACATTTAACAATGGCGTTGTTCATTTCTATACTGAAGAAGAGTAAGCATGAATTTTCTTCTTTTTAGTATGTTGGGTTGACTCAATCACTAAAACCTAAGATTGTTTGTGGACTATCAAGACCGCTTGTATTCAATACACTGGAAGTTTATTCTCATGTTTTAAAAAAATAGTCAGTCTGTGTTTGCCCACTAGCAGCTCAGAGTGAAACAACTGTGGGACATCAGCAAAAGATGAAGCATCCACAAACTTGAACGGCCACTCAGGGAAGACACTCTGAACTGTAGTTTCAGTACTAAAATGGATGAGTATATTTACACTCCCTCTTATTCCTTTCAGCTCTGGACTTAATTGACCACAAAAGTAATACCATAAAACACACATTAAGAAATATCTACCTCCAGTTTTATTATTAAAGAAAAGTGATAGAAGTCAATGAAACAGAAACAACTGGATGGAGATTCAGATATTTCACAGGGTTGTTAATACAGCAAAAGCAGCATTGAGACCTGACTCTGTGTCTGAGCCCTGCAGGTGAGTTCATGAGAATCTCACCTGATTAAGGAATATGGAAGTACAACCTAAGGCTGTAACATCTCTGCTTACAATCTAGGGGGTTTTTGCATAATTCAGTTAACTTCATGATACCTGAGGTCATCATATGCATGGCATGACACAAACTGCACGAGCTTTATGGGAAGGCTGGGATGACAGCTGAGGGTTTGCCATCAAAATTGTTTTCGCGAGGCAGGTTTCATGAACATCAACGGTATGAATCATTGTACGACAGCTTGCAAACTGAATGCATACAAACAGCTGATTGCTTTCATTTGAACACAAGACCATGACAGGTTCCCAGCTAACACAAAACTGTTGGCAGTTGCTTATGAGATGATCGCTATGACTATGAGAATAGAAACAGATGTTGATTCTGTTATGATGTTTACTAAAATCCCATTTCATTTAGCACTGAGATGCTGCACCTAAAACACAAATCAGACATCAGATGCTTCAGAGGTAAAGATGATGAGGCAGATGTGACAGGACCACTTCTGTTGTGTCTCTTTGAATGCATATTCTGTTCCATGCCCCCACCCACTCCACTCCAAGGATTATCTATCATCAGCAGGTAAAAGCAGGGAAAAAATAATAAAACAAATCCTCTGAAAAGTTTGTGAAGTCATTCTGTACCTGAGAAAATCTGGCTGCATTCTTTTTGAATCACAACCTCCAGGTAATCTTTATTCCAGTAATTTCCTATGGTAATGCAGTGAGAATTAGTGAGTCAGTAAAAGCTCCTAGTGCTTAGTGCATTTCTCAGAAAGCTCATGTGTCTTGTAGTACAAATATCACCACTTTTCAGCTCACAACTATAGATGAGTACGAACACAATCATTGCTCTGCATACATTTTGGTAGAGATATAAACTTTAAAACTTATTGATGCCTTTAAAAGTACAAATATCTGTCAACTTAAAAGGACAGAACAATAAAAAAATCTAAACACAGAAATGGAATAGAATACTTTCTCTCATCTTTTATGAAGGCTTTTCTTTTAATTCCCCAAATCCCTTTTAAAAAGTTTAATTAATCAGCTATGACTGTTCAGTTTTCAGCTGAAAGGATGTTGCAAACCTGCCTCTGCATCCCCTTTCCATTTCCTTTCTTCTTAGACTGGATTTCTTTTCACAGGCATTGCTATGAGGTGAAGAGACAGGGTGTCAGTGGTTCTATCCACTTGCTGTATTGTGGGTCATGAGTGATTTGAAGAAACTGAAGAAAGGTATGATGCAAATAACACTGTGTGTGGAGAAAGGCATGTTTTTCTACATTTCATATCTTTGTACTGCATTGTTTCCAGCTGCTCTTGATTTCAGAAGTGTTTTCTGTAGGCTGTAGTTGTCAAGGTCAGCTTCTACCTTGTTTTGGAGAGAGAAACAAGAGAATGCTAGTCTTTGTCTTCAAAGAAATCTTCCAAATTATGTCAGGTGGATTTTAGCTTTTGATTTAATGTTCTTGTAAGGTCACCTTTAAGGTAATTTTGTGCGAGGCAGTATGTTCACTGAGCAATGCTGAGAGGAATGAGAGAAAAATCTACAGAAAGTTTTTTTTCTACATTGCAAAATCAAGAAAATCCATGACATTTCATCTTAATTGACACAGCTTAAGCCCCTTATTTTGTATCTAAATAATTAAATGTTCAGTGTGGGCTTTCAGTGACCTATTAGCACAATAAATACTGGTACAAAATGGGGGTTTGCTTGGTTTTGTTCTTTGTTTGCTTGTTTGTTTAATCTGACCCATTGCAGTTGCAATTTAATGGTGGGGACTTGGCAGTGAACCAGCTGTTTCTCAGCCTGAAAGACGGGATCTGTAACTCATGAGGTTGTGGTATTCTTACTAAGTGGGTCTGTCCCTGCCAGCTGAGTTTAAAACCACTCTGTTATGTTAAATTGTTAAGTTAAATCATGCAAAACTAAAGGTTCTATCAGCTACAGGGATAAAAAAAAAAGATGTGTTGCAATTTTTGTCATCAGTGTGCTGGATGTGGAGCTTCAGC
>NW_008825615.1:15010697-15012030 GCF_000699105.1 Pygoscelis adeliae
TATACTGGCTGCAGTATATATACCACAGTGTAGTATGTAGCCTACTTACCCAAATTGAAAGTCAATGACAATTGATAGCTCTTTAAATTATATGGCCATAAGTCCATGCAAAACATAATAAACATGAATTTCACCCCAACTTGTCTGTATGGCCATAAGACCTCATTTCTCTGAGACAAAGGAGGGAAAGAAGATGCCGTACCACTGCTGTGGTTTGAAATATTCTGTTTGGAACCCCACTGGTTCGCACTCATTTTTTCCACTTCTAGTTAAGCTCTGGGAAATTACTTGTTTTTTTTTTTTTTTTAAAGTACTGCACTGGGATTTTAACTGGAAAAGCTTCATCCTTGTTCAAACATACCCAGGTGTGAGATCACTTGTTGGTAGTATGGGAGACTATGTCCAAGCCCCTTCCTTGATCATACTGATGTTACTGTAGCTAGTCCTAGGAAATGCTCGTCAGTGGTGTACCTGAGCTGTTGCCCAGTTCTGGAGCTCAGTCAAGGACTGAAGTGTTCTCTGCATAAAACCCACATGAATTTGAGCTCCAGAACCCCTAAGCCAGTCAAAACTATAAATATCAACAATTCTTTGAAAGAAGTAGTCAGAGGTGTTCCATTTTCAGATTAGTCTATGTAATTAGCTGGAGGGAAGGGGAAGCACAGGTCATCAGCTTGCCCTGCTTTAGTCATATCCCGCCTTCTCCTTCTTCAGTAAATGCCCCACAGGTGCAAGAGGCAGTCACTCCCTGGTTAGGCACCTCAACCCTCTCTTGCCAAAGGTGCACCATTATGCTGTGGGGAGAGCAAGACTGTTTGTACTGGGAGGGAAGAGTGGTGATTCTGTGGGTGTGCTGGATGAACTTGGTCTCTTGGGAATTTAGGTGCAGTGCCATTAAGTTTATAGAGTCTAATGAGACTGATTTCTTAAGCCAGACTCGGTCTGGGCATGTACAACTATGAACACTTGAGAATTTCGTTCACTTTGGTGTAAAAAACTTATGTTCTAAGTTAAGCAGCTCATGCTTAAGAAGCACAATTTTAGACATGGATTCCTATAATATTTTTTAAGTTCTACTTTAATCACTAAAAGTCTTTCTTTGGATTTGGCCCTTTGTTTCTTTAAAGTACCCAGCTTTGTTGGTCAAAGGGATGTGGCTTCTTTATCTCAAAGGAATGTGGTAGGGATAGACATATAACCATGATGGGATGATCAGCTGTGATGTGGCCATAGAAGCGTCTAAATGGCTAGACGTACTTGCCTAAAAGGTATTTCCAATAAAATTATCAAAGTCTATAAAGTTTCCAGCAAGGACTTGTGACATATTAAGGTA
>NW_008825615.1:15012040-15013586 GCF_000699105.1 Pygoscelis adeliae
GAAAAAAACCTTGCAAAAAAATTTTAATCAATACTCTGATTATCAGTATTCAAGACTCCTATGCTTATTGTATATTCAAATATTGACTGAAACACTTTATCACAGGAAAGGGTCTGTTTTCAATGCAACACTACAAATAAGTTTTACTAAAAGATTCTGATCTGTATTCTGACCACCATGTTTAATATGTATCAATTACTCATAGTGAAGTCTGGTGATTAATTGATTGTTTTGCAGACAAGAGGCAGACCATGTTTTGACCGAGATTTTGAAAGCATTCTCGCATATGTATTGTTTCATATCTTCAGATCAAAATTGTCTCAGTTGTATTCCCCAAAAACAGGTGAAATTTGGACATTTATGATCTTTTATATTCTCAGATTTTTTTTAATTCCTGACTTTTTATATATTAAGTTCATTGTTAAAAAAAATTATAAACATAGCTCTTTTTTGCTAAGGCATTTAAGTGAATATAAAGAAACTTTAGAACTACAGAAGAAATTGACATACCTCAGGAATTCAGTTCAGTGGGACACTGTCATTTAAATGTCTTATGCTGCCCCAAAAAAAAATCTACTATTTATTTTTAAGTCTAGTTTTTTTGGTTTTCTAGATGACTGGGATGTTGTAGATGAGACAAGAGATTATGCATGCATCTTGATACATAGCTGTCAAGTAATTGTACAAAAATGAAGCATAGGGCAAAGACAAACTAGCTGTTGCTTTGCATTTGTGTTAAAAATAGGACAGCAAACTCCATCTTGCAGAAATACAAAGCAATATTCAACTGATCTTTTACCCCATAGAGACATTTGGAGCTTTGGAAGGATGTTAAAAAATGATTGCATGGGTAGCATATGAAAGTAAATTGGATAAGTCTTCAGGTAGATTTGAACTGTCTCTATAGTGTTTGTATGTACATTGTCTACTTGAAGAATGAAGGAAATTGCCTACTGTGATTGATACCAGTTTGGTCTCTTTTCAAATGGGCATTTTACGATGTAAGCAGCTGTCATTTTGCAGCTAGAAGACACAGCAGCAGTGTGTGAAATATGATGTACTGTTCTTTTCCACGAGGTGTAAAACCATAATCCATTCCCTTATAAACCTTGCTCTCTTGGCTGGACGATCAGGTCTGCAGAGAGTGCTGAGCAGAGTCAGCGTCAGCCTGGCTGAGGACTGTTTTATGTCTCTGCTACAGCTTCTCCAGTCCTTCTCACTGCAGGCTCCAGACACTGCTGACCACAGACACTTCAAAAAGCAAAGCCAATATGTGCCAAAGTCCCCATCTTTTACTTCTCTCTGTTGCCTCTGTCCTATTGCTCTTAATCATGCTCAGTACACCCCAATTTCTGCAGCTTTCCAGCAGAGCTCTACTTTCTTCCTCCCACCTCCTGACAGTTCTCTGTTACAATAATCTGATTATTTAATACTTGCAAATGGGAAAACCTAACTATTCACACTCAGAAACACTCTGTCATACTTTATTGAACAAAGTCCATCTTTATCTGCATTCCTGAAATTGTTCCTGCTGCTTCTGTAATTT
>NW_008825615.1:15013610-15019318 GCF_000699105.1 Pygoscelis adeliae
TGTATGACAGGGAGGTGAGTAGAAAGATGCACATAGAAGACAAATGGAAATAAGGTCTCATGGAACAGAAGCAGGAAACAGTTTAAGAACAGATACCAGTAGCCAACACCAATACACCAATATCGGTCATTGGAGTTCATGTAATGTCTAGAGCAGAAATGGCAATTTAAGTACCTGTGTTCTTAGTTATTTAATCTCAGTTTTGGGGTATCATTGACATTTATACACTTGTATAGCACATTTAACTCTTGATGCACTTAGAATTCTTCAACGTGTAAGGTTCTGCAGATAAAATGCAGTCAGTGTAAACATAGTCATTCCTCCAGAAGATGTTGCAATGCAAAAAAAACCCAACAGTTAAGACCCACGGAGATTCACAAAAAACCATTTTCCTGGTTTCCTCATTTTTAGAACCTTTATGATGTCTGAAAGCATGGACTTTGCAGAAGGCAGTGATTTAGAAGGATCATAAGGGGATATGTGTTCCTCTGATCACTTGCCAATTCTTTTGTCTCAAGAAGAGATTGCTTGACTCCGCTATTGAAATTAAATTGTTGTGTAATGGGAGCTTAGTTGTGATTGTTCTGTTCATTAACGCTTCTTAATGTAATAAATGAAGGAAGCTTTAAATTGTGCTACTAGAAATTAAACACAAAATATCCGGGCATTACAGCTTATCCATAGACATATAGGAGTCTAGTCTGAGCTTTGTAGAATGGGCTCTGGTTAAAGCTAAAATAGTAAAACCTCTGTTTAAATCAGGCATCTTTTGAAAAGCAATATTTCTACAGTTGCCTTAAGTTTTGTCTTTAAGATCTGAAATTTTAAACACGGTTTATATGGTAAGATAATATTCTGTGGATTTCTTTTTTGCAATATGCCATACTGCAAAAGTGATACTAGTGTTCAGTACAATTTTTTCCACGCTGCTCGCAATACTGAGCAAGGAAGAAAAATTGAGCTATTATAATTATGTTATATTTCACTCTGCTGCATATGATAGCTGTTGTAGAGGGAAAAGCCTAATTGTTGTCTTCTTAGCTTCTTCTGTGAACTCCTCAAAATCCCTCTTTAATGCACACACTTGTCGGTCCTGCCAAAAACTTATGTTACCACTGGTGCCTCTTATCTTCTTCAAAGTCTTTGCTGCATCCTGTCTGTCTCACAGACTGAGAGGAGCTGTTTTCCTGAAGGTTTTGCATTGCAGGCTTCAGCCCTGCAAGAGGGCTTAAGGCAGAGTCCTGGCAAGAGCAACCTCTCCCTCTCAGGTGTTGAGGGGTCATCTAAAATGTGAGATATGGGCAGGCAGGCAAAAACGGCCAGCAGCGAAGGGGAAAAAATACAAGACAAACTGAGATGAGTGACTATGCACCTCTGCTTTGTGCAGCTTTTACAAATGAAACATCTGAAGACATAAAGAGGAGGATGCTAGATAGATAAGAAGACAACTGCTTGAGCTTTGGTATGTTCTGTGGGAAAATGTAATCATGAACATAGGAAAATGAAGAGGGACTTGGAAGACAAAACAGGAATCAATGATTTTTGAACCAGAGGCACTAAAAAGTAGACAGTATACCTAATTACAAACATTTCACTAGTGTTTAGAGACTCCCATCACACTTAAGTTCTGTTGAGCTACATGTCATGTGGTCTGGCAGTAAGAAATATTTCCTTTCCCTCCCCCAAAGAATGTGCAAAGTATCTGAGATGTGACCTGGCAGGCAACTGAGACAAGCAAAGGTAGTGGGACAGAGCTGTGGGGAAGAAGATGTGTTGCAAACAGTAATTACAAGTATCTTGAAAAATGTGATCATAGACACCGAATTATTAAGCTTGCATCCACACCATTCATTATCCTTTGAAGACAGCCTTTTTGTAGCAGCCTTTGTTATTCAAAATAACGTGGTTGTTTTGGGTTTAGTTTTGGAGTGTTTCTCTATATAGCTTATAGCTTGAAGTTACAGTTCTAATATAGTTTCTGGATCAGGAGATTAATTTTCTTTCCTACTCCAGGAAAAGAACCTCAGATTAAACTTGGCAGCAGGGCCTTATCGAGCCCCAAACCCAATGCTTTTGTTGTTGATGAACCAGAAGAGGTCTATTGGTTTTTTGGCTGCCTTGCAGGTACACTGAGTTCTGGGGCTGCCCCATGTGCTGAGAGCCTCAGGGCTCAGCCTAGCTGACCTCAGCAGTCCCTCCTGGCACTGCAGTCTCTGAAGTGCTCCACCTACCTCAGGAGTAACTGCAGCTGTTTCTTTCAAGGTTTCTTTCAAACTTCTAAAGTTGATGAACAGCTGAGTAATATCAGAAAAATAACCTCAACAAGTAATACTGCTTGTCATCTGTACGGATTAGTATGAAGGTATGTTTTGAGCCAGTGTGTGGTAAGTGGCATCTTCCACTGCTGGAATTTTCTGTTGGGTTTTATTCAATTTTTTTGCATCTGTACTATCAGTATCCATATTCTTCTCATTCATCCATTTTGGAGAATTCACCCATCTCCTATCTTGGGACTGCCCAGAAACAGTCTGGTGTATCCAAAGTGCTCTGTCTTGAGGGAGCCTTTCAAAGGTACAATGAATATTACTGTGTTCTAAGTACATAAATGATTCCTATATTTGAAAACTAGCTCTTGTACTTTTGAAATGCGTATCAATTATTGAATATTAAAAATGAGGCTTTAGCGAGTAAGCTGTCCACATCATCAGCTACAGCAGAGCAAATCACTGCCCTGTAAGATAAACCACAAAAATGGAGGTGAAGTGCAACTTCCACTGAACTAGACAGCCAGTATCAAGCAAGATTTGAACATGAGAAATGTTACTAGTCTGGGTGACTTTCTGAAGAAAAGTGTTGTATATCCTGGAAGATGGAAATCTCAAAAGATTTTTTTTTTAAATGTTCCCATAATTGTAGTAGCTGTTGCTGTACGATCACTCATTCCACTATGCTGTTAAATTTAATTTCTACAGTGCACATACCTTTCAGAACAAGAAAACAATCAAATCTTACAAAAGTATTTAGGACTAGATTGTGCCTTTAGGTATAGCAATGCTATGCAGTTAGATACCAGTATATTTATATTGCATCCTTTAACCCTGAGAATTTCTGATGGGAGTAATTTCCAGTCAAATTTATGGAAACCTAACCTGAATGATATTAAAATGAACTACTGTTGGAACTGCTAGATTTCTAAAAAGTCACCAATGACTGGAAACTCCTGAACAGTTGCCAGCTTCTTGTTCCCTTTTCCCACCAGGGATGGGGCATTATTTGCTTTGTGCTTTAAAGGAGTGAACTGCAGTGCAAGAAAGCTGCACCTAAGCCTTCTCAGACATTGTTAATAACTGAAAGGAAAGAGCTGAGGATATTTAAACCTCATCTGAATTCCTAGCTTTTTGTTTTCATTTTAACCAGCAGTAACATCTGTTACTTTTTCAATGAATATAGGCTAGGGAAGTTGATCTGACTTGTCAGACTTGATCCTGAACCTGTTGCTTGAGCTACAGCCAGGCTGAGCCAAAACTTGGTGGTTCATGAGAGATTGCTTCCAATCTGAGCAGGTGGTGGTATTTTATAGGAGAGGTGGTATGAGGTAAATTCAGGAAACACAAAGCAAGTAATTACTACAAATAGTCAAAACACTGAAAAAAGAGCTCTTGACATAGCTGTCAGACTGCAGAAGAGAGGAGATTGAATATAAGGTGGGACAAGCTAATTCAGAAATAAACATAGAGTGACAAGATTGTTTTTGCAATGATACAGGGGCAAAAAAACTCTAAATCAAAACTCCGATAACGTATCAGAATTCTGGACAAGGATTTATGAAGGAAGCAAAATTTTAACATTTAAATAAATGGAGAAAAGTCTACTAAAGAAAGTGACATTTTTGTTTGTACCGCAAATCCGGAGCGCTAAAGGTTACTGAGAAATCATGATGAGAATCATAATAGGGTGTTAGTCCTGAGCATAGTGCTGAGCAGCAGGGAAGGATCATCCTCTGGACCTGCTGGTTGCACTGGCTGTTGCAGCCCTCAATGCTGTTGGCCATTTCTGCTGCCAGGGCTCACTGCTGGCTCAGGCTCACCTTGCTGCCCATCAGGACGCCGAGCCCTTCCCCACAGAGCTGGTTCCCAGCCTGCTGTGGTGTAGGGGGTTATTCCTACCCAGCTGCAGGACTTTCATGAGGTTCCTGTCAGCCCATTTCTCCAGCCTCCACGTACTGACCATTCCCTCCAGCTTGGGGTTGTCCACAAACTTGCTGAGAGCAACCCTTCCATTCGTCTAGGCCACTAATGAAGACATTAAACAAGTATTGGTCCCAGTATTGTGTTTATTTCTGAACTGGGATAAACCACCTTATCTTCAATTTCCCTTCTTCTGCAATCTGACAGCTATGTCTACAGCCTTTTTCCAGTGTCTTGAATGAATATAGTAATTACTCGCTTTGTGTTTCCTGAATTGACCTCACACCTTTCCTATAAACCACTACCACCTGCTCAAACTGGGACTGAGAGATATTATTCACAGCCTGATATTAGCCATCACTTTTGCTGCTTAGAAAAGACACAAATATGATTAAAAATATACATAACCAGCAGTCATTGCAGAAAATGTACATTAACTAGCAATCATTGTGTCCTCAATAGGATATTAGATGTGGAAGAAAATATTAGCGAATATGACTCCTGAGAAACATTTATGCCAATGGACTTGCCAGTGTACCCTTAGAAGCACTCAGAATATCTGGGGATCATTTTCAGTGTTATCAAGGCTTACAAAAGGAACACTTTACAAATGGACAAGTTGAGGACACAGAAGAATTAAAATATATGGCCAAGTTCACCTGTGAGGCTATGATGACATGAGACATGTTTGAAAACATCTAATCCCACTAAGTATTGGCCAACATTGCTTTCCCACACAATAGCAACAATGTAATAACACTGTAATGTAAGGTTTCTATTTTTCAAAGAGGTTAAAAAGAAATACCTTTTCATATTACATATTACAAAGCATGTATTTGAGATGTTTGACAAGGAATTAATTTTCTTTTCCCAAATTACAAGTCAATACAGGTCAGCCTTGTGGTATAAAGAACAATATGTAGGTATCAAAGGTAATAAAATAATTTTGGTTATTTAGAAAATGTGAAAAGCACATACCTGTTGAGCCATTGATAGCTATGCTAAATAACTGGAAGGATTTTATTGTTTCCTGACAAAACAATACAGGTGCCTGACAAAAAGCCTCCCAACATAGTGCTACATTATATTTTTTGCTGGGTTTATGAAAGGCAGGTCCTGCTTGACCAACCTGATCTCCTTCTGTGACCAGATGACCCACCTAGTGGATGAGGGAAAGGCTGTGGATGTGGTCTACCTGGACCTCAGTAAGGCCTTTGACACCGTCTCCCACAGCATTCTCCTGGAGAAGCTGGCGGCTCACGGCTTAGACAGGTGTACTCTGCGCTGGGTCAAAAACTGGCTGGACGGCCAGGCCCAGAGAGTTGTGGGGAATGGAGTTCAGTCCAGTTGGCGGCCGGTCACGAGCGGTGTTCCCCAGGGCTCAGTTTTGGGGCCAGTTCTGTTAATATCTTTATCGAGGATCTGGATGAGGGGATGGAGTGCACCCTCAGTAAGTTTGCAGACGACACCAAGTTGGGCGGCAGTGTTGATCTGCTCAAGGGTAGGAAGGCTCTGCAGAGG
>NW_008825615.1:15019734-15033551 GCF_000699105.1 Pygoscelis adeliae
GAACTGGGGTTGTTTAGCCTGGAGAAAAGGAGGCTCAGGGGAGACCTTATCGCTCTCTACAACCACCTGAAAGGAGGTTGTAGTGAGGTGGGTGTTGCTTGGGTGTTACTCCCAAGTAGCAAGTGATAGGACAAGAGAAAATGGCCTCAAGATGCACCGGAGGAGGTTTAGTTTGGAAATTAGGAAAAATTTCTTCATGGAAAAGGTTGTTAAGCATTGGAAGAGGCTGCCCGGGGAAGTGGTTGAGTCACCATCCCTGGAAGTATTTAAAAGATGTGTAAATGTGGTGCTTAGGGACATGGTTTAGTGGGCATGGTGGTGTTGGGTTGATGGTTGGACTCGATGTTAGAGGTCTTTTCCAACCTAAACGATTCTATGATTCTATGATTAAGAACAAATAAATGCTTCCACCTCTTTTTTTAAATGCTCCCATCTTTTCACATAAACCACTATGCTTCAAGAGCACGTCTACTGAGTGACAGCTAACAGAGCAATCCACTGGGTACAGGCAAATATTAAAATGCATTGTAAAGATAGTGTTCGTGGCACCAGAGCATAATAACCAAGGTGTTAGCTGGTCTGACATCCTCTCTATGACAACTCACACTAATGTTTATATTGGCACATTGAATCAGCAGCCTAAAACAAGATCTGGAGGAGCAGAACCACCCACTCAAAAGTATATAAAAAAATTAAACATGAAATTAATGCTTATTGAAACCGATAAATTAGTGACTATTTCTACTCTTAAAGAGGATGGGTGGCCTTTGCCTGGGAAAGCATTGTCAATGATCTACTATGTCTAGCAGTGCATCTGAATGTGTATTGTGCCTGTGAAACATCAAAAGCCATAAAACAGCTTAAAATCAGAGATCTGTGGTGCTGAAGGGATTTTAAATAACTCCACCAGCCAATATGACTCTGGAGAATATATTTTCTGACCAGCAGTACCAGGTGTTTAACTGTGTTGCTCTTAAACAGCAACAAAATTTAGTCTACTCCAGGACTCCACTGCACTGTCCTTATAAAACATCTCATAGCATTTAACTGATGTTATGCCAAAGAGAAATATTTTAGTCTGAGTCCTGCTTGGCCTATCCATGGTTGACATGACTAGACATCATGTCCTTTTTAATATCATTGCTATATATGGGAACTCCTGAAATCTTGCTCAATTTTTTCACTCTTCTGACACTATTAAGTGCACAAAATCTGTTTTTATTCCTATAAAGGTGTACTGGGTGCAGGTGCCCCAGGGACTGCAGGATGGCCTCTGTGAGGAGAGGCTGGGGCTGCCTCGTGCTGGGCACAGCCAGTTGCATGCGGCTCCAACCAACCCACCGCAGAGCACAGCTGAGGGGAAAGGTGTTTTAGTGTTTGTCTTCTTGTTTCTCACTACCTGAATCTATTTAAATTGACAATAAATTAAATTAATTTTCACCAAGTGGAGTCTGTTTTACATGTGACAATAACTGGTGAGCAATCTCCCCGTCTTTATCTCGATTCATGAGCTTTCTCATCCTATTTCATCCTCTGTCCTAATGAGGAGGAGGAGTGAGAGGGCAGCTGGGTGGGCGTTTGGCTATTAGCCAAGGCTAACCCACCAAAAAGCTTTTCACAAAGACGAGTTTCTGAAGATACTTCATTTCAGGGGAAAAACAGAAATTCTGCATCAGAAGAATATACAATTTTTTAAATGTATTTCTCATCTTTACATTAATTATTATTGCAATATTTCATGACATGTAAGCATTATTGCTGTATAATGTGACATCTCCTGTCACGTTAAATTTCATCACATTGTGACACATTGTACCAGCAGCAATGTAACTCAGTATATTGTTATATATGAAAAACTATACTATGAAATAATATAGTTATTCTTTTTTTTTTTTCTAATTTTTGTAATTATTTTGGCTAGGAATTTGTAAATACTGCCTGAAGATAGTGAGTATTTACACTGCTTACATTAAGCATTTCTGTTTAGGTCCCTAAATTGTCAACCTGTTTGTCCTAAGATCTCTTTTCAGTGAGTAATGAGGTAGAAGCATTTTAGAGAATCTCAAGCTTCTGCTCTTACTGACTCTCTGAAGTTATGCGTCTCTGTCCATAAACTATATTGACAGAAAGAGAGGCTAGACTCATAACTCTGGGGTTTAATGTTGCATGGTATGAGTAATCCAGTTACCCTGAAGGAAGTGAGAGAGATGCTGAACTGTTTTCACTACGAAAATAAAAAAAATCCTCCCAACAAAAGGTACTGAAAGTTGCTGTTCACATAATTACTACATTTTGAGTTTATCTTCTTTTGTGTTTGAAGAGCCAAAGTGTTTTATTACAGTAAACACAGTAGACATTCACTTCCAGAAAATCAGTAATTTCAATCAGTCGTAAGTTACCCTTTAAAGTTTAAGACATTTAATAAAGTCCAGCAATATTTTTATATTATTGTGAATTACTGCTGATTGATACACTATTGTACTGTCATGAGAAAACAGAAAAATAAAATAACAGAACTGAAAAAAATAAAGTGATTTTGAAAGGATAACTGCACTTAAAAATGGCATTCTTTAAAATAAAACAGTAATCATTTTTATCTCAAAGCATTCCTCTGAGAACAATTTAATTTACAAAAGAAGAATGAAATCAACATAACTTTCTGAAGAATGATTGAATTGATGATAAAAGGTTTAATGAAAATTTTACTACAAGGTTTTGTACAGATCATCAGTCAGGTTGACATCTCAAATAAATAATCCAGTTATTTTTAAGAATATGAGATCCCAGTCTTCGGAATGACCTACATTTTTTTTCTAGTATCATGACATTAAATGTATGATATGTTTTTTATGCTTGCGTTTAATTTACTTTTCATTTCTTGATTGTCAGAATGTAAATTCTGTGCAAATTTGGTTTTGCATATTGTTTCACCCTCTAAAAAATTACTGTTTATCTTTCCATGCTTGTCAGGTTTTATAAATAAACTAACTGGAAAAAAAAATCAACTCACACGTCTGCTTTGGTTTGACATATGTCTTTCTATAGAGCAACCAGATACACTTAAGGATCTGGGTTTTCTTTTATATATGCTGTAAAATACAGTGGCTCGTTGCAGACCCAGGAGCACAAAGGGGAGCAATATACAGAAGCTGCATTAGGACACAGATATCGGCTTTCCAGTACTGTGCAACTAAACCAATGCAGATAAAATAGGCTGTAGGATTTCCAGGTCACCAGTCATCAAAGAATATTTGATAGGTCCTGGGCTATTTAAGAATCTGATAGAACTGTTTTTTCTGCTTGTAATCTCCTTCATTTATTGTTATCTATCTCCAACAGAATGTGCTTATTGTATGAGACCATTCTATAACCCTTCCTGGTTTTTGTTACATCCTTATCTAATCTTTTTCTTTTTTCACCTCCAGGTTGTTTCTTAATTTTTAAAAACTATGATATGTGAAACAGATCATAAAAATAATAATACTCTCACTTTCCTCATGACACTTACTTTTTTTTGATTGCTGCAGAAACTACAGCATTTCTTCTTCTTGGTTTTTCTTTTCCTCTCTGCTTCTATTTTTGTTTTCTTCCCTTCCTGTCTTTTGCTGATATATAAAGGAAAATAGAAATCCCAAGCATTTGCACCCAAAGGATTGGTAAATCATAGCACATTTAGACCATAAATCACATTCATTGATCCTGCACAAGTACTTACCAAACACATCTTATAAAGCCACAGAATATTATTCTTCTTTTTAAGAAAAACATACAGTTATGAAATCAGACTTACAAGGTAGTATCTGTTTCCCTGAAAAATTGAACTATCTTTGTTTCTCATATATTCATTATTAGCTTACTCTTTTGAGACATGCCTCTTCTCTTCTCCAGGGTTACCAAAGAGGGTACAAAGCTAGTGGTTCTAATATCAAGATACTTGATGGCAGATACACATTTGGTGGAAATCAGAGGGACTAGAAGTTTGTCATTATAATACAATGCTTAAAATGTGTCCTATAGACATACAGTACAAAAATGTAGACTAATTAGCATTAATTTTAATCAGTTTTAGTCAAATGGAAAATCTTGGATTTGTAAAAAATACTTTAAGTAAAAATATCAAAAGGGGATACACTTGAGAACAGTGAAGAAAGTTTAAAAAGTGGTCATTGCACCCTTGGTTGCACATTAACACTAAAATGTTAAAATACTAACTCTGCATGAGACACCACACTTGGCTAAGGAGCAAAACACATGTAAGAATGACTTTCAGCACATGGCGACTGCTTCATTTTTTCTAGAAATTGTAAGAAAGGCTTTTAAAAATGAGTAAGTTATTTCAGAGAAAACCATACAAATTTCCCAATCGTATATTATTTTGATAACTCTTGCTGTTAGGCATAAAAACACAAAGACATTTCAATCCTTAAAATTCCGAGTTGAAAATGTGTCCTGTTTGCAAAGTACGGGCATTTGTCTCTAAAGCATATTTAGGCAATGCAACCTGCAATCACTACGGAGCGTGTTATTCAGGAATGTTTTCATGCTCCCGCCTGCATCCCGCCCTCCCATCTCTCCTTCATGTGCTGTGCACACCTATTGGATGGGTCTGGCAGGTGTGACTAATTCCCACCAGCTGTGCGACCGTGCCCAGCTTTGTTCCAAATGGAAAGCCAGCACTCACAGCCCTTTTTTTCCGCTCAGTCCCCTGTTTGGTGTTTTGATTTTTCATTATGCTTACCAGTCTGCCATGGGAATTTCAGAAAATATCTCATCTTGCAGCCTTCACACCACTGAAAACAAACAGAAATTAAAAACATAGATTACTTTGAACTCTCTTCTGCTTCTGCAGCTGGAAAGGTGGATTTTTACACTGCGGTATAATCTTCTTTCAGGATAGGTTGCCTCTGCTTCCTGCGGTTCTGTGCTCTTTGGCAGAGACACGGTGTCAGTCAGCACTGCTGCCTTTCAGCTAAACACTCCCTGATGGGTGAGCCAAACACCAGTGGCAAATTGTCTGCACATTGTAATGATCTTTTTTTTAATGCAAGTTTTCACCTTAAAATAGTGACTCTTTTTGTCATCATTCTTTAGTGAGTCAGGCAAACAGTTGTAAATGTGTCAGACTGTATGATCTCATGGCCCAGGGCTGTACGAGCTGTGTGTCAAGGCACAATTTGGCCTCTAAATGTATAAACATCTGAAATGCAATGTACATGAGGAAAGGGCAACGGGAAAGAGAGAGCAGATTCATTTTGTTAAGGCAGCAATGACTGGCAGCTCCTTAGAAATCGGTAATTTACCTATGCTCATTGTGTTGCTTAAATCTCTACCAGATTATACTTGAATGTACTCACTGACATGGATGGAGATCCTCAGAAGTCCAGTTAAGAAAGGGATTTCTATAGAGCTGGGCTTGCTTTCCACATATAACTAAACAGAAGAAATGCAATAAGATAGTCTTGAAAAGAAGGAATACAAAAGAGAAAAAGAAAACAGAGAAGTTGGATTAGTAGTAGCCAACCCCAAAAATTCAGGTTTCTGATAAGGCAAATATTTACATTTTGAATACTTATTCAAATCTTGGACACTTTGTATGAACCTGTGAAGTCTGCAGAACATCACGCTCAGATTTCATGTGCAATATAGTTTACAAATATCTGACGTAGGTTATTCAGAGAGCAAGCTTCAATTCTTGCATGTGCTGGTTCCTAAGGGTTAAAAGGTCAAATCCCTAAGAGACAATATATTCTACCTCAAGATCCTAGCTGACAGAAAGATACAGGAAAATAGGAGTCTGAAAATTAAGCTTCCAGCTATTTCCAGAGCCTGAAGCAATATTTGATTCAGTTCTACTGTTCAACATGGATAAAAGTTGAAGATGGTATTTGGAATTGTAGACACATTCAGCCAGCTTATGAAGACTTTGATATTAATAACTTTTCACCTCAAATGTAAAAACAGTGACTTCCATGAAAAATTCATCCAATTATTATATCAGAGAAAAAAATGAAGCTGACAGTGTTATAAATTTAATGGCATCAGTTACAGTATGATTACCAGCACATCATAAACATTAAAAAAGGACTGTGCTAACATTTTAACCTAGGAAAAACAAACAGTAACAAACACTCTGCCCAAGCTTCAAGAATATTTGAGCCCCCTCAGTGAGTGACAATTGTCTCCACATTTAGATATTACATTTATGTGAAAACAAAACGAGCCCCTAATATTTGACCAAATTGTGGGTCACACTTTCCTGTGAAAATGGCTAAAATAGCAAACAAACAAAAACCCCAGAACAACATCAAAAAGGTCTTGTATCAGTTCAGAGGGTACAGTCACTTAGAGGGCAAAGTTTCATTCTTTGCGGAAGAGGATAAAAGAATAGGTCATTAGGAAAAAAAAAAAGGAGAGGATTAAGTGGTTAGATAAAATGAAGATTAATGGTTTCATTCAGAGCTCCATGAAGTCTACACTGTTTTCCTTTCATTTTAGGCTCTGTGATGATACAATCTAACCTGACAGAGATTTGATCTTTATACTTACTTATTCAATAAATAACATTATAACTTTGTTTAAAAGTATATACTGAATGAATGCAGTTATATTAGAAATGTGTCCAATGGCCATAGTTCTAGCTGATGACAGTATCTCACCTTTTCTAGTGCTGCAAAATTAAAAGAAAATGAATGAAGAGCTATAAAAAGTCATCAAAGCAAGATAGAAGGGCCCAGGTTTCAGTGGAACTAATACATAGAAAAAGGATTAAAAGCAAATAATTAAAATCATAAAAAAGGAAGCAGAGCATATTAAATTTGAGAGGAACACACATGACCTGACTCTGCCTTACGCAGTGATGCAATATTTGTTCTCAAAAGTTTGAAAGCACCAGTAGAGAAAGACAATTTAAAAAGATAGCTCTATGTGAGTAAAATCCTATAAGATAATTCTGGTGTATGTAGCTGAAAATTCATTAAACTTTAAAAACTAGATACCGAATAAAGCAGAGTACAGCCACGATCTCACTTAAATTCTTATTTATTACTATATCGGGGGCCCTTTCGTTTCCTATTAGAAAGCATGAGTAGAAAAAAGGCGGTTACAGTGAAAGGAAAGAAAAGTTAATAGAAACACTGACTGAAGCATGTGTGTCTGTTTTCTCATTTTATATCATATGTGACAAAGCATTCAAATAGAGAGAAATTAAGAGGTCATCATGTATGTTTAGCTTCTTTCCATGTCAAATAATGCCTGGCTGCAGCATAGGCGAATGCCAAGGCGGCTTGGAGCAAGGATAGGCGCTGCACAGGTTCCCTGCAAACTTGATATATGGCTTCAAACAGATCAATTTCTTGTTTTTGCAAACCTACTGCTGCTTGAATGTCAAAGACCTTTTAATATCTTGGTTAAAAACTGCTGACTGTCTTGTTGGTAATGATATGAATAACTTTAGATAACACCATGACAAATGATCTAGAAGACATCAGATTAAGGAAATAATCTCAAGGTGTCCTTTCTCTCCAAAAAGAAACATGCCTTCTGTACCTTAGGCAGAAATAAAAGAGATTGTTGGCATTTGTGTGCCTGTTGAACACATATGTAAGTTGCGAATGCAGAAGACATTTTGCATGTGATTCCAGACGAAGGCCTAGGTAAAACAGTGAAGAGAAAGTTTAATTTTGTTCTATTTGACTTAACTGCTTGTAGTTTGTTTTTTCTCCCTTTCTTTCAGTGAATTTACAACTTTGATATCTCTATTAAAATAATTTTTAAATGAAATCTTGTAAGTGATTTCAGTTTACAATAGATATTGCAGAAAGCTATTGTTGTGTGCAATGATACCATCATGGACTAATGAACTGAGGCAGTTACTAACAGCCATACAACAGTCCTAAAAACAGAAAAGCCATTTAAGCACTGGAAAAAGAAAAAGTAAAGAATAGTTACTAATGGAACACTGTTTCCACTAGAATACTTCTTTTAACAACCTGTTGGAGCAGGTCCAGAGGAGGGTCACAAAAATGATCAGGGGGATGGAACACCTCTCCTATGAAGAAAGGCTGAGAGAGTTGGGGTTGTTCAGCCTAGAGAAGAGAAGGCTCCAGGGAGACCTTATTGCAGCCTATCAGTACTTAAAGGGGGCTTAAAAAAAAGATGGCAGCAAACTTCTGAGCAAGGCCTGTAGTGATAGGACAAGGAGTAATGGTTCTAAACGAAAAGAGGGAAGATTTAGACTAGATATAAGGAAGAAAGGTTTTACGCTGAGGGTGGTGAAACACTGGCACAAGTTGGCCAGAGAGGTGGTGGATGCCCCATCCCTGGAAACATTCAAGGTCAGGCTGGACGGGGCTCTGAGCAACCGGATCTAGTTGAAGATGTCCCTGCCCATGGCAGGGGGGGTGGACTAGATGACCTTTAAAGGTCCCTTCCAACCCAAACTATTCTATGATTCTATGATCTTGATTTTCTTTTTGCTTTTTAAGTATTTGCTTAAAACTTGCATACACTAAGCTTGATACATTTCAAGCACAGTAGAATAATAACAAAAAAAAGTAGGAGATAGCACAGAGAGTTTTGTTTCAGCCAGTTCAGGCCTGGTCTGAGAGTGCATGACGTAAGGAAAGGAGCCCCGTCCTTGCTACATCAGGCTTTAGGGGTATGAGTGCCAGACCCGTAATTCCCAAAAGACCATTTCCACCTCTTGTTTATCAGAGGAGAGATCCCACATTAAATTAGCACCTGAATTGGATAGTTGCTACCAGCAAGTTTATTAGAAATGGCTATTTTATAAAATGCTAATATTTATTCTAACCTAACATTAGGTTATTATAATTAGCCTGCTCCTTCACTGAACTTCAGATGGCATCTATTGCTGTTTGTACCCATGACGCTAAGGAGTATTCTGGGAGAGAATAGCTTGTGTTGATATTACTGGGACTTTAGTTATTTATTTTATGAGATTGCATGGGACAATTACATTGTCTGTCTTATGATACCTCTTACTCCAGTTTTAAGTTTCAAAAGAGTTAACATTCTTGGCCACAAATACTCACAAACGCATTTATAAAGACTCAGGAAAGCAGGTTTTGTAGTTCTCATTTTGCCTTAATTTTTCTCTACTGGTTTAGAGTATTTAGCTGGTTATTCAAATGAATATGTAATATATGTCACTGCCAACTGCAGTGCCTTGCAAACGGTTACTTGTACACTCAGGGACTATTTTGTCAGTTGTCAACCAAACAGTAAGGACATCTCCCAAGACACCAAGGTGTATGTGAGATGTCTAGCTGAAGAGATGGTGATGAGACAAAGTTATAAAGCTCTGTCAAATGGTGAAATTTACTTTTTTTTTTTTCTTATAGAGATGCTAATGACTTATTCAGGGGTTTGGGGTTGTTTTGGTTTGGGGTGTTTTTTTGAGGGTAGGAGATGCCAAAATGATAAATTTTGGTAATGTCTTAAGTGATAACGAGTAAGATTTATAAAAAACATGGCTCATCTGACATTATTTTATAGCTCCAGAATATTCTGGAATGAAAATAGCCTTATCAATTATGGCTTACGGGGCTAAATCATGTTTCCTTTCAATGACTTATTTTAGAAAAGGATGGACGAACTGATTTCCAGCACTCTGAAAGAGAGGAATTTAATCAGATTTTAATTTTTTTATATGAATGGCTTGCCTATTCCTGAACAATCTCAATAATGAAGTTTTTTTTAAATAATGGCTTTGTAATACTTATTTTGATGTCATATGTTCAGGTAAGATCAGTATACTTCTCCCCTTTACAAGTTCTCTTAAATCATCCATAAACATTCTAAGCAGAATTTTGCAATCCTTATAGGAAACTATACAGCCCAAATTTCCCTATCTGTAATACAGTAAGATAACACTCACCATTAATTTATGAAATAAGTAATTTTATTCCTATTTCAGAAGTGCGCCATCCTAAAGGAATATTCTCCATCAAAGTTCTTAAAGCAGAAGTACCAAAACAAGACTGTACCAAATGAGCCATTTTTATTATCTACTCTTTTGGTTTAGCTCTTCATTAGAATTTTCTTTCTTAAACAGTAAAGTAACCATGGTTGGTAGCTTTGATTACTGAATTTGTCTGTGGTGGAGGTGTTCTCTATAATTTGATAAGGTGCTCCCAGGCTTAAAAGATGGGGACATCCTTTAGCAAGTGGATTATAACAATTCATGTTTGCAAGGTTAATTTCATGTGGAAAAGATCCCAAAACCCGACTCTTCTAAGTAAGTCTTCAGATGAGTCACAATTCTTTTCCCTCCCCTCCTGGCTTATGGATTTCTGTACAATTAAAAGCCAGACACTCTGAACTAAATCAAAGCTGAATCAGTTATATAATAAACCTGCTATTACAGATTCAGTGCACTCCAGGATCTGGTCCAAGGTCTTTACGTAAACCCCCAATGCTGGCGCTTTCTTTGTAGAATGAAACATGTCAGGAACGAACATTAGAGCATCCAATTTGGACAAACATCTCAGTTGCTAAGTGGAAGTAAAACAAAGATAAAGTCATCATCTTTTTTTCCTTCCTCTGAAGAAATGAAGAGGAAAAATGAAACAAATCCAGCAAGAATGGAAAGAGAAAATTGTTAGTGAGCTGCTATTCAGTAGCTGCGATCACTGAATAAGGTGACCGACACATTATTATGTGACCTCAGCAATCTTTTCTGAATCAGAGTGCTTGAAAAATGATGGCATTTTCAAGTTTTTTAAAAATGTGAATTTTTTAATGAAAAGGTTTTATTTTTTTTCTCTTTTTTTCTCTTTTTTTCTCTTTTTTTTTTTTTTTTTTTTGGTCCAGCTTGCTCTGGCTTTTAACAGGGTGAATTTATTAACATATTACTAATCTAGAGACCAATAACGTATTGTGACAGGGTGCCCTTTAAAGTAAAAGATATGAATTCATGTGCCATTAACTGTCTCTGTAAAAGCCAGCAGACATAAAGACCACTGTGAAGAAAAAAATTACCTTCAGATACATAATTTGCAAAATAGTGCAACTGTGGATAGTTGAAGATAACTCCAACTCAGTGGATTTCCTAGGAGAAAAAGGTTTATATAGGTAGAGGAATCAGCAT
Source organism: Pygoscelis adeliae (assembly GCF_000699105.1). Lineage (NCBI taxonomy): Eukaryota > Metazoa > Chordata > Aves > Sphenisciformes > Spheniscidae > Pygoscelis > Pygoscelis adeliae. The sequence goes on from NW_008825615.1 coordinate 15,030,845, forward strand.
TAAGGAGAGGAGAATCTCACTAATTTTCAGATAAACTGAAGAGCAATCCATTAAAATTTTCACAAGTGCCAGATACCTAAATGAAGGCAACAGTACAGGTATACCCTAGCTAGCAGATTAATAAGGATGTTCTGCAGATGTGATGTAAGGAGCAGTACGATCGAGCTGGGCCCTCGCAGCCAGGAAAGGCATCAGAGAAATCCCTTACCACAATGAGAACAGGAGGCTGAGATCTGGTGCATTTTGAGTTTGCAGCTTCTTGTGTTTTCATAAGATCAAAAAATAATTCAGGTCAGAAGGGACCTCTGGTCACCTACTCCAACCCCCTGCTCCTGTCTTGTTCTTCCTAACTTTCTTTCTAAGTTTGTAATTAAGGGCTTAATTTTTTCTTGCCTCAAGTAAATTTGTTTTCTCTTTAAGCTCCTGCCACACTGCAAAGATGGGACAGTAAGTGGCAGGGCACAGAGTGCATTTCCTGTCCTCATCAGGAAACATCAGGTTATTCAGTGTTATACCCTTGTGTCTATTGCTGGGTCATATAATGCACACACTAATTTCACAGCATCGTCTCTTTGTTCACATTTATTTTCAATAGAACCTATGGAATCTCTTTTGTATAGTGTAACTCTCTTCCTTCAGCTAAGATGGCAAATAGGAATACTTTATGAGAAAGTATTGCAATAATTGTTGCTTCCCTGGCTTTTAGAAGTGTGTGATTACAACTAAGCCTTTTGCCAAAGCTCATCTATTTTTGTTTTAATCTGCTTTTATTGATACATAGACATTTATAATGCTTATTTCCTACTACATATCTCCATGCTTGCCCCTGTAATTCAAGCCCAATTTTATTCAGCAGCTAATGTTGTCTAAGCCCTTCACTCAGAGGTGTGAAGATTGTGCCGCAGTGTTCCAGAAGTAACTATGCACGGGATAAAAACAGTTCCCTTTTATCAGCTTTAGATTTGCAACTCTCGGTTTCCCAGGATGACCCTATTTCTTGCATTATAAAAGCCCAGCTCATACAGTGCATGATTCACATTCTGTGATTTATGATTGCTTTATATATCCATATCCCACGTCGTCTTATTCATCAACTTTACAAAACCAGGCAGTGAAATCCTGACCTGATTGAACTCGGTGGGAGTTTTGACATCACCTTCAATAACACTTGGATTTCACCTAAAATCTTTGTAGCCTTTGAATGAAAAAGCCTTTGGTCTTTTCTTTTGGAGGGGGAGGAAGAGCACTGAGAGACAGGGTGATGGTATTTACATTTTCATTAGATGTATCTCTTCCATTTGTGAGATATAACAGACAACAGGATCAGAGAGGATACAAAGGTGAAGTAATCAGAATTTACCAGCGTGGGAATACGTTGGCTGAAATCTGCATAAGCATTTCTTTTATTGGTATATGTAAAGACCTGGACGTAAGAGACCACATCGACTCATTTGGCTTGTCAGCAATAAGCATAAATAAGTTACAAAGAAAATGTAATTCTGGTCTCTATTAAAGAAAAGCCAGGCCTGTTTAATCAAAGTTTTAAATGAATCAGAGGTGAAACAAAATTATCCAGAGGTTTAATTTCAGCTTGAAATGAATGTAATTTCCGTTCCCCATTCGTTCCTTTATGTCCCATGACTGATGGATCACTTTCTTCCCTCCCAGTGAGTGTGAACACAAGGAGTGGGAGCCCCTTCGTGCTGGGTTGCTGTTAGAGAGCTTTCTAATAACCCTTCCAGTACCCTTTGTGCACTGGACTCCACTGCAGAGGCAGTGAAATGTATATAGGGTTTCAGAGATGGAAAAAAATGTACAGCTTTATACTTCAAATGTAGGAATTGCAAGCCTAACGGGAGCCAGCAGTGTTGGCTGCATGCTCAGCACAAGAGACTTGGTCAGTGCAACCACATTCCTAAAATTGATGTCGTCACTGGGATCACACTCTAAAATGCCCTGCTAGAACGTGCTAACAGGGGGACCATTACTGCTGCATTGCCTGTTTGCTGACAGAAAATTGCTGCTTGGCCAGTCCTATGACTGATTCCCTATTTCCACTCTCTTTTGCAATTTCCCTTTTCAGTTCGTAAGCCTGTCGAGGAATACACTGAGTCTGAATAACAGTGCTCTATTGTTGAGATGACACATAAAAGTCACATGTGACAGTAGTAAAAAGGTGTCAAAATTGAGCCTTGGAATGAATCCAGAGAAATATTTTTTCAATATTTCTTCCCTCAATTCCCAAACACAGTCTGGGGAGTTATCTTCTGACTGATTAAGCAATGAGCAGCATTCAGCATGAGGTAAGCAAGCCGCCAACAGCTCCCTGGGCTGAGCGGGTTGGTCTGTATTCCTCCATCTATTTTGTTAAATTACATTTCTCTGTGACTGTCACTCACCCCATGCTCTCACCCCACTCTATTCCATTCCACTCACATTACTTTTGACAGTTATAGTCTCTCGAACCGCAAACATATGTATACAAACACCTGACCAGCTTTATTAAACTTAGCTACATACTATGCCTCTGAAATATGAAGGTTTTCCTTATATTATAGAAGGGAAGTTCACAGATATAAAATGGATTTTGCTAGCCTCCCTTGAGAGCCAGGACAACAATATGCTTCACAAAGCATCCTCTCATTGTGTCTTGCAGAACCCAGGAAATTCTGAAGAGGCAGCAAGGTTGCTCCTCCTCTCTCAGTCT
>NW_008825615.1:15033577-15037814 GCF_000699105.1 Pygoscelis adeliae
GCTCTTTGCTCTGCCTTCAAGAGGGGACAACATGGAAAGAACAACCCTTGAAAATGCCGGTCCTCCAGCTTTCTGCAATCATGTCAAAACAGAATTGTTCCTGCTTTACAGAGGAAAAGTTATACATGCAAGATTTCCAACATCTTTTGAAGGTCACACAGCAGCCTAGTGAATACCATCCAGGTTTCTAGATTCCTGTGCTTCTGGCAATAGATCATCAGATAATGTTTGGTTTTGTGCTATTATTTACTGCTTAGATGCCAACATGAGAGACACAACTTAGGACAGAAAAATCAAGCAATTATTTTTCAGTGCAATGTAATGTCCTCAGAGTTCTTAGACAATAAAATGCCATTAAGGATGCAATAAAAAATAGAAAATTCTTTATCAGAAAGGGCTGAGAGTTTGCGTTTTTTGGACGACAAACATATCAACCAGATAATCAACTCCTCTTACCAATTTAGAAGTATTTTCTGCCAGATGCTAAAAATGACTAATGTTTTTGAATTACTCTTTAGGTGTTTGGTATAGCATGCTAAACTGGGACATAAGCTCTCTATTCGGTGAATGAGAAAAGAAAGATACCTCCAGACAGAAGACAAGCTAAATGAAAAAGAGAAAGCAAAAGCCCCCCCAAAATACTGAAAACTTAGTTAAGTCCAATAAGGAAGATGTTTTCCTGCACTCAAGTGCAGAATTCTCGTGCTAAGATAAATGCCTCTCTCAAAAAAATAAGAACAAAAAAAGGAGGGACCAGCTCTAACACACTTACTTAGACTGTATATACTTAGAACTTATGAAGGATGCAGGAAACTTATAATCTACATACTAAAAAGGAAACTAGCCACTATTTTCCATCTCTTCTGTCATCAGGCTTTAGCAGAAGATGGATGCTATACTCCTCTGCTCCTCTTGAAACTATTCCACTGGCCAGTGACTAAAAAATTCACCAGATAAGATACGTAAAATTGTGGGAATGGGTTTCAGGATGCTTGTTTCTTGAATGACTGTCCAAACTGTTAGGGGAGAAAGACATACCTTTCTCTTAAACCCAGGCCAACTTTCCCTCCCCAGGTGGAGATACCACTCGATTGCATGTGAATGCCAGTCCTATGCATGTCTGCAACAGGATAGGCTCTGACAGAAGCTCAGAGACTGATGATCTGGTGGGCCATGGTGGAGAGCCCCTTCTCTACAGCTCCAGAGCAGGATGAGGCGTGGGATCTGGGCAGCCAACCCCTCAGTTCTGTCAGCAAAAGTGATACCACAAGCGACCAGAAACACACCTGCCAGTGGTTGGTTAAAGAGTTTGGCAGTTTGGTTTAACTGTTGAAGTCAAAGCACCTATCTTGTCTAGGTACCTTCAGTGTCCAGTAGCATCTGAAAAAGACATTTTCAGGATCAGTTTTGGAGCCTAACTCCAAATTCAACTTAAATCCTGTATTGGTCTTTGTCCCTTGTGTGTGTTACTGCTTGCTTCCTTTATTCTTCTCCATGATACCTGAGAAAAGTCCTCTCTGTGCCTCTGCATTTTGGGAAGACACAAAGTATTTGCCACAGCTTGTAACCATCGTAAAGGCTTGTGTCAAAGCCCTACGGTTAGTTAGAGGTCTTTCTAAACCATTTCAGTAAACCAAATGCAATTGCTTATCCTTGAGTGATTTTTAATAACAATTCAGCCCTTTCCCCTAATGGTTTCCTGATTAACATTACTTGTAAAATTGAGATGTTACCTTTAGAGCTTATGACAAACCAATGCTTTTCAACTACTTGCAGTGCTTGAACAGCTTCTGTACTGATACATTTCCCTCCCTATTAAACTCAGGATTCAGGCACAAACACTTTGCAATACCTAACTTCTAGCTACCTGGCTCTCTTGGAGTGGAAGCATGTAGGCTTTTTATTGGAAGAAGATGTGCATATTTCATCCCTCTTGTTGGGGTCCCTGGATGAAGAGGGGTGAGAGCACTCAGTGGCCTACGGCAAGCCTCAAGAAGTTACTGCAGTCAGACATCTCTGTTCCAACTGCAGATCCTGTCCTGGGGAGCTTTCAGTTAAAAGTGGGTGGCAATGATACCAGAGAGAGGGAGCAGGAAGAAAGGAACCCTGATCCTTTCCCTGGGAAACATTTCACATTAACAGTGGATGAGAAACAAGAAATAGTAATAACTCTGGGAGCTTGACCTGTGTGCAAGACTCAACCTTACCATCTAAGAGCTCTAAGCACTAATTCACTGATTCATATTCCTTGCTTGTTTTTCCTCTAAGTTCTAAGTACACTTTTGAGTCTGGCTTTTAGACATCTAAGACATACTTAGTAACATAACAGCTATCTGAGGGGCTCAAAATGATAATTGTTTTGACCTATATCCCAGTGATGATAGTAGTTATTGAGAAACCACTACAATAAGTGGCTGCAGTAATTTGTACTTTTGATGTATGCCTGCTAAGCATAGCCCTTATATTTGACCTTGGCATCAATGAAAGCATGACAGATCCCAGAGGTTTTCAGGCAGATGTTAGTTTGTTTGAAATTATTACTTCAGTGACCTCTGTTTCTGATAAGGAAGCATATTTTCTGCATACTATAATATCAGTGAATTTTTTATATTGTATTTTTCATCATTTACAACTAGCTCTTGTTAATTCTACTATGCATTTCCCTTGGCTATATTCTGTGTTAAATCAGTTACTACATGAAGAAATGATAACCAGATCTGCTGTGTATATTATGCTTTTATTTTAAAATGAGGAGTTGAATATGCCCAGGCCACAGGTTCTGTTACATTTTTTTTCATTTTTTTGTTCTCAAAAACAAAATTTACTTCACTTATGTTAATGCAGTAATCTGTACTGTTGTAATAAAGAAGCATTTATCAGCCCTCCAATACGAAATTTTATTGTTTGTATTATTTAACATTACAGAGAAGTCCTAAAGGTATCTCCCATAAGTTTAGAGACTAAAACACCTTTCAGAAAACAAAATTAAAATAAATTTTATTTGTTTATAGGTATTCTCTTTAGGGGAGTTTTAATAGAAATTAACTCAGTAAGGCTTTTTTCTGAAAACAAAACAGAATAATGATATTCTCTGTAAAGAAATGTTCTCTCTTATGCCATGAAGTTATAACTGATAATAAGTTATATATTGATATATAGTCAATATATGGCTATTGATAGTCAATCATGGCTAACAGCTATGTCTTGCAGTAATTAAACATTTGTTGGTTATTCTCATCATTTGAATATTACATATTTGCAGAATATAATTCTTATGCTTTGGGATTTGAACTGTTTTCTAGATCAGTGTTTCCCACAATATTTGGTCTAAAAAAATAATTTAACCACATCAATGGATCTGGATTCATGGTTTCCTGAGAAAAAAAAGATTCTCCCCCCTCCTCCAGCCCCATGTGCTACACAGTCTTTGACCATAACTCATTACAATATGGCTCATGACGTTACACATTTCCTTCTGAATGCTAATCTAGGCTGTTCTCAATTCCTTTTCAGTAGTTGCGAGAACACGCATTTAAATTCTTCCATGTACTGATCCCGCAACAATAACATTTGAAGCAATCATTCAAAGACTCAAAGAGGAAGAAGCCAACTGGCGAGGTACTGCTGTATTGTCAAAATGCCTTCTGTCTGACAGAGTGAAAATCCTCAGACCGTATCCTGGTCCAGGTTTCCACACAATGTGTCTTCCACTTTCCTGCCAAGAAAAAATGTCAGGAAGATCACCTGGTGTGAGAGGTGTCTCCTGTCAGACTAATCAAGTGGGAGAGCTTGGATGATTGAATTAGGTTAATAAGTTTCAAGGAAGACCAGGAGCTTATCAACATAATGCACATACAAGTCTCTGGAGGGGGAACAGGTTAGGTAGGAAAAGATGCAGCAGTATCAGGAAAAGGAACCTGCTGTTCAATAGGTCACTTGCTTCCCGTCCAGCATCCACACCGCACCACCAAAGAAGGATTACTTACAGCAGTGGACAAGGAGGAGAAGTCATTTGCCCCTGAAGAGATTTATGACCACTGTGCAAAGTGGAAGCAAAATAATGGTAATGGTTGGCTAGTCTCCCTTTAAATGGATGGATGCATCAAGGTGCTCCCTGCCAGGAGCTCATACCCATGACAGTATGAAGAATTACCAAGGCTCAGCAAGGCTCACTCCGACTACCACGTTGTGGCATGGATGATGCCTGAGCAGAAGTGACAATAGGCTCTGAGCCTGA
>NW_008825615.1:15037868-15039354 GCF_000699105.1 Pygoscelis adeliae
CGATCTTTCATCCCTCTAGCCCAGCACAACAGCCACATAAGGACAGAACCATAAAAACGTAGCTGCAGAGGTAGTGGCTGCTTGGGAAGGTTGTGAGGTTTTTTTCTTCATCATATGCCAGTGTCCCAAAAAGGAAACTGTTCAGTAGGAATTAAGTCTTTCTCACACAGAAGGGAGAAGAAAAGATCTCATGCCTGGATTTTCTCACTAGATGAGGAGAGCTAGAATGAAGACTGATGGCAGCTCATGTCAAATTCAGAGGTAGGTAGCCTAGATAAAACCCTGAAAAACCGATGAAGTATGGTAGGGGGAGCAAACAGGTCAATCAATCTACTGAACATTTTAGATGCACCTATACTGTAAAAAAGAACTATGGCAAACAGACAAGAAGAAACAAAAACGTGTATATGTAATCGGCATTATTGTTGCACCAAAGCTATCACTTTGTTGATCATTTCTATAACATGAATGCTGATGAAGAATAATGACACCTATTAGGGAATAGAAAAGAGAGAGAATTTTGTACATCAAGGGCATATGCACTTTCCCTGAGTTCAAACTATGATAATTAGACTCATTAGACCTCTGCACGATGACAGAGGGTAAAAACCCAATACTACTGCTGTCAGGTATCGTCTATTGCTGGCCTCTGAAATAGCAAGATCAAGTGGAAGCCTTGAGAAAAGAACAAAAAGAAAAAAGTGTTAGCACAATCATCTGACAGATAGGCTTTGATGTTAATGCCAGGCTTCTAACTCCCAATCCACTGAAGAAAGAGAACAAGACCATACAACAGGCAAGGTTGACATGACTCAACATCTTTATATCTGGGAAGTTAAGACAGCACCCGAAGAATAGTGGCTTCTTCAGTTCTGAACAACTTTCGAAAACTGGCAGTAAGGGAGACAGTAAGCATAACAGCACGCAGTGTTTCATTCCTAGAGAAAAAAAGAGACCAAGCAATAGGATAGGCCTAAAAGCTACTGAAATCAATGTAACTTCAATTCTCAAAGAAATATTAGAGGAAAAAAAAAACTGAAAAAGTCTCCTTATCATCTGGAAGATACCAAAATGATAGGCAATAGTCAGTATGGATTTGTCAAAAAGAAATCCTGTTGAACCAATTCAATTTCTATGACATGACAACAAACCTGGCAGTTAGGTGAAAGCAGATGTTTTGAATTGAATAGGACTTTTGACCCTGTCCAACAAGATATTCACTTGACTTCCTCCAAAACTACACTCATGATCAGCTTACCACAGAATGGATAGGCAATTGGAGAAAAATTTTTCAAGAGGTCAAAAGTTAAAGGATTAATTAAGTACTACAGGAGGATTTTGTGGGTTCCATAACCTTAAATATTTTCATTACAGACCTGAAAAAAGGACTATGTATTAAATGTGCAAGAAGTGGTGAGGGTTTGTAAGCTTACTGTAAGAGGAAGATGAGAATGAAACATCTTGACAAATGGCAGAAACTGTCGGG
>NW_008825615.1:15039367-15082076 GCF_000699105.1 Pygoscelis adeliae
CAGTCCGAGACAGGAAATAGTGACAATCAAAAATCAGTTACACATAGAAATCAATGGCACGTAGTATCAGTGCAAGTAAGAATTTGGGAACTGATTGTTTACAAATCAAGCATAATTAAATAGCGTTACTGAAATACTGAAAGATAAAAACTGAATTGTTTAAAGTGAATCACAGGAAGTAATCATTCAGCTCTACTCAGCACTGATATGGCCTCCCCAGGACTACTGTTTCTAACTGTGAATGTTACACATCAAAAAGATGAGCCCATAGGAATTACCAGAGAGACAGTAAATGTGGAAACATGAAAATGTGATTTGGTTTGTCAAGAGAAGAGAAAACTGTGGGGTAACATGATGACAAGCTTAAAAAGCTGCTGGAAAAAAAAGGAAGGGAACAAACTTTTTTCATGTCTACTGTGAATGAGACAAGTAATATGGACTAGAATTGCAGCAATGGAGGTGTACATCAGGCAGGTGGAAAAGCCTCTAATGGGAAAGACAGGTAAGTACCGGAGTAGATTGCTTAGGGATAATGTGCAACATCTTCTTCTCCAGGTTTTAAGAACTGACCAGGAATCTGTCAGGAATAGTTTAGATGCAGCCAGTCTTGCCTCAAATGGGGGAGGAAAAATGAGATGGACTTTCTGAGTCTCAGCTTATTGTCTGTGATTCAGAGCAAAATTCTATCACAAAAAAAAAGAAAAGAGTGCACAGGTTAATACCAGTAGGCTACATTGGATAACTGGTGTTATTATAGGAAATACTCACTTCCTGCATTGCTTTTCCACTAAGATCTGTGCACTTTACAGGTATCTTATGTATAGTTTCAAATCCAGCATTTATTCCTGGCTCTCCAGCACATATTCCCAGTTGCTCAGTTCTGTCTTTTTAGCTCAGACCAGTTTGTGGTTCTGAAAGCTTGATAACATTTCTCATGCAGTACAGCATAGTGCTTGTACAGTGTAACTAATGAATCATACTGCCATCCCAAATGTTCTCAAAAGACTTTTACTTGAATTAAACATCCTTGGGGTCTAAAGCAATATTCTCTATCACTGTCAGTCCCATTTGAGTTTGTTCCTGTGCTGGGCTAAAGCCATCAGTGACTCCCCAGTTTTGACATCATGTTTTGTTTTTTCTACTGGAATTACATGTAGGCTGGAATGAGCTGTAAGTTCTGCTTGTCTAATGGACCACAAGGAAGTACGGTCACTCAGCTGGAAATATATTGTTTCCTTATCTTAATAGCATGCAGGCAGCTACTGCTTTTTGAATGTGAATTCTGTTTCTGTACCTCTAATGTGTTTGTCCTGATGGCAATTTCATTACAGAAACAGAGCTTTATGCATTTTTTTAAATTAGGATGAATAATGTTCCACATTTGTTCAAAACCTTTAGACTATTATTCACTGACATAATTTGACTTGTGTTTCATTCTGCAGAAAATGGCATAATCCAAGCCAATGAAGTTTTCCCACTCACGTTTTATTCAAAAGAATAATGCAGCTTTAATAGGTATAAATAGAAAACAGTGCTTAGGGTGAATGCCTGTTTTTCTCTTAGCCACAGGAAATGCATAATGGAAGATCACTTAACTATGCCATATGCTTTTTTTTTTATGTTCTTAATGGACCGGCAGATTGCCTAGTGCAGCATCTTGTCTCTGGCAGGAAATAGTACAGGTGCATTAGGAAGAAGCATAAGAAACAGAGTATATACAGAATGATCCCTCCTTAGCATACTTTCTTCTCTTATTAATTTTGTAAGTCATTGTTATATTTAGAAATACTTACTTTAAAAATTGGTTGTCAAATCGATCCTTTCTAAAAAATTAATGTCATTGTTACTATATGGGGGGGGGGGGGGGGGGGAAGATGCCCCCATGAAAACGTTTATCTTTTATACTACTCATTACTGGAAAGGGGAGTGTCCTGGTTTCAGCTGGGACAGAGTTAATTTTCTTCCTAGTAGCTGGTATACCACAACAGGAAGAATATCATCTGCATCAAAGCCATATGCCCCAGTGTAAGAACAGAGAGAGCAAAAGTCTCTTTTTGTTGTGCTTTTAATACAATTAGGGGTGTTCAACCCTTAACCCTCTGATCAAATCCTGATGAGGACAGCATTTAATCATGTTGCTGGCTGGCTGGGCACCTCTCAGAGGGCAGCCCTTTGCTCTTTGTGGAGGTGGGCAGAGCAGGGCTGCCCAGCCTGGCTGGGCATGCAAGGCATGCCTTCAGAGCATGCAGCAGCCCACCTTCTCCCTGCCCCAGGAATGGGAGCCACCAGCTGAGTGGAGGAAAGAAGTGCTGCCATCTCCCACGCACTCCTGGCAGCTGCCTGTATTTAATTTTTGCAACTACATCCTTTATACTTGCCATAAACTGGCTTACAGGACACTGATTTTGAGATAATCAAAAGGGAAAGGTTCTCACATTACCCAGTACTACTCTTCAGGGCAGCCAAGGTGTGCCAGGATGCTCAGGTTAGCTTAGGAGCTCTTTGCAACAGGGTGCTGTGTAAAAGAAGAGCCTTCTGCTCACTGTGGCTAGCCTGGAGAGTTCCTTGGCACACAGCAAGAGAGGGATGGACACGTGAATATTTGGGATCCCTAGGGAATTTGCAACAGATGCAACAGCACAAGTCAGACTTCACTGAACAAGAAAGAAGGAAATGCAGTGACTAGAAATGCCATTTGGTCATGTCTGCGAGGAAAAACAAACACTTCTGAAACACTCTCAAAGCTTCTTCCAGATACAGACTGGAAGAGAGACGCCTGTACTTTTGCACTGATGTGGTACAGCCCTAACTACTGTTCAGGTGCCAGAAAAACTGCAAAGAACTAAATGCAAATAATTTTCACAGACCTGAGGCAACTGTTTAGGAAGAAGCAGCAGCACTGTTGATGCACACTAGTAAGTGCGCCAGACACATTGACTGGTGACCACATAGAAACACACATCTGCCTTACATAATTTAGAAACCTCACACCTACACACCTGAACAGTCTTTATCAACACTTCCTCTTAGAAGAAACGTGGGTAAACAGCTCACAGCATGAGCAGCACATGATGTTACACATCTAGAAAATGCCTCATTAGATTAATGATTGTAACACAGGTTTGAACTTTAAAAAATGCCATTGCTGACAGTGCAATCAGCAGTTCAATTCAGTGGTGCACTTTTTTACTGCGCAGTTGGACTTTCTTAGCAGAGAGCGACTGGCAGCCACGTGGTGAATTCTGAACTAAGGAAGGCTGTGGTAAAAACCCAGCAAGAAGAGTAACTGTATGGAAATGGATTAACAGAGCTTTCAAAAGGGACACTGTGACTGAAGCTGTGCATGTCTTGAAAAAGCAAATGACGTTTGAGAGAGTACTGAACATAACTTTGCTCAAGTTACTAAAACGGCTCTGGGATTTTTCTGCAAATGCCTGACTGGTAGGATGAGAAGTGATTGGAACAGTATAATGAGAGGGAACAAGGCAGCTGATTGGGCTTAACCCAGCAACAGTCTTCTCTCCACAGAATTACTACACCATGAGTTATTATTTAAATGCAAATGCTAGCATGCCAGGTAGCACCTCAGTGAGCTGTGTCTTAGCCACGTGCTCTTTCTTCAGAAACTCACAAAAATTTCTGTGCAGGTGGACTGGGTGTGAACAATAGAATTAACGACATATAATGTCTTTGGATATTTTTTTTTTCAGCTTAAATTCCTTGTTCTTATAGTATACATGAGGTCCAGCTAATGCTCAGTGAAGGATCTTGAGGCATTTTCAATCGTTTCTCCCCAGTGTGGCTTATCCATTGTGCAATAAGGAGTGCTTCAACCCTAGCAGGGAGAAAAATAAGGTCTGTCTGTGCCTGCATCTCTGGATTAAGTTCCTACGTATTTCATGCAAATATCTGTGAGTTTTCTACCATTAAATTAGGCTGCAGCTGGCAATAAGTTATTAAGAATCAAACTAACTCCTTAGGAATTGGATTCTATGAAGGGATTGAGAGCAGCCCTGCTGAGAAGGACTTGGGGATACTGGTGGATGAAAAGCTGGACATGAGCCAGCAATGTGCGCTCGCAGCCCAGAAGGCCAACCGTATCCTGGGCTGCATCAGAAGAAGCGTGGCCAGCAGGTCGAGGGAGGTGATTCTGCCCCTCTACTCTGCTCTGGTGAGATCCCACCTGGAGTACTGCATCCAGCTCTGGAGCCCTCAGCACAGGAAAGACATGGACCTGTTGGAGCGGGTCCAGAGGAGGGTCACAAAAATGGTCAGAGGATTGGAACACCTCTCCTATGAGGACAGGCTGAAACAGAGTTGGGGTTGTTCAGCCTAGAGAAGAGAAGGCTCTGGGGAGACCTTATTGCGGCCTTTCAGTACTTAAAGGGGGATTATAAGAAAGATGGGGACAAACTTTTTAGCAGGACCTGTAGTGGTAGAACAAGGGGTAATGGTTTTAAACTAAAAGAAGGTAGATTCAGACTAGATATAAGGAAGAAATTTTTTACGCTGAGGGTGGTGAAACACTAGAAGAGGTTGCCCAAAGAAAGGTAGGTGCCCCATCCCTGGAAACATTCAAGGTCAGGCTGGACGGGGCTCTGAGCAACCTGATCTAGTTGAAGATGTTCCTGCTCGTTGCAGGGGGGTTGGACTAGATGACCTTTAAAGGTCTCTTCCAATCCAAACTATTCTATGATTCTATGAAACCAGCGTAAAAATCAGCAACAGGAGAATGGTGTTTTAGTGAGGTAAGAACTATTTAAGAAAACACAACACTAATAACGGCAAAGTTCAAAGATCCATGATAAGTTCTGACTATTTTTCTTCTAATTGCCAGATCATTTCCAGGGGTGTTCTACTGACAGTATTCTCTCCCGTATCAATACCACAGAATAATCTATTTTCTACCAAACTTCTACATGACAGGACATGAGTCACTTTTCTTCACTTTTTCCTCCATTTTTAAAATAACATTCATGTTTCTGTACCTTATGAAGATTAATTCATCGATACTTTTAAATATCTTCAAGATATTCTGAAGGTTATATAATTGGCATTTGGTAATTTGGTACATTTAATTAGTCAGAATGAAAAAATCCATTTGGGATTATTGAATACTTAGGTAGTCAACTCTACATCCAAAAATATCAGTCAAAAAATTCTCAAAAATATATATACCTAAGAAGTATATATTGCTATAAATCCTTCCCAGGCACATAATATTGCCATTATTAGAGACAAAATCCATCTGACCCAGTACAGCTGTTCTCATGAAACATGTTCTCATGTTTCAGGACTTTCAATTTATGTTCCTAACTAAGAATTTTGAAAGTTAAAGGATATACATCTTAATGAGTCACCTAGCAGCTTTTTGCAATCCCCTGTTTCATTAATTCTGTTGAATATTTCATAAGTATGAATTGTAAGAGCTTGATGTAAGATAAAAATCAAGTTTCAAATGTTTAATACTAAAATATATATTAAACAAGGAACACCTCTCTTTACTGGATGTCAGAGCTGTCGGATTTATACAAGTTACCATATTTTTTTCTACTTTGTTCAAAGTGAGAATAGTGAGAAAAATTATGCTCAGTTGGATGGCAGCAGAATCATTCAGACCTATATTACCACTATCAGATAAACCAGGACTGTTATTATGAGCAAGGATTATAACCTGGGATGTATTTGTGCACCATGAAGTAGAAGAATAAGAATCTCTTTCTATACATGGGAAACCAAAGTGCAGAAAAATGCAGAAACTTCCTCAGGGTGACACAAACAGCACTGACAGAGATGAACTCCAAGATTTTCGGGTTGATAACTGGACTATATATTTAGCTTCTAAATTGAAATGTAACTCAGCTTGCCATCTAAAGCCAGCTGTCACAGGATAATTTTATTACAATGAGATGGGAATGAAACTCCCAACTCTAAGTGATTATCAAATTTTTATAGGAACCAGATATGATCATGGTGATTAAAAAAGACCTCTTCTATTCCAGTAAGAAGTCTTCTGTTAAGTACAAGCATACAAGAATTCCTAACAGTGGTGTGTCACCTTTAATTGGTCTTGAAGAAAGGGTGATGTGACACCACTCAAAATAGGGAAGCACATAAGAAATAAATTCCTGTTTATTCAATCTTTTAATACGAGAACAAGTGGAAATGCCAATAACTATTGACAGCAGTCAACTTAAAATTGCCATAGCATACCACAATATTTCTTAACAAACACATCAAATTCACTAACATTCAGAATACTACCTTTGCTGAATCTAAGGAATAAATACGCATATAATAAATGCACACATCATTATTAGGTACAGAGTGATTTTTTTTTTTTTTTATTTTAAATTTGACATCCTGGAGATTTAGCAAGTATTTTATGTTCCTGGTGTCAAGTGAACATGGGAGAGTTTCAGATTAATTTTACGATTTTTAAAGGGATTGCAAAGCTCACATAGCTACAGAGAAAGGGTTTGAAGTATGTGGTCTGTATGTAACCCAAAAGTCCTTGAAACTGACAAAAAAAAACCTTTTTAAAATTTATTTATGATTTACATGAATCTCTTGAATCTTTGAGATCTGACTTACAATTATTTAACTGTAGGATTTAGCAAGCCACTTCTGCTAAAGAATGCAATGGATGAATGCTGCCTTTACTTTGAAACATGACATTATTGTCTTCTCATTACAACTAGATTGAGTGCAAGCTACAGTCAAGCTAAATAAAGCCCAGCAAACCAGTGCCATTTTAAATGGTGCACATCTAAAGAAACTAATGAATGAGATGACTTCATTCTTTCAGTTCCATTCAGTTCAGACAGAATTACAGCCAGCCTGGAGAAACTGCTAATGAAACTTACTGCCTTTCTAAAAATAGAAATCTCAGCTTGAAATCTAATGCCTGTGCCTCTGTGGAGTCTAAAGAGAATGGAAATGTAGCTATAAGTAATTTTTGGAAAGACATCACTGCATTACAATGTTTGCTGATATTCAATAAGCCTGTATTAGCCCTTTTGAAGGACTCTCTATACCTCTCTATGATAAGGAACTTTATCTGTTGAAAAAAGAAAAAGGAAGTTAAATCCCTGTGTCCTCATACCACATTGTGGGAATTGCATGTGTGGGATTTAACATAAGAAACTGCCAAGGGAACAAAGTGCTACACTAGACTCAGAAAACATTACTCTTTTTTTTAACTTATTCCATACAATTCATTTTGTGGGAAGTTTCATTTCACCTGGTAAAGGAAATGCTGCGTGAAAAGATTTTTTCTGAATGGTCATAACCTTAAACAATTTATTTTTACTTCAGGCTCATATAATGAATGATTCCAACCTCTTAGATCTCAATCAGGACCTTATGAATTGCTACAGATTCCGTAAACGTGTTCATATTCTCTCCCAGCTTCACACAGTGTAGATGAATGTACACTACATGTGTATTGAAATCAATCCGAGTCCTTCTGAGGACAAGAATTTGTAAAAAGCAGGCATAATCACAATTTCAAGATGTATGTATCTGGCAAGTAAAGAGCACTAGTAAAGAGGTGGAAGAATCTAAGACATACCAATTTACTATACCTAGCAAAGTCGAAGTAGGAATAAAGAGAAAGTGTGTGCTCTGTGTGCAGCTGGTAAACAGGGACGATACATAATCCACAAGGGGTTGTATAAATGCCTCCATGTATTTCAGTGCACAATACGGTTCAAAGCATCGGTCACATTTCCTTTACCATCCCTCATTTTAACCAGTCCTACATACACCTCCGCATGTGAATACAAAACACATAGTTACCTGCCATCTTCTGCAGAGGAAGACCCTTGTTCTGGTGCATCACAGGAGATCTGAGAGGTGAACTCACCTAGCTGTCCTTGGAGCAACCCTATGTAAGTTTCCACCATTAATGCAAGAACCTGTATGTAAATTCATACACAAAATTGCGTACCTCTAAGTTTAAATCAGGTGCTTAATTATGGGCTGGAAATCGTGTATCAGTTTGTTCATATCAAAAGAAAGCACAGAGTAAAGTGCAAAGTAAAGAAAATGAGTGGTACCACATGGTAATTCTAGTGGATGAAGGCTTGCATGACCTTATCAGACAGAATCTCTTATTTCCTTATTCTAGGCACTATTTTTGTGCCTTTTAGAAAGCAAAAGCTCTCTTTAAGAGAAAGAAATATTAATTTTAGATTCTAGCTAGACTCCATTAAGATGCTCTTTTAAGCCACATTGTGTCTGCAAAGAGCGGAGTTTTATGAACATAAATCAGTTTTCTAATACCCATAAGTGGGCTTTTCATAAGCACCCAGAAATAATTCACCCAACTTCCCTGTGCATCAGTAGAACTTGACTAGCAGCTTTCTTAAGCACTTTCAAAAAACCTTACCTGCATGTCTGGTATTGAATGTATCAATGATGACTAAGTTATACTACAGACAGCCCATTTGTTTCTGAATATGGCAGCAATAGAAACAGCCTTGTGAAAAAGAGACAATCGATAACTCAGAGCATTTCTCTGTGTGTTGAAAGCAGATGGTTTGAAAGTATATTTGAATAAAGAAAGAACTTCTGACCAATGTGATACGTGGTTTGGGCTGCCTCTGGGTCTGTCAGGTCTGTCTACACTGCCAGATGCACCAACCCTCAAACTCCAAAAGATGCTTTAACACAGCAGACCTGGAGCCTAGATCGGTGCAAAACACATGAAATGGGGGGCCAGCACTTACACCTTAAAGGGGCACTCCAGCCAGGGCCAAGCCATCCTGGCTCAGGCCCTGAGCAAAGGCGGTTCTTAATCCTACTCTGGGTGAACATCAGCCCTGGAAATCAAATTAACAGAAAGAAACTGCTGGTTCCTTGCTTAACTCACTCTTTGAATGGTCCAAAGTTTTACTGCATCTCTGGCAATTCTGTCCAGTTTCCTAATCCTGGGGGGGGGAATGTATTACAGGTGGGCAGGTCAGCCAGAGGGAGGCAGGCTGATACCCAGAGAAGCCTACTTCACTTAAAAGAAGGGGAAAACCCACACGACTGCCCACACGTGGGACAAAACTTATTTGGGAAGGGAGGATTTCTTTAAAAGTAATTTAACAGACAATATATCTGGGTCTTCAGGCTTTTTCCATGGGCAAAAGTAGTACTCTTTACAATATTTTTTACATAATTTATCTTTTAAATATTTTTACAATATTTATTTTATTCGATAATGACCTTACACAAGGATCATAGATTTCTTACATACAAAGAACCACTGATCAGCAAAATTGAAAGTTTAAGCAGACACTAAAGGACATTTGTTCGGTGAAGAGTCAGGAACAGTTTTATTTTTCAGCAATTACAATTTGACATTACTTGTGCCATACTGTTATATTGGTACTGTGTTTTCTTAGGAGTTGCATCATGATTGAAAAATACCACATACATATGGAAATTTGCTATATTCTGCTCTACTGGAAATAAAATATAAAGGTGAAGAAATGATTATTTTTCCCAAAAAAGGCATAAACAAAGGCATTAACTTCCTTGATCATATAAACACTTACACACATCTTTACAGCATTCCCCTGGAGATAGCTTTCACATGTGTAGATGTACACAGGCCTACAGAGATTGTTGCACTTGGTTCTCATACAGTTTGACCCCTCTGAATAAAGACAACTACTATCGCCCAGACTGGCACTGCTCTAAGGCTATACCTTGACAGCATCCTGAATGCTTCCACAGTCAATACAACTGAATCCCTTCAGAACAGCGTCAACACTGAGCAGCACTGGCAAAAGTGTTTCAAGGGCTTGAAGAAAGAGGGAGACTTTCAAAATAAATAAAAAGCAAATCAATGTTTTTTCCCAGTTCAGCTAAGTCTGCAGTCAAGCCATCAGTCTCATTAAAACCCAGGCAGAGAATAATCTTTGTGCACACTCAGTATGCCAACGTTGCTCCTCTGGGTTTCTGCATGCATTTGCAGAGGGGGAAGGAAGCTGGTGAATAAAATAAACCAGCGCAAAACTCTCTCATTACAACACCACAAGAGTTTGGATCTTTGTATTCAAGAACATACATGAACAAAGAATATATAGAATCATAGAATATTTTGGGTTGGAAGGGACCTCTAAAGGTCATCTAGTCCAACCCCCCTGCCATGGGCAGGGACATCTTCAACTAGATCAGGTTGCTCAGAGCCCCGTCCAGCCTGACCTTGAATGTTTCCAGGGATGGGGCATCCACCACCTCTCCGGGCAACCTGTGCCAGTGTTTCACCACCCTCAGCATAAAACCTTTCTTCCTTATATCTAGTCTAGATCTCCCCTGCTTTAGTTTAAAGCCATTCCCCCTTGTCCTGTCGCAACAGTCCCCGCTAAAAAGGTTGCCGCCATCTTTTTTATAAGCCCCCTTTAAGTACTGATAGGCTGCAATAAGGTCTCCCCAAAGCCTTCTCTTCTCTAGGCTGAACAACATCAACTCTCTCAGCCTTTCTTCATAGCAGAGGTGTTCCATCCCCCTGATCATTTTTGTGACCCTCCTCTGGACCCGCTCCAACAGGTCCGTGTCTTTCTTATGCTGAGAGCTCCAGAGCTGGACGCAGTACTCCAGGAGGAGTCTCACCAGAGCAGAGTAGAGGGGCAGAATCCCCTCCCTCGACCTGCTGGCCACGCTTCTTTTGATGCAGCCCATATGCGTGATTTCTTTCCCCTTTCCCTCCTATTTTCCTCGTGTGAAAGAGAACACCACCACTGATACTGAAGTGTGTGATACTTTTGCAGAACTGTCCCTGTGGTAAGAAAAGGTAGAGTTCTTGGCCTCTGGCTACAGATTAATTCATGTATAATGAGTCTTTTTTTAAAAAGAAGATATTACAGGAAGAAGTGATTATACAGTCCTATCTTGTCTAGTCAGTGTTCTCAGCAAAGCAAATTCACCTGTTCTCTACAGATACTTTCATGGTCTTTAGACTAACTGAGCAACCTGCCTTTAGAATGAAAATTTTATTCTCTTCCCTGAGATTTATCCAGTTCTGAACACCCTGACTACCTGAATTACCTGTCATTGGGATTTAGCTTTCCTTCAGAACAGCTCTAGACCCAAGACAGTGCTATGGAGAAAAAATTCTTACTGTGTTTATCCAGACACACAGATCCATGCATCCACAGATGCACACATGTACTGTAGCTATTGTCATGCCAATTAGTGTGATCCCTGTTTGTTCTCTGCAGCACACACATCCCAAACAGCCTTTAGCTCTCCCTGGAGCTGCGCTTACACATGTGAAAACTCAGTGTATCTCATGCAGAGGAAATTTTAAGTAGCCTTAAAAGTCACACATACACAATACTGTCCTGGGGCATCAATCTGAACTAGTCAAGCATCTTGCTTTCCCAACATCAGCATGGACTTTCAGGCTTAAACCAAAGGCTTTTCTTAACATCTTTACCTAAGTGTGCCCAGTTTCTCAAGATTTTATCTTCCAATGACTAATAGTTTACCTCTTTTTTAGATTGAGTCCCTGCTGGATAAAAGCCTCTGCTGTTGGAGCTATATATTGAGTGAGCAGAGTACCCCAGCGAGGACTGAGCATGCATTGCCATGCATAGAAGGGAAGGTGGCAGAGACTCAGGCTGAAAGAAGAGTGGAACAGAACCAGACTGATAGGTGATATCAAAACTGCTGTTATGCCCGTTTATATTCTTTCCCTTTCTGCTATTGCCACTTGGGTGGTCTGTCCATTGAGAAAATTCAGTACCTGGGAATTATATTAAATTTCTTGTTCTTCTGCTCTCCTGAAGTAAATTCCAGTCTTTCTGAAATACGGTGGAAACTAATGGGAGCACAATATTTCAAGTGTACACAGATGGCTTGCCTGCAACCTTATTTAAATATCAGCTTCATTGTCCCAAACACGAGCATGTCAGTAATGACAAAGGTAATACAGAAATGCAAACACATTAAGAGACAACACACCATGAGGAAGCAGAAAAGCATTGGAACAGTGAATGAAAATCTACATTAAAATTAGCCAATTAGTGAAATGCCATCTGTTCATCCAAACTTCACTCAAAAGCAGGAAGTTTTCCTGTTTAATGGAATAATTAATTCTTCAGGGTTTGGAAAAATGAGTGATTAGTTGTATTTTTTCCCCCTCTATCTGTCCTTTTTTATTGGATGAATTATTATGCAATTATTTACCTTGAAAATGCCACTAGGACAGCCTCCCCCATGGTGCTCGAGTATTTTTGTCCGTAGCAGTGTTGTATGAAACTTGGCAGGATCTATTTACTGGACATCAAACATGCTTTTTTTTTTTTTTAATCCTGGTGCCCTCTTTCAGTGCAGCTGTATTAATCTCCTGTCACAGTTCATTTTGGTTTTGGACAGTTTTCCAACAAGGAAATCAGAGTGAAATGGGGGTGAGTTCCAAGCCAGGCTGGGTGGAGTAGAACCATTACAAGATGATGTGCAATACAGCTTCCAGTAGAAACATACTTTTGCTTTGGGCTTTCTCAACGCTTGGCCCAGACTTGCTGAAAAATCTGTAAGTATGGCCTTAATTTTTGTTTTAGAGTGAGCTGAAACCCAGCAAAACTTGCTGAGACAAGACAAAAGTACAATTAACTTTTACTTCCAGAGCTTGTGGACAACAGAAAGAATTATTAAACCACTTCTCCCGTTCCCTCTCCTTCTACACTTTTTGCCTTTCTCCCAATGTCAAGACTTTCCCAAACTTCAGCAATTTGGCTTCTATTGAGGTCACACTCTTTAAATACAGTTTTCCACAGGCTGTGGATCATGCCAGCTAGGAGTACAGAGTACTTTTTAAAAACTGCTTGTGTAAAGTAAAAAAGAAGACATATGCAGGTTCTAAAACCTTGATTGTCCCATTTCCCTGCTTGCAAGTTTCTTGATGAACAGAAGCCCTGTTGGCTAATTTATGCCATCTCAGTGAGAACAGTATTACAGTTACATTCAATAGCAATATTGCCAATTAATTTGGACCATCAGCTTAGTCCTCCACACTATGACAGTACAGCACGCTAGGGCTAAATATTTGTCTTTCACACATAAGTTCTCCAGAAATTTTCTTTGATAAAACCTTATGCTGTGTACCATTATTTGATAGATGTAATGCACGAAATCGGTGCTTTTATGCTGCTTTTGCTGCAGAGAAAAATAAAAGAGGATAGTCTTCAGAGTTTTGCAATGGAAATGTGGTTATGCTTAGATTAAGGCAGTAGTTTATATTCATGAGTTCCTATCTATGTGTTTATGTGGCTGTCACCGTTGGCACAGCTGTGGTGAAAGCTTTCACAGAGTGAAACCTCCAGATAATCCTTAATTGTTTCATACACAGCCTGAGGCAGTCCATGGCTTCAAGTGCCCCCAAAAACTTTAAAGCACTGAGGATTTCAGTGGCAAGCAGAGTCTGACCTCCTGCCTCAGGCTTCTCCCTCAGCTGCCTTCTCTGGGAACACCTTTGTGTGGTGATGCTCCATGATGAAGATTTCCAGATACAGCGATAGTGTTATAGATGAAGTAATAACATTCGCTGATGTAAGTAATACGGTATGTGTATTTGACAGCTACACTGTTATAAAGAAAAGTGAAAATTGATTCCTTTCATTGCATTCATTCTGCCTTTAATATGCCCTAATGACAAGTTGCTGCTATATGAAGCAGAGGTTCCCACTCTACAGCCCTCACTCACTAACCTCTGCCAACCTCCTTGGTTCTGAGTGACTGCTGAACAACACATGGGTCTAGGAGTTAAAGACCAAGAAAACTTCAGCAGCTGGGAGTCTCCACATTGAATCTGTCTGGAAATAAACCTGGTGACTGGATATGGGGATATCTTGGCTGAAGGGACGTAGGAGTGCTCCAGAATAAAGCAATGTTACTCACATTTTGCTGTTAACTCAGGCAAAGACACAGTCTCCATCCTGCTAAAGGCTTAATCCTTGCAGTGAGGAACGGGTGCAAAGATGTAAGCCAGTTGTTCATATAGGAAACAATTACCAAATGGTAGGTTCAGCACTAAGTGCCCAGGTGCAAGCTCCTGCCATGTCTCTAGTAAAACATTAAGCTGAAAAGATTTACAAGCAAATCTCCCTCTATCTCTGGTTCCTAGAAGCGTAGCTTCTTTTCTTCAGGGTTGCTCTCTGTCTAGCAACTTTCCTTGATCCCTGGAACTACAGGAAAATAGTCCCCTTGTCATTCCTCTCAGGGCTTGTCTAGTCCCTGCTCCAGATGCACGTTCCTTATGTCCCTTGGATTTCCTTTTCAGCTTGCTTTAGGCTGCATTCCTCCGAAACACGTCATTTGCTGTACTAAGCTACACATAAAGCCATGTAGTTTTGAGTCCCAGTGCTGGCTGCCAACTTGAAGCCCAGAAGCCTCCCTAAGCTCAGCATGTCCAGGGGAAGCTCTCCTAGAGGCACCTCACTCTGGGCATCCAGGACAAAGCAATCACCCTAAAAAAAACTTCTTTTTTGCCTACCTTTCCTAAGGGAAAGGTACAGGCAGCAAACAGCAGACAGGCAAAATCCAAGCCACATATTACATCCCCCAGCTAAAGGCAGGGTAGCAACAACACAGTGCTAGTACAGGGGCTTCTCAGTTCTCTGAAGATGGCATTCAGGAGGATGTCCATATGCCCTACTTCTCCCACAATTTGAAATGTTTAAATACCACACTGGCAAAACCTTTCCATCTTCTCCAACCTCCTTTTGCAGCCTGGCTGCCTTCAGCTTTTTGTTCTCAAGCAATTGTGCTCATTAGGTGAGATGTTCAAATGCTTCTCTTTTCTCAATTAATTTTAGCAGGAATATGCACATGCTGTGCTTTAATGCTATTGTATGGCTGTGTAAAAGCATCTTCATCATGCATGATTCTGAAATAGTAACACGAAATGAAAATCCCTATTATGGCAAGTGTCATCAATTTTTCAGACTTCCTAATGATGATGAGCAAACTCCAGAGTTGGGGAAACCTGGTCTTGCCAAGCTGTGTGCAGTGATTGCTAGCGAGGTAGGAAAGGAGCTTGCTGTGCCTCTCAGCCCCACCAAAACCTCTGACTGGAGCCAGGTGTAGAGACAGCTCCCTGTGACTCTCGTGTCTGCCTGTGACTCAGACCCCTCAGCAGAGCAATTACCTTCAGGAATTCACTGCTTGCCAGGCACCCCTACGCAAACAAAATTATTCACTCATAGACTATTACCAGGCTTGATAGTGCTTTCCATGGAATAGGAGGCCAGTCTTCAGGGTGTGATTTGCTATCATTTAGCAGATGGGCGATATTTCTAGAACAATAGGGTGGAAAAAAGGGTAACAATAGTGTGAAAATAGCTGGGTTCCTTCATTGGCTTGTTCGCCATTTTAATTTTAAAATGAATTTCCACTTAAAGCCATCTCAAAGGGCATTAACGGTGTTCATCTATTAGATACTGTCAGTAACATTTAGGATCTGATTGTGGGAAAGCCCTGAAGGATGATCAATATAAATTGCAAAAGGAGCTTGTTCTGCTTGGTTAATATTAGGAAGATTCAAACTCTCCCAAAGTTCATAGGTATTCCTGTTCAAAGTTCTGTCTGAAACTGTTTCTAAATATATAGGAATTTAGACAGGGAGTTTCCCATTAGTTATGAGTACTGTCAGGTACCAGGTCCCAAGACATATATTCTTCTAGCTATTTCTATACCCAGTTTTAAAGTTTCACAGTTAGACTGACAACTAATCAAAACTTCATATAGCATGTTGTTAACAAGAAATATCGTAATGTGTAGTCTGAGTGGGGATTTATTTTTTTGCTTGCCATAAAAATGTTACCTTCCTGTTTTTATGGAAAAGGAAATTTACACTGTGTCACAAACACAAAGGTTATTCCTGCATTGCCTTCCCTTCCTGATACCACCCCTTTCTGCAGTTCCCACAGACTATTAGTAATACTAGTGATTTAAAGCTGATGAGCTCTCTATTGAATTAACCTGAGCTACATATTGTTCCTTTCTATTCACACAGGAAAGATCTCCAGGCTAGATGACACTTTTAGTCCAAGCCAGCAGGCATGGCTGAGCATTAGTGATGGAGAGGCCAAAAAAAAAAGGAGAGAAATGAGAGGTGGAATCTTAATGAAGAGCAAGTTTCCTCATACTCCCACCAAATAGTGGACTAGAAGAGCTCAAAGCCCTTCTGACATTTAAAATCTGTCTCCAGGTAGTCTGCATGAGGCAGAACCACTGGTGGCTCCCAGGCCCCACTGTCTCTTGATCACTATGACTGAGAAGACCTGCACTGGCAGGACACCCTTTACTTCTGCTCTGAATAGCAGCAGAATAGTTGCCTCAGCACCAAGGTTGCTTTCAAAGAGCAAACTGGCTTCCAGGTGCAGATACATTCGCCTGCCTGTTAAATTCTGGGTACTGTGGCATTTCCACAAACAGCGGTTTTATGATACTGAAGGAGTATGGAGAGGGTGCTGAGCACATACCTCACTCAGAGCACCAAAGGTTAACCCCAGAAGGTGGGCAGAGCAGTATCACTTTGCAAATCATTAAATTGCTTTGACGTGGTTGGATTTGTTTCACTTGCATATGGTGGTTCTTTCAAGCCAAGATGACCATTTGATCAAGTAAAGATCTAGGAAAGTAGTTTTGAGCTTTCTCATCACTGAAGAAACTTAATGTGACAGCCCAGATCCTAGAAAGATCTCACAAGAAATCAGTAGCAACAACCACTGACAAAAGCAAGAGCTAACAGCAGTGCAAACCAACTTGAAGTTGAATGAAACAAAAAACCCCAGAGTTGACTGGATATGTTTTTACAGTATTATTCACTTCAGAGCTAAATTCTACTTTTTTGAAATCTTGACATTTAGGGAATCAGTACATACCGAGTTTGGGAAGTAGCTGTGTAGATGGCTCAGTACACGTTCCTCTCAAGTACTGGTTTAGCTCACTAAACCTAGAAAAGTTACTTCTTCTCTCAGAGCACTTAGCTCTTCTAAAATTGCTTGTGTTACAATTTGCTATAAATTTCAAGTGATAAAGGTTTTTGTGTCTAAATTTGGTTTATTGTATGACACTAAAGGCCACAGAACAGCTTGTTGTGCACCAGAATGATACTAAAATTTTAATCATAGCTCTTTCAGTAGTGATGCAACATAAATTGTGACCCAAGTTTAGTTTAAGAGACATTATTTCAGAGGCAAGGACATCTGTGGTATACCACCACCATGAAAAGTTCTTGAAGGAAAAGCTATTACCCCTTTGCTGATGACATTAGAAGTCAAGTTCTTAATTTCTAGAAAGAATGAAGCATAGTCTATTAAAGACACTGAAGGTGTCACTGGAAATCCTTCGTTCACTAGAATTTCATGGCAGCTTTTTCCCCCACCTATTTAACATGCCAGGGTTGTTTCTTTCACAGATAATTTTATGACCGATGATCCCTGTTGGCATCTGGCCTTTGGATTAATTGAAACTAAAAGGGGTAGAAGGTAGTTAATTTCTTCTTATATCGATAGTTGCAATATCTGTATTTTAATTAGCAAATAAGCAAAAGAGTCCTTAAGCCTGTCAAGATTTGTAGCAAGGCTGATGGGAGGGCTTGCATGCCAGTAGGCTTTTTCTTCAGACAGAAGCAGCTATGGGAGCGTTAGGAGTGAAAGGGGCTTTGCGTGTCTTGTCTGCCCCAATGATCCTGCTGGCCAACACCAGGAGCTGCACCTGGACTGCAGATATGTCAGTGGAGACAACCAACCAAATGTTTTTTTATTAGAAAAATGGATAAAATGTTTTATCCATTAGAAGCAGGCTTTTGGGAATGGTGGCACATGCCTGTTCCCAGGTTAAAACAGTGAGTGGAAGGCAAGTAGTTCAGGAATTAGTCTAGTCTAGGCTTAACTGAGGAGAAATTACATTTTATTCTTTATTTTCATTTAATTAAACAAATTATTAAAATTGTACATTTTTAATTGTGGTTGTGGGAACAGGAATATGCTGTTTTCACTGCAAGTAATTTTTGTATTACTCTAAATGCATCGACTTTGTGGGATCTACTAGTAAAAAATTAATTTCTCAGAAGAGATAATGACACATAGATACAACTTATCTAAGCTAGGATAGGAAATAATTATTTTGTAACAGGATTAGGACTCTACTGACATTTCTTTGGAATTTTTTATCCAATATAACCATGAGCTGTTTGAGCCAATTCTGTGTGGAAGAGCACATAATATTTCTAAAGTGATTTGTGACCAGAGCATGTATTGTAAAGAGATTAATACTAACAATGTAACTCCATTTATTTCAGGCACTGTTGAATCAACCATTAACAGTATAACAAAATGGTGGTGAGATGTAAATAACAGAGGAAGGAACTTCGTGCTCTGTGAGACACCAAGGTTTTCAGTAGTCCTGGATACAACTTGTTGTTAGTATAAAGGAGTACCAGGTGAAATCTGAGAGTGTTGCGATGGCTGCGGTGTGTTCAGGTCAGGAAGCCCTAATGAGCTATAATAGAAAGAAAAGTAACTTACAGAGCAGACATTTTTATTTCTCTAGAAAGACTCAATATGCAATAATGGAAAGAATAGATACATAAAGCAGAGTATGGTACAATACAGAGTAGAAGACTGTGGCTATCCCGAAGTAGCTAAAATCAGCTTCTCAATATCACACTCATTTTGTCCACGTAGAATCCTAAAATAACCATTTTCTCCCCAAGATTTTCCCCAGGAATTTGCAGCAATCTAAAGAAAAACAAAGAGGAAAAAAATATCAATTTTAATTTTAAAGTAGTATTTAAAAATGCAAGGTGTAAAATGCAAAATTAATCTTTTGTGTTAGTTTCCTTTTTAAGAAACAGAGTTTCTCAGATTTGGTGCACTGAGAATCAGAATGCATCTTTTTCTGATTTCTAATCATTTGTTCCTTTTTGTTTTGATCAAAATTTCAGTTCCAAAACAAGGGTTCATAAAAATGGAATACTATTTCTACAAGGTAGTTTGATAAATTGAAGCAGAAATCATTAGATAATTCAACTATTGGCTGAAGAAAGTGGTCATTGAAACAACAATGGTCAAAAATCCAATTACAACTAATCTGTTAAAGAGAGACCCAAGATACGAAAAAGCTGACTTCTAATAAATTAGGTATAATTCAGGTAGCTATTGACATACTGAGCAATTTAGTTTCTAATGAAGTCAGTACAAGTTTTGCCCTAGATGTCAGGGAAACTACCTACCATAAGCCCTGCCATCAGCTATGTAAACTCCAAATTACCTTCTGCTGAACACAGGAATAATGAGATGAGATGTTAATCATAATCAAAGTGATAAAATCTGACTTAATTTAAATGGCTGAAAGCCAATGTTTAATTGTTTTTCTGACAGCTGGATAGCATTTGCCAATGCTGTTAAATAGATAGCTTGTCTTTTCCAAATGTTTTAACAAATAATATTGATTATTTTATTGAGTCTCATTTGCAGGCATCAAAAAGAACTGAATCTTCATGGGAAATTTGCATAACATTTGAGAATTTGAATAAGATTTGAGACAGAAAAGACGGTGTAGGAAGAAACACAGATATAGGAGGGAGATCGGATGAAACAGGTTTTGAAATTGAGGTAGATGATGCTACAGTTCAAGGGTCAGCATGGTAAAAGTTGCTAGAAAGGGAATAAAATTACGCAGGAGACCTTAAGGTGAAGGAAAAAAATAGACACAGAGAGAGCGAATGAAAGGGAATAAGTTGTTTTTAGATAATCTGTCTTGTAGATTTTTTTCTTCTGACTCAAAACATAGTGCTAAGGATTCACTTACCCAAAACTTCTGTTTCTGTCCATTTTTGTCAGTTAACGCTCCCCACCTGTTACAAGAGACGGTACTAGTGAGACCTTTGATGCATATGTTCATATTTTGTAGCTTTGAACAAGCAACCAGAAAAGAAAAGTTTGTCTTAGTTGTCCTAACACCAGTATCAGAACAAAGCATGACTGATAGACGTCTCCATGTTTAAATAACAAACTCTGCTGCTGCTGAAAATGAAGATCAGTATCCTGCTAGCCACAAGTTAAATTGTCACTAGGGACTACAAAAACCTAACACAAATGTAGTTTTAGTTTATCATTGCAAAAACCTCTTTTCATTGACAGAATCTCTCCTCTGGAGAGCTTGCCAGCTGAACTGAACTGAACTGTGTAGGAGTATTGAAATTAATATGAATATATTTCTTCAATTCAGCTGAAGATCCCTAGGACCATTTTTGTTAAAGATCTCATCCAACACCTTTACAAAAATAGCTGGTGAGTTGAAACTGAAAATGTTCCCAGCTTTTCTCAGCTCAAATTAAATTGCTGACAACCTAATCTGTTTTATTTTACAGTGTGGGGGATGACCTATAAATTTACTTGATGTTTCTTTGACATCTTTGAGGACATGTTAAATGTTGTGGCAATATCCATGAAACCACACAAGAGGTTGTCCCCACCTGCCAGGTGATAGAACTTTCATAATTGTACAGTTGTAGCTGAACTGCACAGTGCTCTGAGTTGTTAAGCCTCACTTTGTATATATACGGGGCAGAAGAAGTTGCAAGGCCATTGTCTGGATGTAGTTCAATGAGCAAAAGCTGCACTGCACACTTTAGGTAGCTAGGTATATATGGTATGACTACTGATTGCTTAAAGACCTCTGCCTTGTTTTGCAATTTATACAATGAATACTTGTCTAGTTACTATTCACAGGTCATGATGCTTGGGTGCCCATAAAAGGACACAAATAAACAGAAAACCAAAGATATGAACTTTTACAGGGTTTTCCACAGCATAAAGTTAATCCTAGAATATACAGAATGCCATTGACAGGGTGTTTATCAGTATATATCCCACCAACGCCACGTGTTTGAGCTGTATTTGCAGTGCTCCATTCATTTTGAAAGGCAAGCAGCAAAAATATGATGAGAAATCCCACACTGTGAATGGGAAAATCAGGATTTTTGTGTCATCTTTGTAAAAAAAATTTGAACAGCCATGGTGGCATCAGCTCTCCTTGGTTAACACTGAATCCTAATGTATGTGGAATACCTGCACTTCCAGCCAAAGGAAAAAACGTAAGACAAATTGGTGACTAGCAGAGAGGTGAAGTCTGGATTACCGTTGCAAGCACAAATTGTAGCTACTGCTCATTAAATGCAAGGAATCATAAAAATAATGTTGGTCATAATGACCATTGAATGTAATTGTTGTTTTTTAAAAAGGCCTCATGATGCTTTTTCTTTGAATTACCACATGAAAGTTCAGGATTTATTAATAATCTTTGCCATTTCTTCGCCAAATATCTTTCAGATACTTGAAAGTATCTTTCAGATACTTATGATCTTTCATGATCATAAATTTTTAAAAAAATATATATAGTAGGCTACCTGATTTCATATCAGATTCAGATTTATTTCTTTCCTCGTGACCATTTTACTAAAAAAAATTACAACTGCAGTGTGAAAGTCCAATATTTACATCAGTCTTAAAGACAGAGGAAAATTGCCTTGAATTTATATTCATGTATTCCTGCATTCAATACTAAACATTATCTCTCCCACTTGTTTGAGCAGGATGATGACCAGTTCCTGCAGACTCAGATTTCTGCAATTAAATATTTTTCTAACATTTGTTATTTTCTAAAAAAAAAAAAAAAAGTCAACCTCTAGTTTCATACACCGATAGGAATTTATTGATTCTCAAGAATGTTTCTAAGAGGAAGAAAACTTAGAAACCAAAATGGAAAAGGATTGTTTTTTATCCTTGACTATAACATATCCATGAATTTAATTTCCTAGGTTTTGTTCCATCATAGTCAGATACAAACAGAGGTACTTGACATATGCATTTTATCTTATGGTTTAGAAAGAAGAGCTGCTTACTCAGTAATCCATGCCCATGGGCATTCATCCAAATACTTTACATTAAAATACATTAAATTAAAGCATACAAGATTGCAGCCAGCGGGTCAAGAAAAGCGACTAATCCCCTTTATTCAGGACCCGCCATTCTGCGTCCGGAGCACCATGCCCAGTTTTGGGCTTCCCCATACAGGAAAGACATTAACAGGTTGGAACAAGACCAGCAGGAGTCCACTGAGATGTTTGGGATCTGGAGCACATGATGTACAAGCAGAGGCTGAGGGAGCTGGCTTTGTTCAGCCCTCAGGAGAGGCGGCTCAGAGGAGATCTATTTGTTGTCTTTTGCTTTACAAAGGGTGGGTATAGAGAAGATAGAGCAGACTCTCCTGATACATGCACAGTCAATGGTCAGAAGATGACAGTCACAGTTTTCAGCAAGGAAAATTGCAATTCGACATAAGGGAGAAAAGTATTTTACAAGAGTGGTTAGGCACTACTGAAGAGAGAGGTTGTAGAATATCTGTCCTCAGAGATATCAAAAACTCAACCTGAGAATCCCCATGAACCTTAACTATGAAGTGGCTCTGCTTCAAGCTGGGGGATTAAACTAGATGACCTTCAGAGATCCCTTCTAATCCAAAGTATTCAATGATCTCAGCAACTTGATCTAAGATGGCCCTGCCAATTTAGGGCACAGAGAGTTGGACCAAACAACTTCCAGCCTCAGTTAGTCGACAGCTCTATGAAATATTACATTTTGTATTCAATGTATAGATTTTGTGTAACAGTTAAATAACTAAGTATACTAGTAGATTGTGATGGGGCAAGTGATTTTGCTAATTTTTTTAATGGCTGCAGTCTAAAGAGCAAATAATAAGGTTGATTTGCTGTTTACTGATCAAAACCAGTCTTGGGGTTAGTGCATGAATCAGGAGCAGGACTTAGCAGGAAAGGTGGAACGGAGTGTCATCTCCATAGATGCTGACTTTTATTGGCAGCAACTGTGGCATGAGGTCCTAGGCCTGTTTACCAAGCCTTTCCTAAAACTTGGCATGGCTTGTTCAGGCTTGTTCCAAAGACTGGCTGATATTCACCAATTCTCATTTCTCCCAGGCTAACGTGCTTCTCTCAGACTGAAAAAGCACTCAGCTGTAATGGAAACAGCTGTTGTTTTGTGAACCACACTCCCTCTATATTGTTCAGTGATGCAGCGTTTGTAGCCACATGCCAGCTTGATTTGACATCTTGCCTCTGGGAATGAATGCCAGCTCCATCAAGAACACTTCAGGGGATTTCTTGGCTCATTCATACTAAAATACCTTCTAAAGAGGAAGCAATTCTTTCAAAAAATTCCTAAGTGGAAAGTGTTTCTGCAGTAGTATATTTAGGAAAGGAGGACATATTTTCTGAAATAGATTTCTCAGCATAAGTATTGCATTTGATTTTTGCAATTTCTCTTTCTCCTTTTTCCTGCCTATAAAGCTATACTTCAGTAGTTTTCATGATTTTAGCCTTACTGACGGAATAAATTCATTCTACATTGTGTCCCTTACTTGCACCTATCAAACATGTTATGGCATCCAAGCACAGCTTCCACTTTAAGCTTAATTTAAGTTTAGATTCCTCAGAGAAACAAATCTCTAAATATCCTTTCTGTTGCTAAGCCAGGCATCTGAGGGTGAATTTTCTGAGTTATAAAGAAATATATGATATAAATGAATAATATTAAATTCAGCTTGAATTTTAACTGCTGTAAGTACTTACTTGCTGCTGTAAGTACTACTCCTTGAACTATGAACAAAGACTGACTGAGAGGAATTTGTTAAAATGATCAGATAATATTTAGTAATCTCAAAAATAAATTCAGAGGAAATGTTAACCTTCTAAAACTCTTAGCCACCCACTAGGCTGAATGGAAACTGGATGGCATCTTATTTCATCAATTCAGAAAACTGTCTTGTTTCAATGGAGTTCACTGTATGTTTCCTTACATAGATAGGACTCTGTACAAATATCTTCTCCTGAATCTGGGTAATCTTTGAGATTTGACTTCTTTATTTATTTCATATTTTAAAATAGACATTAGTTGCAGAAGTTTATTCATTAATAAATTAAAAAGGAACCCTCATGGAAGACACCATGGGAGTAAAATGTAGCCTGGTATTTTATTGATAGCAACTGTGGAAAGTGATAGCATTCCAGATCATCTTCCCTGGAGTAGCAGCTCAGAGAAAGTGTTGATTGGTCCCTCAAAATTTTCAAAACCAAAATGAAAAAAAAAAAATTAGTAACTAGAAGTATAGTCCTAAGTAGCTAAATAAGCCATTGGGGTTTAAAAGTGAAACCCATACCACGTAATTCTGTCCCAGAGAAGTAAAAGATCTCTACAGATTATGAAAGGCACCAGTAGTACAAGGATATTATTAATCAATGCAAATTTTTGCTTTGAGTATACTGTGGAAAAATAGAATACACAATAGTTCCTTTACAATATTTTCAAAAACATAGTTAATACAGTGTACTACTGTTTTACTGGTCTCTTCTGAGATTTAAGCAGTACATTGGCATTGTTATCCTTAATGTAAATGTTAATGTCAGAACTGGAATTAGAATTTGTCTTTTTCCTGACAGTGAAACACTGTGGGATTTAGTTCAAGATTAAGATATCTAAATGTATGTGTCCCACAGTAGCAGAGTATATTAGGATCCATTCACTTGACTAAATGCAAGTGTCTAGGGCTATCTGAGATGCCTTAGGGTGCCTGAGACATCCACGTTTCTGGCAGACGTGACAGAGGACCTATGGGACATCCACGTCCTTTTGGAGACACAGCCAGGTGGGAAGCTCTTCCCACTTCTGGTAACACCAAATATTGGGGGGGGGGGGAAACAAATGCAACTAATGGATCCATGAGCAGTTGTAGCTGAGTTGCCCTCCAGTCTCCATTGACTTTGTTGACGAGATCACCATATCTGTGATGAGAATTTAGATATCTAACACATCACACCTGCTTGAATCTCAAATTGAATCCTGACATAATTAATTGTCTACTGAAGCATGAGATGAGCAAAGCAGAAGACTGGAAATTATTAGGAAATGTACAGTGAATGAAGTGTTAGAACGGGAATCAGCAGACAATAAAATGTATCAGCTTCCAGAATTACACAACTGTAACATGATTTCAGAATAAATGATGAGGAGAATTAATACATTACAGACTGAAGGACTTGGATTCTGTCCATCTTAAACCATCAGGGATAAAATCAAAGAATTTAGAGAAAAGGGTAAAATTATCATAATAAACAACGTGGAAATTACAGTTCTGATATATATATAGGTTTTTCACAATATAGCACAAAATCATAGATGCTACAGTTTGGTTGAACAAAATTAAACCAGGAATGTGTTGTGCTGAAAAGGTTGTTAAACTAATCTGGGATGCATTTTATATTCCCCTGTGACTTGGAGCAAGAGCTGGTTTAGGGACCAGCAGATTAGAAGGGAAAATGACACTTTAGTTAATTTTTCCTGTAAAACAACTGTGCTTTGGAGTCTTAATCATGGAACAGAACCTCTTTGTGCTGGGCATTGTAAGTGAAAATTATTTAGTAGAAGATCAAATCCTGTTGCCATTATCTGCTTTCAGAAAGTAATCTTTAAAGAATAGAAATGGGAATCTATTCATGAATCAATATCAAAATATCAATATTCTGACTATAAGTTAAAATCAATGGGAATCAATAAATGATTGTCATCACTTCATAAAAAACTATGACACTTTCAGAGTTGTTAGCTGATATAACTTCTTTAATACAGTCAATATAGTCTCTCCTCCTACAGTACTTTCTCTTTCTCTGGCAGTTCTTGTTCCTGAGATCCTGTAGTTCACGTAGGCAATGTAGTCATTACCAATTTTTCCGAAAGTAGACCTATCCAAACTATGTGCTCCTAACTAAAGACATCCCAACCTTGTTGAAGGTAATCAGAGATTTCCAGTGTCTCCGGGAAGCCAAGGCCTTGGAAGCTAATAGATGTGATAGTGAGCAGCAAATTAGACAAGGAGTCTGCTTTGGGTACATTAACAACATTAGAAATAAAACCTAAGAAGTTGGGATTAAAAGTAGGCAAGATGGTGCATGTTTTGAGTAAAGAATTATACAGTGTATGACTGGAGTGCTACACTAAATCTGATAGATCACTGCTCAGAATAAAAAAAGTAACAGTAACAGGTGTTTGTGTGACAGGCTGAGAAAAGAGTAAGTCAAAATATAGAGACACTAGCAACCTAGATGTGTGTAGGGCTCAAATGCCAAGCAGAAAGAGAAAATTGTCATATATTAGTCTATAGACAGAATAGGGGGAAGAAGTCCAGGAAAGAAAACATGAAGAAAAAATACCCAACAATGAAGTAATTTAACTCCCAGTGGAATTAGTTCCCAAGTGGAAATGACAGAGACTTAAAAGTGAGTTCACACATTCTTGGACAACATCCATCCAATATTACGTTTTCTGGAAGATGACCAAAATAATCTAATAGCACTTTCTTGTCTCTTGCTTTTGTGATTATTCCAGCTTGATATTTACTCCAAATGAACGACATTTGAAAAGCAAACAGATGCTGGACCTCATTACTCACAGAGACAGGGAATCTGTTAGGGTTATTTTTACAAAGCTTTAGACTGCTGATGTCCCCACCTTTGGTATTTTTAGGAAAAGCTTTCAACCTTACCCTCTCCAAAATTTCCAATTTTATTAAGAAGAAAAAGAAGAGATTTTAAGGAATCATTAAGAAGAAGATCTGCTTATCAATTACCAAAAATTACTTAAAAAAGGGAGTTTTCTTCTGTCTGACAAAAATATTCTGTAAGAAATACACCACTTAGCTTTTCCAAAAGAAACCATCATGATCTTCAATCAAAAATAACCTTGAATAGAAAGAAGTAATTTCACCAAACTACATTCAGTCCCCTTCAGGAGAAAAAGAAAGCAAAGTATTTCCATTTACTCAAGGGAAACCAGCTCCAACTGACTCTGTAAAGAGAATTCTGGTGCTCTTTCAGATAAAAGGATGAGTACTTGTGTGCTTCCATAAAAAGATTTTCATAATTTTGTGTCCAGTTTTACACAGTAGAGGCACCTTAGCTGTCCTTTTCCTTGATATTAACTCTGTAGGAGTAGGCCCTCAATGCACAACACTGCCTCACAGCTAAAAAATTAGAATATGGAGACCATTTCAGTATTCCTCCACAGAATGAAAACTGGTTTTGTTTGAACATTTCCTAGTTTCTTTTTCAAGAAACTGTATGAATATAATGAAGGTGGACTTCAGAAGAGAAGTATAAAGAAAATTTCAGAAAAAAACATAGTAGTTGATAATTAAATATCATTGAAATATTAAATGTCAGTAAAAAAGCTAGAAATACAACCTAACACAGCAAAAAAGGTTACCAGCAATGGCTTCAAAACTGAGGTGTTTTGTAGGTGAACACAAACTAGTTTCTAGCGTGCTTACATTCAGCTTTGTAGGTAAAATGCTGTTAACAGCAAAGACATCTGAAGAGTGTGCTAAATAATATTATACAAACTGACTCCTTAAGACTGAAGTTGTCAACTAAGAAGAAATAAGGCCTTAAGAGTAAAGAAGAATGACAGGTCTTTGATCTCAAGCTATTAATTCCTACAGATCTGTCAATGTTAGTGGAAGTCAGCACTTTGCATTAACTGAGGAGTTAAACTGTTTACTGAACACCAGTGTTCTAGGAATCAGCATTCTGCATTATCTTTCTAACTTCTGCCATTCAACAATTTATACCTAGAACAGACTTTTCTCACATACTGACAGTACCTATCTACCAATCAAAAATACACAAACAGCAGAATACAATTTTAAATCACTCCTGCATTTTTTTTTTCAACCACTTCAACTCACAGTTGCAGTTTCCAAGTTATACAGTTCGTAGGTTGAATGTTGGATTCACTGATGTCACTGGCAAAACTCCCAGATTTTCAGGAATAAAGCTAAGATTTGTCTCTGGTTGGTTTGTTTGTTTGTTTGTTTGCAATGGCTCCTCCCTGTCTTTCTAGAGTGGGGGTCCATTGAAGATAGGATTGTGTCACATCCTATTTTCACAGACAGAAGCAATGATTTTGTTAAAAAACAGCATACATAGAGGACGTATAAAGGAAACATATGTATTCTGTTTTTAAGGTTATGGTCTTTACTCATATTTTGCCTTGTCAGTTTTTTCCTAATCTTCTTGTTTTTTCAAATCTTTTCATTTCTGTTAACTTCTGCATTCACAAGGATCTTCAGGTCAAATAAGACAACTAGAAAACCTTATATAACCTCCAACACAACCACAACATAAACTTAGAATAGACTATTTCAGTTGGAAGGGACCGACAATGATCATCTAGTCCAACTGCCTGACCACTTCAGGGCTGACCAAAAGTTAAAGCATGTTATTAAGGGCATTGTCCAAATGCCTCTTAAACACTGACAGGCTTGGGGCATCGACCACCTCTCTAGGAAACCTGTTCCCGTGTTAGACCACCTTCTTGGTAAAGAAATGCTTCCTAATGTCCAGTCTAATCCTCCCCTGGCGCAGCTTTGAACCGTTCCCACGTGTCCTGTCACTGGATACCAGGGAGAAGAGATCAGCACCTCCCTCTCCACTTCCCCTCTCAGAAAGCTGTAGAGAGCAATGAGGTCACCCCTCAGCCTCCTTTTCTCCACACTAGACAAGCCCAAAGTCCTTAGCTGCTCCTCATAGGACGTTCCTTCCAGCCCTTTCACCAGCTTTGTTGCCCTCCTCTGGACACATTCAAGGACTTTCACATCCTTCTTAAATTGTGGGGCCCAGAACTGCACACAGTACTCCAGGGGAGGCCGCACCAATGCTGAATACAGCAGGATAATCACCTCTTTTGACCAGAGAACACTAGTCAGTGACCCTAACCTTCTTATTATTAATAAAAGATTAAGAACTAAACTTTTGTCTAATTGAGTAGATGAAAATCCTAGTCTTTGAAAGGTCATACTGTGTTTGATGCACCCCAGGATGAGGTTTGCCCTCTTGGTTGCCAGGGCACATAAACCATGGAATTTCCACAGGTATATATTTAATGAGATATTTCTGACCCTTTCCATCTCGGAAAAAAAGTGCTGGTGATGAAACAAGACTTGGTGAAGTCCAAATTCATTCAATTCAACTTTAGGGAACTAAGACATTTGGATTAGGAAAAGAATCACTGCCTACTATCAAGAGAGAGGGATACCTCCTGAAGATAAGTCATCCCACCTAAGTGCTGACTACAATCAGTGCTAACAAACTGGACTCATTTGTCTCTCTAATAGTATGTTTTCTACGTAGGCGTTGTGAATTTGCTGTCACCACACTGGCCAAACAAATGATGAAATCTCTTGGGCAAAAATACTGTCTTCCCATAGACCATATATACACAGCAACAGGATACAAAGATTACTCGATCCCTCT
The DNA here is from genome assembly GCF_000699105.1 of Pygoscelis adeliae. Taxonomy (NCBI): domain Eukaryota; kingdom Metazoa; phylum Chordata; class Aves; order Sphenisciformes; family Spheniscidae; genus Pygoscelis; species Pygoscelis adeliae. The sequence goes on from NW_008825615.1 coordinate 15,068,754, forward strand.
CATCTTGACCTGGTTTATTTTAATACCAAAGTTCTGCTTTCATAAAAGGCTCACAGCATTTCCTTCTCCAGACAAAAAGAGAGTGGGACGGAAATACATGTGGTCTAAAAATTTCATCTCACTTTCTTCCCTTGACTTGGTCGTCTAACTGTCATAATGCTACCAGACAAAAAGGGTATAACTATTGCAAGTTATGCGCTATTCTTAGTGCTGTAACAAAATCCTAGTACCTTTCAAAGACTAGGATTTTCATCTCAATTAGACAAAAGTTTAGTTCTTAATCTTTTATTAATAATAAGAAGGTTAGGGTCACTGACTAGTGTTCTCTGCAAGACAAAACTTCTTCGAAAATGGTGGCTGGAATTTGAAACTACAGTTTTGCCTGGACTTTTCAGCCTGAGAGATGAGTCAAATTATCAGTGAGTCAATAGCTAAATCATTCCCACAAATCTACCGTAATGAATTATATGGGAAACAGTCTCATGGATTTAACTGCATGAATCATCAGACACTGTGTATCTTTTCCCCATGATCTTCTAAGGTATTTCTCTTTACTGTAAAATATTTTTGGGTGTTGCTGTTTAATTTTTAAACTGTAATATCTGATGTTGATTGTCTGACAATAATAAAGTAGATTTTTCCCCCCCATGAAAGAAAAAGGGAACTCAACCCAAGGCTTGTTTAGTCAGGAAGAAAATAATTTGGGTCATGACTTTTGGTGGTTTAAGATATTGCTTGTTTACTGTTATTCTGAGTCTAAGCTTGAAAGAGGACAACGAAGAGAAAAACAGTGTCTTCAAAGCCAAAACCTGAGATGTCAATAACAGTAGTCACTGGTGTCTTTTTTAAGCCTTCGGACTTTGCACAGGTGAGTCATTTAATTATGTATTAAATCTTAGAGTGTTGTTGCTTTGTCTGGCTATCCCCTCAACACTAAACAAGTTTTTGCCTCGTGTCAATTTTATCTCCATTAGTATGGCTTTTTGTGTTAAGAAACATTCAACCAATGTTTTTTCAGGGCATAGATGTTTCAATGCCATTTAATCTGCCGCACTATTGAATTTAAAGCTTCCAGTGAATCATTGATAAAAAGAGGGGAAATGTGTTTCCAGTTAATGTACATCTCCCAATGTCCTCTTATGAAAGTCCTTTGTCATTCTGAGCACCTTCCAAACATCTGAAAATCTATCTTGTTCATGAAACAGTATCTAAAGCTTTTAATAAAATTATTCTTGTCCCCTCCAAGCCTTAAGGTGACAGTCCATAGATTTGCTTGTAGCCAAAGACTTGGGCTTTTGGGGCCTTTCTGAATTTTTCAGTGTCAGAGGATCAACAGATACAGCTTTTTGAGTGAAGGTATGGATCAGATATTGTAGCTTGGCACTGATATTGAAGTGATGAAGAGGAAAGAGTCTGAGAGACAACTCGTCTGAACAGGCTGCAAACATTAATGACGCATACTTTACTTCACTATGCCTAGCTTTGAAAAGAGATATATTTGAACTCTATGTTGAATAGACTTTGGCATCTTTACACTATCAATAAATCTGCCTCATGTTTTCGACACCACATTTCTCTTCTGTTGTCTTTTCCTAGGTGGAACTAAGAAAGCCAGAAGAGTAGAAGGAAAAGAAGATTAAAAAAAAAATGCACCAGTTTTACAGAGAATCTGCTATAGAATAGACTTGACAGGTTTGTTCAGCAACTCTGGCTTAAATGTATAGATCCGAGAGATAAATCTGCTACCAAGTTCATCTTTGATGTGAATACAGTCTACTTTTATTATTAAGAGATCTTGAGATAAAGATGACAGTTTCACATGTCATTTTTCAGTCATTAGTCTTCTTAAAATAACAGTGCAGCTGAAAAAGTGAAAATTAGCAAATTTTGACCGATTTGTCTTCTTTAGTCTCACTTACCATTTGCAGTTTCATTATGCCTCTTTAGCTTGTTTTCATCCTGGTGTCATTAAGAACTGTAATTTTATGTGTATATATACACATAGATCGATACGTGTGTGTGTACATATACACAAACATACATATGCAAGGCATTCTGAAGATACTATCTTACTATAAATCTTATGTACCAGTCAGACAGTCATTTTGGTTTTAATCGACTTTATGATGCCATTACAAGTGGGATTCCTCTAGTCTAACCTAAACATTTTAATGTTAGGTATGTAAGTCTGATGTTACCCCACAGGTTCTTTTTTAGTCAGCAAAGATAAATATGATTCAACAAAGCAATTCAACACACCTTAAGATAGATACCTAGGATAGAGTAGATGAATAGCCATGGAAGATAAAGGGAACCATGGCTGCCTAGCAGAGACATAGGAAACTAACTTTTACGCATCAAAATTTAGCTGTTATGAATCCCAATCTCCATTAATTACTTTTTCTGCTTACCTCCCTGTCTCTGGAATACAGACACAGAAACTGCTTGAGACATCCTACTCTCTCTAGATGTCAGTGGGGTCAGTCCATCCTGCCTTCAGATTGCTGAAAGCCCTGTTTCACTGTCCATAGAGACCGTGATGAAACCCAAATGGTCTGCTACCCGCAACACCCTCTGCCTGACTGTTCCACATTTTCCTCTCCTGCTTCCATACTGTTCTGTCTTTTCCCATTCTCGCTCTAAGATTGAGATCACACAGTACCTCACTGGAGATAGACTTATAGTCCTATCAGAGCTGATTTTATAAATAGGAAGCCTTCAAATGATAGAAAATAACTAGCAATTTCAAGTTGCAGAACAAGGGAAGCCAGTCAATGAATTTACAATCCTTATGATCCAATGATCAATTAGGCAGTTTATATGTGCAATTCTGTTTTTGTACAAATAGATCTTGCAAGCTTCACCAAAATTTATTTCCATTTTATGAGTCCATCACCTTATACATTGTACAATTCATGGGCAGTTTAAGGCATTATCAAAAATGTTTCTGAGAGATTACAAATATCGATTCAGTATGGTCATTCATTATTGTGGCTGCCTTTTACAAATATTGAATGTCTTTTACAGATGGGGCTATAAATAAAAAATCAGACTACAATAAACATCAACCCCAAAAACCTGCATTTTCTACCCTATGTGTCAGCATGTCTCTGTTCCTTTTTCTCTCTCCAGGAACAATCTCAGCTAAGCAGAATGCAAATAATCATCAGTATTTTTATTTGAAGTCCAACTTTAATGAGATTCTCATGAGTTTTTTATTTAGGCTGAGGAGTTTGCATTATCCTTTGCTCAAAAAACCCCACCCAAGCTATATGTGAGTGGAAAAGAACTTATACCCAGGCCACATATTTTACTTTCAAATTAATCAAACTCATGAATGATATAAAAAAGTGATAGCTTAATCCTGAAGACATTAAAAACTATGCAAAAGAATGTTTTAGACTTCATGGTGCAGAATCACATTTTATGACTGCATTTAACATTGCTAGAAACTCAAGTACACCTAGCCTTGGGCTCAAACATCCTCCAACTTGTCAAACTTGAATTCAATTTTTTTAAACACCTCTGCAAATATTTTTATATGGCATAATCTTGGAGGTCAGAACACATGCATTAGACAATGAAAGGATGGGTAATTCTTTATATCATTGGATTCACTGGATACTTCAGCAACATTCAATGAAAGTTAGTAAGTAAATGCATTTCCCACATATCAAACTCCAAACCAGGCTGAGGTTTCTTAAATATCATCGCCTTCAGTTTTCTTCTTTTTCCTTCAATTCTAATATCCTTCTTCAGTATATCAGACCACTTGACTTTCCTCCTACTCAGTGTTTTGCACTGACCATTCAACACAATCCTCTGCAGGGAGCTGCCGGTCTCAGCCAAGGCACTCAGTTTTTTGCTCACGAGTAGCTCCTTGCGTAAGGGCTGCTATCTTTTCCTTGAACAGACTATCAGTTCCCATTTAAATCAGCATCCACTTCAGCACATTAATAGCCCTCCTCGTCTCTCCCTCCTCAGCCACCACTTTGTCCCCCTGTGCCATTCTGGCTTAATCACTCACCTCAGTAGGTTATTCAGCATGTATTTGGGGCAGCATGTCTGAGGCAATAGCTGTCATCACCCTAGGCTTGCAGCAAGCATACTTCATAGCCCTCCCAACACCTGCACTCACAGCCTCACAGCAGCTCACCCCTGAACTGAGGTATTCAAATGACATTGCAAATTTTACTGTCCAATTTTATTGGTTTCTCATGGCACTTCAGATATATCTTAAATACATACACATAAACTGATACATACCGGCTGTCCTTCATAAACATATTTTCCTAATTTTTCCACGTTAAATTCCAGTTTCTTTCTTTCATTGCTTCACAACATTCACTATAAGCATACTTCAGGAGCTTTTCCTCTACTAGTCTGAGTCAATACTTTTTGCAACAGTATGGGGTTAAGGATGATCTTGCATAAGCCTGCTGCTTCTCTTTGCTGCTGTGCCACTATCAGGCACACTTTTGTAATTCATAGCCAGCAGTTTCCACAACCATAGGCATTTCCATGTCCTTTACAAGGATATCTTCACTAAGGTCACAAACACAAAGTGCACTTTATTTCATGACTTTATTTTCTTGAACTACATGTTGAAGATACTCTCAGTAATATTCCTCGCACAGGCCTGAATCATTATTTATTTGATATGCTAGATCACCTATAAAATATTTGTTTGAGACTCTCCAGTCATTTCTCTGTGTAACTGCTTACCCAGTGATTTAATAAATTCATCCTTGCATATTCCCTCCATGTCAAAGAATAAAGCCCCATGGTGTGTTCTGTAATTCGAGTGTATGCATTATTAGATACTTGTCATCTTAATATAGTGGCACTGGTCTACATTTGAAGGGAAATCCACTAGTGTATTATACACACTCTTATGTAGCAGTTTCAGACCTGAGTGTGTACTCCTTGTGCATCCCAAATAAAATCGGCAGCATCCCAGCACCAGTTGATTTCTGTTTGGGGCGTAGAGAGCCTAGACTGCTGTGCCAATAAGCTGTGCTTGTTAATTAGGAGGCCACTGGCAATTTTTATGTTTCCATTTGCACTCTGGTGGCATGTTTGGAGGAAATTGCATTTGTTTTGTTCATAACTTGATGTGTACATGGGATATTTGTGAATACTCAGCAAAACATTTTGTTCTATAAACAAGTATATTTGAAGTTTTAGAGCAAATGTTAGAGTAGATTAAAAGATGATGGGTCTATACCTCTTTCCAATGCTCTCTAAAATTCTCCGATATGCAAAAATGAAACAACAACAATCTTATGTTGGGAGCTAACAGTGCTCCACCTCTGACAGTGAAACCTCTGGGTTCCAAACTGGTCATTGACATTTTACTACGTTCATGACTGGCAGAGGAAAAGGGTAAAAGAATATGCTTTACTCACCCAAGGAGTTTGACTGAATGAGTTTTCCATTTAGATCCTGCTTTCTGGGAGTGTCTATAGATTCCCTCTTTGTAAAGGAAAAAATCTTCATACACTTTCATTATAGCTAAAAAACAATAGGAAAAATCAGCACAGTCAGCAAATATTGCTTCTATTCTTGCTTGCTTCTTGCATTTTACCAGTGAGATTTTTGTTGTGTGTTGGACTGCACGTGTACTTTGTAACTACACTAAATTCACTAATTGCTCAGAAGTTCCCTGCTCTGAGTGAACCGAGGGAAATATTCCAACGGAGTTCTCTCAAAGGACTCTTGTCAAGTTAACTGGGTTTCCCCGTCATGGAAACTCCCTATCATGGACTTCTTCCAATACAGTAAGAAGAAATATTGCCTCATGTAGGTTTACATAAGTTTTCTCAATTCCAGTGAAATCCAATTCAATAGAACAAATCTCCTCAAGGTTCATGTATAAAATCCTCAGTTCTGACAAGCATCTGCATATTCAAGAAAAGTATTTAACAGACAACGTATATCCTGGGAAATATGGTGGAGTGATATGTATGCCTTTTTCTGAAACTCAGATAGAGTTCATTAAGTACACAGCAATCTCCTTATGCAAAACGAGATTGTCTGTATATATGTTCGTCCTGACTTTCAGCTAAAAGCGTGGAAAAAACCACCTTTGTGTCCTTAAAAATGTGAGGCCAAAGAGCTGATGAACTGGAAATTTTGTGCAAGACAATGAAGATTACAATTTGTATTTTATGTCTATTCATTATTTTCTGGGAATATCATTCACTTGTTTTTTAAGAAAAATGTTTTGGGTTTCTTTTCCATATTTGTTCTGCCACCTTAGTACCATTTGCTTTGCTGTATGGTGGGCTACCAGATCCAGAGAAATGAAAATATTTTCCAGGTCTACATTACCTTCAGATTCCAGTGAATCAGAAGCATTAAATACAAGCTTAACTCCATCTTACTTTTAGCTTATGATTTTAACTGTCTCAGACTGCCACACAGCTTGGAACATGAGAAGTAGCGAAATCCAGTTTCCTAAAGTCTTGCACCTTGGGAGTCCCATAAAGTACAAGTTTCACTGACCATCTTTATGTGGTTGGAGCATTTATAACATATGTGCCTGGTATAGATCTGCAGTATCCAGTAAGGTTAGCTCATGCTGCAGTTTTTTCTGTCCGGCACACTTTCAAATTTCTTTTTCCTACCTGAATATTTTCATAAGCTTGAAGGAAATTAACTATCTTTACAACCTCTTGGCCTCTATCATACTTGGCTGAAAACAGAAAACATTAACAAATTTTAGGAGTATGTAGAGAACAGCTCAAAACATGGTCAAATGAGCCCATTTGCCCAGGAAACCTGGCTAAAAATATACTTTGCTAATGAGGTCGCTCACGTAAAAAATGTATGCCAACAGCAATACATGGGGAATAAGCAGCCACGATGCTACCCAGGTGGTAAGTCTAGGGGAGACCTATCAGTTAAATCAGAAAAAAGTTAAATGCTTTTAATGAATAACGTTACAGCTTCTGCCAAGCTGCCTGCAGAACCAGAGCTCACACATATTGACAGCAACAGACCAAGTGGAAAATAGCACAAACTTTAGTCTTGGTTTCCAGCTGCAAGCTCAGGACTCCATTAGAGCTCTCTGCAAAGGTTCCCCCTCCCCCCCCCCCCCCCCCCCCCCCCCCCCCCCCCCCGGATATCCCTGTACCGCTATGTAAAATACCAGCTGTTGAGGTTTCTGAGCTGCAGAGGAGCCTGTGGAGGGAGAGCTTTAAAGTGGTATAAAGGAACAGAAAGGGGGAAGAAGAATCCCATTGGCCTTAGTCCAGGTGAGGGTGTCAGAGGAGAAATGAAGGGGATGAGTCATCCAAAAAATTACTGTAGAGGCTTCCCTGGATCTTGTTTTGATACCTTGGCCAAAGGGAGGCAAAGAAACAGGGGTGAGTGCAAGGACTGCAAAATTCACTTCTCCCACGGGAGGTCTGAGGTTAGAAAATCTCATCTATCATTGGGCTAAGACAGGAGAAGGTAGTTTCATTTCTAAATCACATTGTTCTTTGAAATCGAGGTCCGTATGTTCAGTTTCAGAGAACAATTTATTCTTTATCAGCAACTCTAAATAAAACACATGTTCTTGTCTCTGTGAAGAAACATCATACCTAAATTATTTCCACTGAAATTAAATAGAAAATTTTGAAGGGTGTTTCCAGAATAACTTTAGTCTATGTGAGAGAATTTTATCCATGATTACATATTATATCTACATTTAGAGTGTGTGTGTATGTATACATTTGTGTATATATATATGTAAATATATATACTTATGTATATGCATATCTATATGTATATACCCTGCAGTCAGGAGCTAAATAATGGTACAGTCTTTGGAGTTAAGTGGGCTGGTACATAAAGTGCAGGGTGGACAGAAAGATGATAATTCAAAATCAAGCACTGAGAGATTTTTATTTATTCAGTGACTTTGTCCTGATATGGACTGTGACTTGGTCAGGATGGGATGATCACAGTCCATCAGCCAACTTTGTTCTGTCCCATGCAGAAGAGACTTTGCATTTTCCAAAATGAATGGATTCATTATTAATGAATCAGAAAAGGTAGCAATTTTCATAAGGTTGACTGTAGCTCATGCATGAGCTACCTCAGTCATGCTGAGCTGTCGGATTTATGCGTATAAATGCAGCAGATTGTAAGATTCATTCCACTATGGATTCCTCTGCATAAAATTCTTAGATAAGAATTTGAGTCTCTAAGACATACAAAGATACAAAAAACTAAAAGTAGTTGCTACAAAAGGAACGGAAGTGTAGCACTGTACATTAGTGTAGCCTAGTGCTTTCTCCAGATCTTTTTCTTGTGTCAGCAAATTAAATACTCCTTTTTTTCCAAGATCATGATAGCTGAAATTATAAGTTTTGTAGGGTCAAAACTTTGATGTATTGCCAACAATGTGTTTGCTTTTCTTTTGATTGAGACTGAATAATGTGACAGAAAGGATTCTTTTCCTACGTCAGCACTATAACTATCAGAGTAATTCCTAAAGTCCATTAAAAAAAAAAGATGAGTGGCCAATATTAGATTGTCCATTTGAGTGTTTCCAAAACATTAATAAAATTTAACTGTTTTTTTGAAAATGGATTTTTTAAAAAACTAGTGTTTCACCATTTGCATCTGAAAGTGTTAATTGCTCAGTTCCTGTACCATATAAAACAATGACATATGTCAGAGAGAAATTGTCATTCAAACTTGAAAGCTGTATGACAGAACATTTTCAATTACATTCCTACACCTACTGTTGCATAATTGTTAAAAAATATATATTTTTCTTAACTTTGAATATGCCCAAAAATCCAAGTACATTCATCATTAAACAGGATGACTTTCTACATCACGATCTTGAAAAGATCTTGAATGTTTTCCAGCTATTAAACATTACTTACTACATTAGATAAGACTGGCCATAAGCACTTTGTAAGTTCTTGAGGAAGGAGAAGTGAATGAATAATGGAAAAATCTCTTTCAGTAGCTGAAGATCATTTGCAGGATGTTTTGGGGGAAAAAAAGTATGGTGTGGTTTTAAAATTAGAATTATGCCCTGATTGCATTTGTAGTATGGGAAGATAGAAGAGAGAATCAGTGACAAATTATTGGGTCATAACTGTGACTCATTTAAAAATTTCATTATAGCAAAGAGAAAAAATGGAAAGTGATTTCATTCACTGATACACACTCTCAGCTATATACTCTTCTTTAGATCTTGATTTTTCCACATACAGCATTACCTTAACCTGATACAGACATTTTCTCTGAAAAAAGCTGTGACATTTCAAAAAAATTGTATGAATTATTGAGTGGTTAAAACCGAACAAATGGCTGAATATAGATTATTTTATGTGGAAGATTTAGTACTGACAGATTAATCCAGCAAACTGTGTATACCCGGACTACAAATGCAATATTAGAGAGAGGTCTGAAATTTTATCTTGAGGATCCTAATTTTTTCATTTTCTTAAAACCAGTGGAAATTACTATGTTCACTTATAGATCAAATGCAGCATGGGAGAGAATATTTTCCTTCAGCAAATGAACTTGGGCAGAATAAAAAAGACTGATAATACTGATCTTGTTAAGTCTGAGCTTCAGATTAATTGCAACTGCCCACATAAAGAGCTTTAAGAAATAATTTCAACTACATGATGCACCGAAATGAATTAAATTTAATAATCAGGACCATTTCAATAATAAATTGGAGGTTATGATAAATCATTATATAACTGAGGGCAGTAAAAATGCAGAAGTCCCCTGAAGTAAAATGCTTTGGTTTTGCATCAGCCAGCCATCCAAGAGGGGTGGACATCCCGCACTATGACCTTTCCCCATCACCCCAAACCCCACATCCCTCAACCTCTTCAGTTACACTGGCCTGGGTTGTGAGCAGGAACCTGCATTTTCAAGTGCTGCCAACACCATCCATGACTGCAGTTGGACAGTATTCAGGCTAAACAACTCCCTGCTGAAGTCTTCATTTCTCTAAGAGGTCAGGGATCTTCGTTGCAGGGTTCAGCAAAAAAATTCAAAACTGATAGCCCTCTACAAACAACAAGAGCATTTCAGCTCTCAAAGGGGAAATTTGGGGACTATTCCAGCACTGAATGATTTGCTGGAGGGCCCATATACTGCAGCGTTGCCTTCAGAGGAGAGCAGGCGTGGTGGGTTGGTCTCAGCCAGTGGGGGAAAATTGCTATTATTTCATCAATTAGTAAAGAACTGTCGTGGGAAAAAGGCACATTTCTGGCACACAGATTTTGCACAAATTTTCAACAAATCCAGCTCAAGGTCATTTTACTCATTATGGAGTCTGATGCAGTATAGCTGCCTTTAGGCCCACCAAACATCCCTGGATGAACTACAGTGCATATGTCTGTTTTATTCACTGTGGAATGCAATTTATGTTTTCTAATATTTTGATACAAGGACATTGCACACTTTAATTATTTCAATAATAATAATATCATCTTCCAAACTTACCATACCTTGCACTGGTCCTTTGTCCATGATTTCTTTCATTATATCGGTTTCCTGAGGGGAGGTGAGAGCAGCAGCAGAGAGGGCAAGGGAATATAATACATTCTATTAAATAAAATTAAAACTCATACTAATTTATCATTGTGTACATACATATATATGGTATAAATGTACCATTGTACTTGTATTTCTGCTAGAGAATATTTGGTTTACCAAATGAACAAAACCTTCAGAAACATGTTTAAGAAGGACTACAGTTATGACTGCATACTTTCTTTTCTAACTCTAATTTCTATAGGACCATAAAGCAGCAGCTTTAAAGAGATTATGTAAAACTGAGAAACTATAAAGAATTTAAACACTACTGAAAATACAGGGGCAATACAAAGGAAAATTCACAGCTCTAGTCTTCAAGTAAAGTGAACAATTTTCCATATACCAGATAATTTTCAAGCCCCAAAGGAGAAAAATGGGTGAGACCATGGGTGAACAGCACGAACTTACTTTTGAGGAGACCCTGTAGTGAGAGGCACACCGGTATAACCAATTGGATTCTTCTAAAGCATTGGGACATGGCCCATTTGTATAGTTTTTTCCATATTCACTTGACACATAACAGTGATTTTCACCTGATGGCTCCAGGTGATTGTTCCAAAATGATGGATAACAAGCATAGGATACAACCCTGTTCAGATATTAAAAAAAAAAAAAAAAAAAAGTTGATAAGAAGCTTGCTTAAACATTTTTGCAGTTTTATTTCAAGCTTTTAACTATTTTACAACTGTCGTATTTCAAGTGAATTTACAGAGTCCCTCATTCTTCAAAAGTGTGAATATCTCATATCTTCAGCTGGAAGACATTTGCTTCAATTCATATGCATGATGTTTATGGTTAAGTTTCAGTTGCAGTAGTCCTCTCTCCACCCTTCTCCAAAGAGATGTAGGATAGAAAGTGTGTTTCAGCACTTGTCATCTAGTACATTCATCTCATTAATGATGCATGAAAGTTCACACTGAATAAGATCAATAAAATACCCATGTTGTCAACAGGATCCATCTAGCAAAAATGGCTTGTGAAATGGGCATATTTGGAGCAGAAAATTTTTAAGGGAAATGAACCATTTTCTAGTTTTATCTACATTTTCTACAAGAATGCTGGTGAAAAGCTACAGGTCTTTTTATTTCTTTTAGCTAAAAAGTCTCTGAACTTCCATTTTTCTGACAATATAAAGGGAACATTTGCTCACATTTTTGTGAACGTTTGTTGAGATAAAATGTCCTATATTCATTTTTTAAAGGTTTGGGTACAAATAATTGGTGTCCTGTTGGCATATGAGTAAACATGGTGCTTCTTCGCAAGAGAGGTATAACACTTAGCAATTAATACCAATAACTTAATTGATACTAACAACAAACTTCTGGAGGGAGTGTACCTCCTTAAAAGAGAACTGAACCTCTAGAAATACATGGGAGATAAGTACAAGTGAGAACATAGCCTCAGAAGATGTTAAGCACTGAGCTTTCGGTAAGTTAACGAACAACCCAACCGTAGAGCAGTACTAGGGGAAGCATTTGGACAGGGGCTGGTGACTGGGTTCCTCCTTCTTGATTCACAGGGGGAAATAAAAATAACAAATTACCTGGAGTGATGCTGGCAGGAGGGACTTTGCCCAGGTTGAAACACTGACAAAATATATGACATAGAACAGGTGAGATTGGGTAGGTATCGGAGAGGTGGGACTTACTGCAATTTTACAATTTTGCTATTTTGCTATTTTTTCAGGCTATTCCTTCCTTAATGGAAAGACAGGTTTGTGCCTGGAAGTGAATGTGGACCAAAGGAGAGAGACAAACTGCGTGACTTATAAACATGTGGCACCCAGTGTGCACCAAAGGCTGGGGACTATCCTAGGGGGCTCAGGCCACAGGGCTCCTTCTGTCAGTTCCTGGTTATTGACAGCAATGAGCCTCTCAAGGAAACTGAAATGACAGATTGTGCCATGATATCACAGGGGTATGTGTCTGGTCTCTACAGCTCCTGAAAACATCCTGGCTATTTCTTAGTAAAACATCTATCTCAAAACATTTTCCAAATGCTGAGAGAGTTTTTGCTCATACATACAGCAGTTAAATTTTTCCCACCACTTATTATAAACTTAGATTAAAGCTTTCAATTCCAAGGTTTTAGAGTTTATCTACAGGAAATATGACTATTTTCTAACACTTTTAAATGAAATTCTATATTCTACAAAGAAGTTAATTTAAAAATATTACGTTGAGTAATCACTGGGCAGTTTCTATTCTAACAAAGATTTCAAAACCACAAAAATCCATTTATGAAAAGAATCAGGGGGGAAAGCACAATAGCAAATACATAATTGTCAGCCTCACGCTTACAAGCCCTGGTCCTCATGGGGGACTTCAACCACCCTGACATCTGTTGGAGGGACAACATGGCAGGGCATAAGCAATCCGGGATGTTCCTGGAATGCGTCGATGATAACTTCCTTCTCCAAGTGGTAGAGGAGCCAACGAGGAGAGGTGCTATGCTGGACCTTGTTCTCACCAAGGAGGGGCTGGTGGGGAATGTGAAGCTCAAGGGCAGCCTGGGCTGCAGTGACCAGGAAATGGTGGAGTTCAAGATCCTTAGGGCACTGAGGAGGGTGCACAGCAAGCTCACTCCCCTGGCCTTCAGGAGAGCAGACTTTGGCCTCTTCAGGGATCTGCTTGGCAGAGTGCCATGGGACAAAGCCCTGGAGGGAAGAGGGACCCAAGAAAGCTGGGTAATATTCAAGGATCACCTCCTCCAAGCTCAGGAGCAATGCATCCCAACAAAGAGGAAGTCAGGCAAAAA
>NW_008825615.1:15084009-15105648 GCF_000699105.1 Pygoscelis adeliae
GCTGGACGGGGCTCTGAACAACCTGATCTAGTTGAAGACGTCCCTGCCCACGGCAGGGGGGGTTGGACTAGATGACCTTTAGAGGTCCCTTCCAATCCAAACTATTCTATGATTCTATGATTCTATGATTTATTGTTTTAAATGAAACACAGACAAACCTTTGAATAGCAAAACAAATTTCATCTGTCCAACCCATTTCTAGTTGCAGACTTCAAAGACTTGAAGGCATTAAACACTGATGTTGTCAGAGGAGTGATTGTGGAGGAGCTGTGATAACTCATTTGAGACTTAAACCCATGCTAATTTTGGATTTGTAAATCTCCAAAGTGCTAAATCAAATGAGCTTTGAAGCACAGGTTAAGAGATGTCATTGCATCCAAGAACGGAGAGGGGCAATGAAAATAAGAGGTGGTTTCAAGGAAAGGTAAAGAGGGGTTTTAATTCTTTACCTTGGCACTACATCAAATGAACTGCTGCATCATACACTAAGTTGCTTTCTTTCAAGTAGCTTTCTCTGAATTGTTCAGCCATTTTGACTGTTTGACTGACTGAACATCATTATTACTTCAATAAAGTAAAGGAAGCAAAGCATATATTTAAAATGCACTTACAATCTGAAATACTCAAATAAAGGCACACCGAATCTTCCACTTATTATTTTATCCTCTTTATGAGATATTTGGACCTTCTAGTTTTCTACATTACACCGCTAGATGTTTCCAAAACAATATATACATTTCTGTGATAATGCCATTGAAGCCTATGATAGGGTTTCTTTTAAAGAGCATAATTAAATAGTTCACTGAAACAGAATATTTTAAAATAGGCAGTCCTACAGAAAGGATATGTATTTAAGTAGCTTGCCAATTATACTGAACTTTCTGAATCTGAAGAACTGAAAACTGTATTTCCATGCAATATGGAGGATAATTATATTTGCCTGTGTATACTTAGTTGTCAGGATTTTTACAAGATGAGCACATATATGCTTCAGCTACTTTAAATAAGACATGGCATTTTCACATTAGCATTTGGTGGTAGAAAAATCGACGCTGAGGAGAATGTCTTTTTGCTTACCAAATTCTTTCTGCCCAAACTAGACCAACACACCCAGGAGCTGCAAAAAGCAGTAATTCTGCCTGCATGAAAAGGGATTGCCCATCTAAGGCTGTTAGGCTGTTATTACTTAGGTCTTCAGTCTACTCACTGGCCACACCTTTTAATCCCTTCTGAATGTCTGAAAGTATTCTGGATTCCCAGATTTCCAATGGGGAATGGTAAGTATTTAGGCCAAATATACACAGGTTGTTATTATTCATTTTAAAATTTATTATGCTTTTTTTCTATTGCCCGGTAGAAGGAAACCTTTCATTTATATGTGTCTACATATATAATGTTTATAAAATGTATCTATCTCTATATAGATAATCATAATAATTCTAGTCACCGTTGATCACAGATTTCCAAAAGAAATAAAGGATTGCTGCTGAGTGCAATCAGGCCTGCAAGGCAGGTAAGGTGAGCAAACACAGTCCTCAGAGCGCGATCTAGCATAAGCAGGGTAGGAGTAGGTGATTGTAACCCAGTGTAAGGAATGGTATGACACCTCTTCCTCAGGTGTACTTAGAAACACCTCAGAGGGAGACAAAAGAGGAGAAATTCGTTCCTGGGGTAGGGATTTTTTCCCCCTCCTTTCAATTGGATTGTCCCACTGGAGTTGTCACAGGTTCTGCATGGATGGGTCTTACTTCTATGGCAAGAGAAGTGGAGCATCAAATGACACACTGGCACACTGGAGCTGTGTGGTAATCCAGACATGATGACTCATTCTGAACTAACAGTCACTTTTGAATCTTTTCACTAAGCATAGTTTCTGCAGTCATGATTAACATAATTTAACAGCTCTTTGCTGAAACATGAGTTTGTACATGCTGAAGCATCAGCACAAGAGTAAACTTTAAAAGCATTTCAAGGAGAAGACCTTGCCAGAAGAGTCATAGAAGAAAAACAGAAATAAATGTGAATGTGTTTATGTACACATATACATACACATATACAAAAATACTACTAGGAGCAAGCAGCATCCAGGGAGAAGCAGAAAAAGTCTGCGGCCTGTTCATACATTCTTAGCAGAATTCATCTGAAGTCATGTTTATGTGTTCAATCTAATGAAAATTTTTGTGGTTTTATTGTATTTATATGTTTGAATTGTGAGATGAGAACATAATCTAAAACATTAGGTTGTTATTAGCAAGTTGGCCACAACTAATATCAATAATACCTTTATATCATACCCTGCAACTGCTAAGAGCCCAAGGTACAAATCAGATCAAGCCCTGATTAGAAGCAGTATTTGCAATCGAGTGTGTAACCATTTTACTACCTGAAAATGAAATGTTTCTTCCTCATTCTTAAAGACTGTAAGCTTTTAATTTCCCTTAGCAGATAAAATAAATGTTTTCAAACCACATTGATCCCTCCCAAATTATGGCTTGTAACTGAAATGCCTAAAATTAATAATAATTAGAAATAGAATACAGATTTATTATTTAATTAATGGAGGAAGACAGAGAGAGAGAGAGTTAAACAGCGATTCAGCTCCACTTATAGCGAATTTCACTGTTAATTGGGTGCTCAGTGATTCTGAAGTCAGGTCTCAACACTGGTCTAATCTCATTGAGCTTTATGGAAGTCTTCTATTGACTTCACTGGGGATAGTTTAGGTCAGCACTAGATTTTCCTGAAAATCTATCAAAAACCTGAGACAAGCATACTTCAGAAATCAGAAAACCAGAAGCTTTAAAACAGTATTTTCACTGCTTTGAAAATTTACAAGCCCACATAGAAAATCAATGTGCTTTCTCCCTATTGCAAAGTATGGAGTTAATGAAAAAAATGATTGCAATATACTGGCTCATAAAATAAAAATCATCTGAAAGTGTGAGGAAGCAAGCACTATTTAACAGGGCTCATTCAAAAGACACTTCAGACTTTTATGCCATAAATTTCCATGTTTTTCATTGTCAAGGTAAAGGTTATGGATTATGGGGTTTCAGCTACAAAAATGATTCAATTATCAGTCCAGTGAATCAAAAAAGGTTAATTTTTTTTTTCTTTTTTTATACTATTTGCTCTTGGCCACTGTCAGAGACAAAATATTGGGCTAGATGGACCCTTGCTCAGGCCCAGCATAGCTGTTCTTGTGTTCTTCCAGTATCTGTCCTCACAGATATTTGGATATTTTCCTTAAGGTGTTTATTTGTGTCTGGAACTGTTGGAAGAGGATTTGAAATATCATTTGAACTTGAGGAAAGAAAATCAGGATTTAGAAATGTTGTTTATAAAAATAGGTAAGTAGAGACATTTTTGTGTGTGGTACTTTGATGGCAAATCAATGATCAGGGATAAGAATGGTGTCATGGTTTAACCTCAGCCGGCAACTGAGCACCACGCAGCCGCTCGCTCACTCCCCCATGGTGGGATGGGGGAGAGAATCGGAAGGGTAAAAGTGAGAAAACTCGTGAGTTGAGATAAAAACAGTTTAATAGGTAAAGCAAAAGCCGCGCACGCAAGCAAAGCAAAACAAGGAATTCATTCACTACTTCCCATGGGCAGGCAGGTGTTCAGCCATCTCCAGGAAAGCAGGGCTCCATCACGCGTAACGGTTACTTGGGAAGACAAACACCATCACTCCAAATGTCTCCCCCTTCCTTCTTCTTCCCCCAGCTTTATATACTGAGCATGACGTCACATGGTATGGAATATCCCTTTGGCCAGTTTGGGTCAGCTGTCCTGGCTGTGCCCCCTCCCAGCTTCTTATGCACCTCCAGCCTTCTCAGTTGGTAGAGCATGGGAAGCTGAAAAGTCCTTGACTAGTGTAGGCATTACCTAGCAACAACTAAAACATTGGTGCCTTATCAATTTTGTTCCCATCCTAAATCCAAAACACAGCACTGTACCAGCCACCAGGAAGGAAATCAACTCTATCCCTGCCGAAACCAGGACAAATGGGTAGCAGGCAAATGTCTGTAAGAGCACAGTGATGTTGTACATGTTGGAGCTGGCTCCATAGGAACAAGAAAGCTGGATGAATGACTAAGAAAATAGTCTTGGACTGCAGAGATTTATTGGAGGTCTAGATAGTCTCCAAAAATCTGTGATGGTTCTCACAACTACCCTGCAGATCCTTTACTTAGACAGCCAGCTGCAAGAGGCTGGTGAATACCATGAGACGTCTCAGGTGACTGAGCAGTAATGCAAGTACTTGGGACTTTGGAGGTGAAAAGACAGTTCACAGACATGCTCTGGTGAGCTGAGGTGCCCTGTCTGTATGCTTCCAGGCTTACATCAGTCAGAAAGCCTGCTCTGCACACCACTTTCACGCTGGTACTCTGTGGTCAGTCAGGGAGCAATCTTCTCACTACTGCGTTTACACCAGCACGAGGTCCTGTGTGGGTACAGCTAGGTTGATAACAGCTTCAGCCTGCCTCACTTTCCTTATAGAAATAAGCTAACTCTTGTATACTTAAACTGCCTCTGCAGAACAGACTGCATCACTAACCACACTGCTCCAGGTAAAAAAAATACAGCTTTCTGGTATAGGAAGAATCTTATTATTATGGGTTCATGGTGGTTATGCCCATACAGAGATAACAGTCAGAGGGAACAGAAGACTAGGAGGTTGTCCTATTGTTGTGTTCTTTAGGGCTTTTCCTCTAAAAATAGGTTGCTCCAACTGTTGTGGAGATAATACTTATTAAAATGGATCTTTTATCTTATCTACACTAGCAATTCTCCTGTCCTTAACATGGTAGGGAAGCAACCAGTCCAGTGAGAAAGAGTTCTATTTATTCTCTTAAGAGCATGAGCTTCTGATTGAAAGGAGCCTGTTCTAGTTACAGAAAAGTGTAGCTTAAAATGTTAAGCTATAACTTTCATTTCTTCATGAATGAAGCCTTTGCCTTTACCCCCATGAGGTGCTGAGGGGTCTTTGCTGGGTGCAACCCATTACTGCCCACTGTAATCACTCACTGAAAGGGTCTCCCTTAATTTAGCGTTTAAACCCTGAGACAGAAAGACAGAGGAACACTCAATGTAAACTCACCCTATAACAATGCAATACCCTTGTCGGATCAGAAATAGTTTGGTACACTTGAAGAAAGCAGAATGATCATTTTGTATACTGTGTCTATGTGAATGACAGCGCTTTGGTCTTCACCTGGATCCCCAGGCTGCCATGTCAGCTATGACATCTGATGCATCACGTCTGACATTCTTTTGTTCTTTCCATGGTTTGTTTGTTTGTTGTTTTTTAACTAAAATTAAAAGTTGACAGCACACCTGAGATCTCTCTGTCTGTCAGGTATATCAAAGACAGAGTAAGGGATGAAAGTGTATGAAAGTGAGAGAGGAAATAGGTTTTGGTATGGAACAGGAAATACAAAAAATTTTCTGACAATGTGAGAAACAGCGGCATGTAATTACACAGTACATAAAATTTGGTTATTGCAAATTTTCCTGAAGCCATTTCCAGGAACATGAAGTTCAAGCAGTTGTCTGGGAACAGGCAGCACAGATTTACCATGGTAAATTATGCCTCACCATGATGAGATGATAAGATGAGATGATCTAACCATGATGAAATTACTGGCTCCATGGAGAATAAGAAAAGCAGGGGATATCATTTACCTTGACTTTAGCAACATTTTCAGCATGGTCTCCTGTGGTGTTCTTCTAGTTTATTGGACTAGATAAGTTGCTTACAGGGTCAGTAACTGAACTGGACTGGCATGCTGAAAGTTCGACAGATCAAAGTGACTGGTGTCTGTTTACTAGTGGCATTCCTCAGGAGTCAACACAGCAGCAACACTGTTTTGCATCTCTATTAACAATCTGGACAGTGGGACATAAGGCACCCTCAGTAAATTTGTGGAGGATGCCAAACTGGTGGGGAGTGGTGAGTATGCATGGCTGCCATTCAGAGCAATGTTAACAGGCTAGAGAAATGAGCTGACAGAAGCCTCATGAAGTTCAACAAAGGCAGAAGACAAATCCTGCCTCTGAGCCAGAACTGCCCATGCAGCAGTACTGGCAGGGCACTGCCTGTGTAGGAAGCAGTTTCACAGAGAAGGACTTGGGGTCCTGATGAGCAGAAAGTTGAACATGGGTCAGCAGTGGGCCCTCTCAGCAAACGTGGACAATCAATACTGAGTTGTGTTAGCAAGAACATAGCCAGGACATTGTGAAAAATGATTATTCCCCTCAAATTGTCACTTGTGAGGTTACATCTGGAGTACTGTGTTCAGTTATGGGATCCCCAGTAAAGACACTGACAAACTGAGCAAGTCCAGTGGAAGGCACTTAGGGGGCTGAAGCAAATGATATGCAAGGAGGGGCTGAGGCAGCTGGATTTGTTCAGCCCAGAGAAGAGAAGGCTAAAAGGAGATCTAATTACTGTCTTCAACTACATAAGGAGAGGTCATAGAGGAGACAGAACAAGACTCTTCTTGGAGATGCACAGTGAAAAGTTGAAAGGTACCAGTCACAAGTTGTACCAAGGAAAATGCTGATTAGATATAGGAAAAAAATGTTTGACCACAAAAGCAGTCAAACAAAATGACCTGCTGCAAGAAAGGTTGTGGAACCTCCATCCTTGGAGATACTCAAAATATGACCTGGGATATGGCCTGAGCAGCCTGATCTAATTTCAGAGTTAGTCATGCTTTGAGACGAACATTGGACTAGGTGACCTCCAAAAGTTCATTCCAACCTAAATCATTCTGTGATTCTATAAATTATTATGTGTCATTTTATAAAGCTTCTAGCTGTTCATGTGGAGTTTGAGAGCTGTTAACTTTGCTTAGTCCGACCTGAAGGAAGAAGGATCTAGATATAGTCTTTGCTACGGTGTTGCATTCTGGCACAAGCTTGGGATGGGATGATTACAATTTGCTTTCTAGAAGGTTAATGTTTGATCCTTTTGAATATTCAAAATGTTGTCTCATGCAACTGGCTGCTTACTCAAGGTTGTTTAACATGAAGAGCCCGTATCCCAAGAACCACAGGAGTTTTGAGTCCACTTACGGTATTGTCTCTGACATTAAAAATCCTTTCTTGTTTGTCTTGCTGTTAGAGAGGCTACCATTTTCCCCAGTTGTATTACAGCTAATGACAACATCTAGATGTAATGAGGCTTAAATGGGAGCTAGGTGGCTCCAGAGTTTTCTCACTGAGAGCCCTCATTCAAAATAGTCTTCACTTACTTCTTTGGGAATGCTTCACAGTTCCTAGGCTTCATGAAGGTGATTTAAAGAAGGTGTAAATGAGAGAGAGTGATAGTCTTGATGAAGTAACACAGTTAATCTGACCTAGGACAGAGCTAAATGCCTCTTTTTTGAAAGGTCAGAAATCATCATTGTAACACAAGTGACATTGTAACTTAAGCAACTGGTTCAAGTTAAAATAATCTAAATAGATAGATAAAATATTTACCCATGTGTTTTCAGATATCTCCAAGCACCATCAATACTTCCACCATTACATCCATGTTGATTCCTGGTATCACAAGAGATCAAATTCTGAACGGAAAGGTTGTCTGTGATCTGACCCTTGGAATGAATTGCTATTCTATCTGCTGCAACACCTGTTTTGAAAGAAATTTTCCATTATCCAAACCAAATAATTACTCACAACTTCACGCTGGTTGTTGTGAAAGAGGGGCTGAAATACAACCTCAATATTTTCTGTCTGTGCAGATATCTTTACAAAGCAATACAGATATAATCTGTACAGACTTTCGAGAGAGAGGATTGTTAAACTGCAAAGCGTCATGAGCAACTTTGCTGTAATATTGTAAATCCATAGATTTACTGGTTATCATAAAGTCCCACATATCTAAACATCAAATGAGGCATTTACATGGTTTAGTCTGATAGTCTCTACGGTGTTCGTAAATGCATATTCATCTCTGGTTGACTTCAGCAGAAGATGCAAATACTCTCCCAGCTCTCTGCAGCTGAATCTCCAAATCTCTTTTCTTTCTTTTCTACCTTTCCTTCCTTTATTTGAGAAAAAAGAAAAGCAAAAATGAACAGTCCTATGAAGAAGAAAATTCAAGACTGAAAGTATGTACTGGTTTTACTGGAAAGAATATTTGGAAATGCTCATATTAATGTGTAAATGTGGGATTCATTGGACCTCCTTCCCTTATCACACAAAATTCTTCTTCTGAGATAGACACCTTAGATGTCTGAACTCAATCAGATAGCCATAATTCTAAGTACTGATATATTTATGCACTGATTTAAAGGCAGACTAGGCTGTTGTAGGTGAAATTAAGCCACTTCTCCTTTCTTTAGCGAGTGATAATGAAACAATTAAACCCCAACCCCAGTCATTACCTGTGTTTAAATTATATTTTTATTATTGTTAGCCCTTCATTTCTCAACCTGAAAATAAAAAAAAAATCCCTTGAAATCTAAAGCCCCATCAAAATCAACACTAACTTCAGTGAACTTTGGACAAGACTTCAGAAGAGTGAATCTGCTGATGGCAGCTGACAACAACTGTGTTTTGTGCTTTTGTGAGGTGTCACATGGTAATGAATTTATTTTCATAGGTGTAAAAGCTTTTTACTGAAGAGTTCTGGAATACTTATAGGAATTACTCATTATAAGAAAAAATGATACAGCAGTGCTTGTCTATTCATTGAGCAACAATTAATCTTACAAAGAAGGATTGAAATTCCAGACTGAAAATGTTAGATGCACCTTAACAACATGGGATAATATAACATCTTATAATATTTAGCATTGAAAATAATTATGTGAATTAAAATCAAAAGATTCACTTATGAAAGCGAAAATTTAGGCTGAATATCTGGAAAGTCTTTCCCTCAGTGAGCTCTGTTCATCTGTGCAGTAATCTGTCAGCAGAGCTGTCAGAAGTTCTCTTGGTTTTGTCTTTTAAAACTACACTGGACAAGACATACTGGTAACAGAATGTGTTCAGTCTGGCTTTGGCAGGAAGTTGGGATTAACTGACCTAAATGCTCCTTTCTTTCTCTTACTGCTGTGATTCAAAGAAGCAGTTGCAGAAACCTGCACCCGTGAGGACCCACTGGCCGGATCAAGCAATAAAGATTGATTGCATAATTTTTTCTTTATCTTTATATATCCCAATATGTACTGAGATTTATTGCAGCATAAGAAAAATGAATATAACTGATCGCTGTAGGTTCTTTGGAGAAAATGACACAAACACTTGTGTCCATTCTTCATAAAACCAGAGGTTGTAGCACATGAGGTTGAATTGCATTACTGACATTTCTTTGCTTACAGAATTTGAAAACACTTTCTTCCACAAATATCTGAGCAGTTTCAGGGTTTTCTTCTCATAAAATTATTGAAAAGATTACACTGAATTTACTTAAATAGCAAGTGTTGGACAATGGCAAATGCACAAATATATAAATACATATAAAGAAATAAAGCCTACCTGTTTTAAGCTTTCAAGTCAAGCATGTAGTTGTGCAAGCAAGGGATGCAGATTTTTTTAAAAGTTACTCTACCAGTTACGGTAAAGTACATTAGTCAATTCATTTTCTACTTTCTGTCACTGAAAAATATCCCTATGTTACACAAACTTATGAAAAGCAAACAAAGCTCTACAGCTTAGACCGACCTTTTAAGTCTTTGGACAACTTAGAGGGAAAGCTGTAGCAATTCTAAATGTTCCTGTTTGCTGATAAAAAGTGAACGGCAAGCTGCAATTACTTCATTACTAATCACTACAAATTTTCATCACACATCTCATATCAATGATATTTTTAAAAGGAGAAAAAAATTAATATTACTTGCGGTTGAAAAAGCCCAGGATGCTCCACAGTTTCGTTGATCCAGAGGATCATGAATCCATTCAGGCCATGCGTAAGTGGCTGCAAAAAATGCAGGAAATTTTTCTTCTGGAAGTGAGTTTCCCTAAAACAAAATGTAGGAGATCTGTATGTGCTTCAACTCCTAATTTTGTCTTAAGTTTTACCCTAATTAAATTTTACCCTAATAAAAATTAAAATTCTTAATTTTTAAATTGAGGAAACCTAAAGCATTGGCACCTGTGGCTTCCCGAGCATCCCTGTGGCTGGGTGCTGTGGACCCCCTGAGAGCAGGGGGGTTCTGGCACTCCAGTAGCTGAGCTGGAAAGCTGAGCTCCACAACTGCCAACCTAAATAACCTGTCCAGTTGCTCTCTGATTTTTATCTCAAACAGCAATTCCCTATGAAACATGTTAATTATGGCCCACCTGGCATTTTTGGAAAGAAAAGCCTTCTGCTACAAATAAAAGTGAACTTAGGTACCTGTTACCCTATTCTCCTTGACACGTGGCTGTAGGTAGGAAACTTTAGTTACCATGGGGGAAGCATCAGTACAGTGTATCATTGATTTGTTTTTTACACAGACGGTTTTCAATCTCCAGCACTTATTTTCATTCCAGAACGAAAATCAGTGATTTTTATTCTGCTTTGCAATCTGATGTTGAGTTAATGAGAATTCATGGTCTGCTCACTAAAGCCATTTGGACAGCCATTTTTAGCAACTTCATCCCTCCTCCTTAATTTATGTCCTCCAAGCTTTGCACAGATATCCACATATGCAAGAATCATCTGGTACAACTGTTAATAATCTGCTCTGTGCTCAACATATCAAAACCATTGACCCATTTTTTTTTACTGTTAAACTTTATGGAATGTTTGTTTATGCTGCACAGGGAATTGCAATATTAGTCCATCCAGTCTATCAGTTTGTCTCAAACAATTGTTGATAACATCTGTTCCAGAAGAAAACACAATATACAAAATATGATAATCTGTTCCTAAGCAAATAATTCCCTGATGTTTCTTTCTTATAAGCAGACTCATACCCTGAAGCACAATGGCTTCTATCCTGTTCAAATTCCTTTATTTTACTTCGATTTACTTAGTCTTCTAGTTCTGGGTGTCCTTGCTGCACCATTTTTCTAAATTGCTTATGTGACTTATAAGACTACATACCTTTTCCTAAGATGATTTAAACATTTGAGGCCAGTTCTTTCAAACTATTTCAGGACTCTTTGGGGAACCGAACTTTACCACTTTGGCTGTATCCAGATCACTTTGTTGCATACATTGGGAAACAGCGGTGCCTCCATCCAGCTTGCACACCTGGATTTCCCACAGAAAACCCACGGTTGAGAAGAAGTGGGTAAGGAAAAAAGAAGCTTGTACCTCAGGTCTGTATCTGATATTAGACTGGGATACAGCCCCAACAGACGGATTGATACAGTCTGTGCATACCCCCAGACCCAGTAACCCTCAAGTGCTTCTAGGTTCACTATGTTAGATGCAGGCTGTGAGTCCTAAATACCATTAAGGTATACTACAAGCTGTTAAGTGACTCAAGTTCTTTTGAAAGTTTTACCTCCACCCATAACAAGCCAGCAATCTTCCAAATCTTGCTAAAATATTAATCTCAATATTTTGATTAATCACTTTCAAAGGTCTGCTTTTTCAAAACCTTGTTAGATACATGGGACTTGCAACCTCAAATGACACACAGAAAGCAACAGCTAATTTAAAGAATGTCTTACTAAATTATCATTATGTTCATTATTAATGAGCAAGCACAAACACAAGATTTACTTTGAAGATGAATCATACAGGCAAAGTCCTGGATAAATAGTGTTTCTTTTACATGATAAGACTGCTCACTATCAACCAGTAAACAAGCAAAATTTGGCAAAGGTTGTTTAGCACACTTACGTGGGCAATGACCGCTTACAATGCCACAAATGAGGCAGTTGAGAAAAGCAAAATTCTAAATAGATCTTTGGTCTGAGACAATGTGTTACTTTACATATTCCTAAACTACTGCCAAGGTATTTAATAGCCTCATATTGTAAATCCCAGAACAAATCCCTCATTAAACCTCAGCCTTGCCATTTAGAAATGCAGGACTGACCTGTAGCCAGAAACATTAGCTTTTTGTCTGAGAAATTCCTACCCTGATATTGAGAAGCACTGCTGTTCTGTGACAAATAGTAAGTCTAGACAATTGTTTCTCAACATATGCTCCATGGACCAGCATCAGACAGCACAATGCAATCAGCAAAATGACTGGCAAACTGTGTTTAAACCTTCATATGTATTCTCTGCAGTGAAGCTAGCAGTCTGGCCAAAGCAGGAAGGTAAGTGGATATAAAAGAACGCTCGTACTTCAGCTACGACTTCTTCAGAAAATTTAGATGGCCCATCAGAGAAAAAAGGCTGAATATTACTGAATTTGCAAATGTGGAAATACTTTTTCTGAGGGAAAGCAATATTTTTTTTTATGTAGGAAAAAAGTTCTGGACATCACTTGCTTTGTGAAGACAAAACGGTCATGCAGCACAGGGTCCTCAGTTTAGATTTAGTTCTTGTTCCATATCATTGTCTTTTAAGTATTCTAATGTGCCATCATGTTAAACTACCCTTCCAGACATAAGCACCACCTTATTGAGCAGGTATAGTCTTTTATTAATAGCAGAGCTTTTAAAAGCTCTATGAGCAACTTCAAGAAGTTTGTGTTTTCCCTAAGATGAAATGTAGCTCTGTCACACCGTTTAATTGGAAGTAATGTTATGAAGCTATATTTGTAGTTGGATATGTCAGTCAAAGAAATAACTAAAAAGCCTCTACTCCACAACCAAACTTTTCAACACTGCTGAGAACTAAGACTCTGCTGTAGATGTAAAGTGGTTAACACAGAAGGGCTTTACATTCTTGAATCTTTTTTCAATGCAATTGAGTAAGGAGCCCCTTCTACACAAAAATGTTTTTCTCAAGCATCCCCAAAAGACAGTAGAAAATAATCAGAACATCTGGCCCTTAGGTACCAGAAACTTCATTTATTCCCTAAATAGTAGGCCAGTAGCATGCTGAAGAAATGGTTTTTATTTAAAGTAAAAAAAAAGTTGTAGTTAACAAATGGGTAGCTATGGTTTTCTTTCTACATTAGCAAAACTACCAGGTTTTAATCAGGTCAGCGCAAGATAGAGCCAAAAACTCCTGAACACTAATTGTAGCATTTTTATCAACTAAATATATGACTTTGGGCAAATGACTTGCAGTTTTCTCACTTGCAAAATGGAAAAGGCAGTAATAACCCCAGAGAACGCATGAATGTTTAGTTAGTGCCGATTTATCCACAGCAAGTAACTAGTACCTTGGCCTGCAGGTGAATTAGTACTCAACAAGGTCACTTAAAGGTCAAGCCATTAAGGTTTGGAGAATATCTCTGAAAGATATTAAAAAGTAGTTATTTCTCAATTTCATCATTCATATCTTTTTACTCTCTTCTGAGCTGTCACCTAGTTACAGGTTAAGCTTAATGGAAACTGTCATGAAAACTCACTCATTTTTTATCACTTAGGACTTTGTAAATGTGTTAGTATGCTTCACAAAATATCAATGGCAGAAAATTACTCATGGAAGGTGAAGCAGGGGCAAGTGTCTCTGAAAATCTGGTAAGATACTTATCTTAAAAAGTGCCTGGAAGTTAACTCCATGGCTACTGTTGGTTTGCCAGTTGGAAGAATCTGTCAATATACTCCTGGTGAGCCCAATCCGTTATATGAAATTGCTGGATCGTGCAGTGATGCTAGATATGGAGCTGGCTATGAGTGAAGAAAACCATTTTTTTTCAATGTTTTTGTGAAGTATTAAAGTGTGGTAGATAGGAAATTTCCTGAAGCAGAACAAGGGCACTAAAGAGATTATGTTCTTCTAGAAAACTATAGGGGACAGAATCAGGGAGATTTGGAGCTTTGCAGGAAGCTTCAGAGAAAAATATTTTTACATCAAGACTAGCTAATACAGAAACCATTGGGATAAGAGCAAGAAAGTTCTAATAATTCTGAAGAGAAGCCATAGGTAGGAGACAGGCTCATAGAAAATTCAGAGCAATTTTCTGCAAGCTCAAAGAATTCTCCAGAAGCTGAGAAAGTCATAGAGAGATTATTATTTTATATTTTTAGCATTTGTAAGTAGAGAGAAATATTTCTTAGAATCCTATGCAAAGCTTGTGCTTCCAGCAACACGTAGGACTTCCTGACAGCTAAATGCATGAATGTGCAAAGCTGGATTTCTGGAGAAGAATGCATGAAGCTCCTTGGGTGTCTGGCAGGGCCAAAGGTAGTTGGGTTGTGGCTCACAGATTTCATAAAAAGATAGCAGATAGAGAAAATACGCCTGAGAAATGTATCAGTGGAGCAAAGGCTGTAAGTAGTGTAGCAGTCAAAGAAGCTAAGGGAAGCTTAATAACAATGATTCAATAGGCTGGACATAATGCAGGACCACTGAGTGACCGGCTACCCCAAACTGAATGGAAAAGAAAATATGGTAAAGAATTTCTTATAACCTTCCTTTTCTTGTTTTCCTAGGTGGGATTTGTCTCACCTAGCTAGATATCTAGTAATGTAGATGTTAATCTCTGAGCTAGGTACATGTTATCCACTTTTTGCTTCTGCTATGTAAGCATCACACTGTATTCCTCAAGGAAAAAGCCAGCAACAACAACAAATCAACCCCAACTCTCTTGAGCCTCAATGCAGTTCACTGGTAATTTGTGGCAGATACCTACTAAATATTGCACTAAACTCTTTTATGTCATTGTCTTATTTAGACTTGCCATCTTCAACTGAAATGGACCCTTCTTTGGCTGCGAAGAGTAGTCTAGGAAATCATACGAGGCAAAACTCCAAAGCTTAATTTCTGTCAGCTTCTTGCTCTGACAACCCTCCATAGTGTAATTTTGAGCAAGCTGGCCAATCTGGGCCACAACCCAATGCCTCGCCACGCTGGTGCAGGGATCTGACTTTGTGTGGGACAGAACCAGACTGCATCAAGCAAAAGGGTTAGGATTGTTAAGATTATTGCAGAGGCACATGGCCCTCCCCCTCTTTCCCAATTTCCTG
The DNA here is from genome assembly GCF_000699105.1 of Pygoscelis adeliae. Taxonomy (NCBI): domain Eukaryota; kingdom Metazoa; phylum Chordata; class Aves; order Sphenisciformes; family Spheniscidae; genus Pygoscelis; species Pygoscelis adeliae. The sequence continues at coordinate 15,098,995 of NW_008825615.1, forward strand.
TCAAGTGGTAGCTCAGCACTGCTGTCCCCACAAGGCCTTCTGTGATGTGGAAACCCTTCTGCCATACACATGTACAACAAGCATCAATGATTGACTTCAAATAGATAATCAAATGGCATCACTTTCCTGAACTATAAGAAGCCAAAGATAAAAACTTGTTATATTTAAAGTCATTTGCAAACCTTGGATCTATCTACTTATTCTTGCAAGTTTTCTAATTTCACTATGGTGAGGTAGTTAGTTTTTTCAATCTATGATTTCCATAATTTTGGGTCTTCTAAGAAAGAACCTAAGTAACTGATCCAAAGCATTGGAAAATCTACTCTGGATTCAATTACTATGCATTTCTTCTTTAATTTCTTAACCTACCTATATAACTTAAAGTATATTTGCTTTGTTGCAGAACTAATTTGAGCAAATATATGATAGGAAATTTAATTTAACTGCCATGAAAATAGCCATGACCAAGAGGTTTAGAAAGCTGGTAGTAGAGAATCATCTCATTTTCCCATGCTTCCCATCATTTTTCTTTCTATTTGGCCAAAATCCCAGCCTCCTACTTCATCTTTACATTGCTTTATCCTATGGGCTTTTTGAGCTTCTTTCAAAGATTGCTGTTTAGTCTCAGCCGTTAGCCTTAATGAACTATGCCCAGATTTATCTTTTTTTATGGTTACAGCTCCGTGTGCAATGATTAGAAAATGGAGAGGATGGTATGGAACCACCTTAAATAAGCAAAATTTCAAACACCAGTGATCTACAATGATAAGTTAATATTGGTGCACAGCTTCCCAATGGTTAATATTTGCTTTTGCTCCTCCTTGTTTGATTTCCATCAATAGGACCACACACTCTATGGCTTGGAGAACTATTCTGGGAGCTTCATATTCAACATGGAAGCATTTAGTGTTAAATCTCTGAATCATAATCTTATAATTGTCCACATTTATTTTTCCATGTGATAAAGTTATTAAAAAATTTAACAACTGTACATCACACTTACTGGATCTTCTCTCATACTCAGCAAGGAATGAGATGGAGGGAAGGTGCCCAGGCGCTTTTTGAAACCTTCTTCCACTGTCATTCCCCAGAACTGACTGTAGTTGTCAGCTTTCCATCTTCCTCACAGACAGAAAACAAACAAACCCCAGGTTAGAGATACCACTCACATTAATACCTTGCTCCTTTGTAAGATTACCACTAACAATAACATCCAGAAATAAATTTTTCAAATTACATTTCAAAACCTTGTATTTCATATGCATGAGAAAATATTTAGTACAGGCTCTTCCCCTGCAAATGAGTGTAGGATGGAGCAACACAGTAGTCTATGAAAAGTGTTGATTTGAGGTCAGCATCATATCAGCCTGCAGGAGATGAGCATGCAATACTTCAGAGAAGTACTGGAAAACAAGATGCTCAGTCATAACAATTACTGTTGTCTTGAAGTTATGCTCAAATTATGCTTCAGACCAGTTGCCCACAGAGAACTAGCATCTTCATGTAGTGAGTTACGTTGCCTTCAAGTTCTGGTGCACTAGCAGTGAGACACTGTTGAACCCAGCAGAAAGCCCAGCTGACAACTTCTGCCTGAGTTTTACACCAATAGCCAGGTTGAGAGAAAGGGCTCCCCAGTGCTCTTTAATTATTCCCTCCTTACTCTCAGGTAGACTAGACTCAGATTGTAGCCTTAACCCTGCAAACTGTACGCACAACAGAAAAAAAATACCTTGCAGCCATACACATTTGGAACACACTGAAGTTTGTTATTACTGGAAAAGAGCTGAGCCACACAGGAGAGCATTCTCTTTACCCATTTCTTTCTTACTTGTGTATGAGGAACAAGGAGGTGAGATTTATGCTGCACAAATGAGAAGCCTCATTGCTCTTGGTCTGCCTGTAGTCAGTGAAGAGTGCAAGCACCTGCAGAAGTTGAGTCATATCTCAGGTGGGCTTAACCACCCTGTGGCAAACCTTACCGCTTACCACTGACAAGAGAGAGGTGAAGGGCTCCAGGTGCCTAACTTAATTGTCTATGCTAACTCAGTTGGTTTGAATGTCTCCCATGAAGTATAAAATGTTTCAGCACTGAGTCACAGCTTGAAATCTGGGCAGGCTTCATTGCTGAATTTAGCACCACAGCTTCTAGGGAGGAGCTGTAAATGGCCAGCAGGCTCCCAAGGCACAGCTCTGGTACTGGGGTGTCCCTAATCCCTCTGCACTGCCTGGGGGGAATGAGAACTGGTAGCAAGAAAAACACCGAGACCCAGAATGTTCTGATATCTTGGTCCTCATTTGGCCCATCCTCTCCTCTTCCAACACTACCTGGAGTCCTGTTATGTGGAACAATGCTCTTGAGGGAGGAAAAAAAATTACTTTAAATATCTATCCCAAGTAATAAATGAAGAATAAGGGAAGGTGATCTAAATAGCATTTTGTGAGCAAAAAATTTGTACTAAATTCGGAGAATGTTTTAGATAGATGTTCACAATGTCAACTCTTACCAGCATGAGACTTTCAGTATCTTTCCATTTAAAACTCTATAATCTGCCAGAGATTTAGGGAAGTTTCACAGATGTACATTTACTGTCAAATTGCTGTAATGTAATTGGGGAAGGAAGGGGTGGAGAGGACTGCATAACTTGTAATTTGCACATACATACAATGAGCAATACAGTGGTTTACAACAAAACCTTAAAATAAAAGTGTTCTCACCCATAATCTCCAGAATTGATGTGCTGAATCAAGTCTTCGCGAACAAGGCATACTTCTTTTGAACACTTCCAGAGATTTTGGAAGCATTTGCTGAAAGGGCAAGAATATCACTGAGCAGAAAATGAATTGTCAAGGAAAAAATATGCACTTTAACAACAGAAGGAAGATGGAGAAAAAAAAGCATAAACAATATAAATGTCAGATAGTATTTATGAAAACACAATACTACTTCTCACTACTTCACTACCTAATGAATCCTAATTGGAACAAGGTGGGAAGGTTTACAGCTTGTGGGAAAGGTCATATTTGAAAAATTTTGCTTCCATCTTTGTGAGACCAAACCAGGGAAAAAAGGCAATGTCCTATAAATTAGATATTTTGAGGAAGTTTCACTCAGGAAAACCAGACAGGAGCCATGTGGCCGTAGATACCTTGCTCCCAGGACCCTGGGCTAAAGTCAGGGCAGTGGGGGTCCCAGCCCTGTTTAGGTGCTGCTGGAGCCCCCCGGGCTGCCCTGGGGCTGGAGATGCAGGGCTGGTTTTTGGAGAGGCGAAGCAGGGAGGCGGCTCAGGCCCCTGCCGGCGCTGCCTGCTCCTGTCCCAAGACAAAGGGATGTTCAAACAGTTCATCCCTTTCCTACATAAATATACATTTATATATTTTCTTCCCTTATGAAATAATGTAAGGTCTCATCACTCATGCAAAAGAAACAGAGGAAGATGTTCTAAAATAATCCCCTAAATTTTAATGATATTTGTTTTGTCTGCGCTCAGGTCAATGCCCAGGTCTAGGCTGAAACCATTTCGACTCAGGTCAGAGCCAGCAGATTGACTGAGCAGGAACAGAATTAGGCCAGTGAGGAGGACATTTTAACACTCTCATTTTCATATCTCGATTAGAAAGCCCATTGACCTCTTGCCATTCTTCCAAATTGCTGTAATCTAATTCTACAATACCTCAATAAAATACTAGTTTTCCAGACATTTTGATTTGATTACATGTTTAATATGAATTTAAGGATGCTCACTACCTTAATTCCTCTTTCATGACATATGCTAAATAAAATTTAATTTGCTGTTCTCTGAAACATTACCAGGAATTGCAGTTGTCTTTAATTATTGTTCCTTCTCCGTAATATCGGCCATCTTTATAACAACCTGCCAACATAACATATAGATGTGTGAAAAAAAAAAATAATTTTTGAAGTGAATAAACTCAAAACTCTTGCTACTATTGAATTAATTGGTTGTATGCGGTATGCATAAATTATTTAGTTGAAAGTTGGCAACACCTATTTCCAGTTTCTTCCAAGTAATGAAAGCAGTTTGATGTATTCTAATTTTTTACCAGGTACATTATCATTCGTAGTAAATAAAATCAGCAACAGATTCAAAACACTGACTGAAAAATTATTACCTTACATGTAAATAAAAATAATTCTTCAAATAAATTTATTTTCCAGTAATAAACTTAAAAAGAATACATTTCTAATAAAATCATTTTCTAATTGGCAATTAAAATAGAAATAAGTTTTTCCAGTTACAGAATTTAAAAAAATGAATAACTATTCCAAACCTATTGTAATATGTTCTTTTTCCCTGCCAGTTTAATTCCTTTTTGAAAAACAGACTGATCAATTATGTTTCAAGGCAAATGTAAGTTTCATATTCTCTCCAAAACCCAGTATAAAACCTAAATTGAGTGACGATTTTTCCAGACAAATACATGCCTCCTAATTTTTTTCTTTGATAACACTTCACTAAGACTTTGTGTGTGTTTTAAGATCTTCTGCACAGACTGTTTCTTCAGTGCGCTTGATTGTCAAAGCTTCAGTAAAAGAAAGATCCAGAATGCCTGCGCAGGGCTTTGGATCAAGTTGTAACAAATATTGTACATTTATCACATGGGTCTTTGTTTTCCAGCCTGTTCTCACGGTTCCTCCACTGGTGAGCCTACAGGTAGAGATCATGTTCTTTCCCCCACAGAACAGGTTTGGAGCCAGAATCCCCAGGTTCTCCTTTCTCCTCCATTTTCAAGAAGCTTAAACCATATTTCATATTAATATAGTCTTGACTTGCATTTGCATTATATCACGCTTTTTTCCCACCACAAGTGTGAGGAAGGCCATCCCCCTCTCATGGCAAGGGCTGGAGTTTGTCTGCCCAGACATACACATGTATGCCTTGGCTGCCTAGACCTCCTTTATTGGCAAAAGAGAAATATGCACTTCTAAGCCATAGCTAATTTCATACCGAGGTGTAGAAGTAGACTAGAGCTGATAAATTAATTATAAGTGCCTATCTTTCCCTGTTAGTCATACAGCAGGCTATGTTAGCTAGCGCGGGCATAGGTGAGATATATCCCACCTGAGCAGTCTGAGGCCCAAAGTCTCTGCTCTTATTCAGCTTCTGCTAAGATCCGAGACATTTTTCAGGGAATATCCAGAGCAAATTACTTAACTGTCACAGTTTGTCACAGTCTGCCACAAAGTCAGCATCAGACAGTAGCTGGAAGGAGGCATCAAGCAAGATATTTCAAATATATTGAGGGAAGAAAGTATTGACACAGCATCTGAGTGACAGGATGGAGCCTCACTGGCGCTCTGCTGGCAGGCCTCACCACCCATGCCCGAGAAAAAATGCAAACCTGGGCAAGTACAGAAAAGCTTTCTCATAATGTATGCTTAGGGAACTGAAGATTAAAACCATACAGTTTCTTTAGTTTAGTCAAATTAAGACTTAGAGGGCCAGGAGTGCTGCCTCAGGCATCAGTGGTGGAGAGCAGAGGTATCTAAGCTAAAAGACACTGCATGAGAACACAGTGAGATTGTCTGGCTGTGAATATATTAGGTTGGAATATTACTATATTAAGTAGGAAATTAATTAATTTGAAGATGCAGCCTGATGATTTTATGAATGGGATTATATGATGTGAAAATCATGATTGGAAGGAAGAGTATTTGGTAAACGAGGTCTACCCTCCCAGTCCAGCGTTCCTACACCCTTACAGCTCTTACTTCATTTGCCCCCAGTATTGATGTAAGTACTTCTGTCAGTGAAATGTCTCCAGGTTTACTCACTTGTAGGCCAGATCCTGACTGTGTAGTGTAAAAGCAATTAGCAAACTCTCTGGATGTCACTTTTATACCACCACCAGGATGAGATCCAGTGTGTTGACTCTGACAGGGCTTTTTGTACCATCAGAGTAATTGAAATAAAAAGATAAAGTAAATAATAAATGTAGTCAAGAAATAAAACTCTAACAGTTCTTCTAATAATAAAATTTAAAATAATAATAATAATAATAATAATAATATCCAGAACTTCTATTCAGTATCTAAGGCAGGAATGTGCACAGTTTCTTCTGAAACTACACAGGAAAGCTATGGAAACATACTGAATGCTGGGTTCATAAAAGCAAAGTCAAAGCAGTTCCACATAGTTAAATCAAGACTGGCCCTCAGCACGGTGCACACCCATGGAAGAAGTCACAGCGTAGCTTACTGCTGCCGTGCACCAAGTCAGTGAATAGATGGAAATCTGGAAATAAAGTGCTGAGCAGTTTTATTGCTGTTCATTGCCCCCCATACCCGGGCAGCAATATCTTGCCACAATGCAGCAGCCCAGATGGGTTTGCCTCTGCGCTGCCAGTTGCTCCGCTTCCATTGCTGCAACCACCCCCACAGGGCATTTGCCACCATCCGTGCTCGATTCACCTTCTCCTTCAGCAGTTTCTACAACTTGTCGTATAGGACTCCATACAGCAGCCTTCCACCTCCGATGCTTTCCCACAAGACGACAGGACCCATCAGTGAACAGAGGATATTGTTTCTCATTTTCTGGTAGTTTATTATACATTGGGGCCTCCTCAGCAAGCGTCACCTCCTCCTCTGGCGATATTCCAAAATCTTTGCTTCTGGCCAGTCCATGATCACTTCCA
>NW_008825615.1:15109789-15115081 GCF_000699105.1 Pygoscelis adeliae
AGAGCATGGGAAGCTGAAAAGTCCTTGACTAGTGTAAGCACTACTCAGCAACAACTAAAACATCGGTGTGTTATCAACATTGTTCTCATCCTAAATCCAAACCACAGCACTGTACCAGCTACTAGGAAGGAAATTAACTCTATCCCTGCTGAAACCAGGTCACCAGCCCATGTAAAGCACTTCAGTTTATTGCTTTATTTAAAGTTATATGACTCAGGAAGCACTGAGAGCAAAACCACAGGCAACCAAAAGATCAAAATCTGCCAGGTGAAAAGTACTTTGGCATATGTGGTCTTCTAGTGCTTAAATAATTCTTAGCCAAAGGCAGAAGTGTAGTGTCAGTTACTAAAAGTCAGCTAATATACTTAAGTAATTTCTAAAAATGCTTCATAGGTTGCTTAATCTTCAGATATTCAGTCTTTTGCTTTTCCCCATTTTTTTCTTCCGATTTCATTCTCTCTTCCCTGTTCCTCAGACATTTCAGTTCTAGAAAGTTCCTTTAAAGCTGTATTTTTTTCCTGCTGTATTTTGGCTGCTTTGTTATTCTCCTTTTACCCTTTAAATTACTTGTATAACAAATCTCCAATAAATAGATTAAAAAATGCTGCAGACTTTCTGTCAATGAAGCACTTTAAGGATTAGAAAAACAGGACCTTGTTTTGAGATGAGATATATAAAAAAAAGATACAAGCTCACCTATAGGACAAATACAGGTGCTTGAATAGACTAAATATAATTGCTACCTCTGGCAGGCATGTACAGTCCAGGAGTTACAAAACAGTGAACACACAAGCAAAAAATTGAATTAAGAAAGGCAGTAAAAATATTACCCCTCACCTATTCCCTTATCTAAACCTTCTGTTACACTTTTACCTCTTAGAGGTAGACCTATGGCAGGACCCACCTGGCAAACTGCTGCAGGTTTTGTAGACATTCGTTTCCATGAAACAGTTTGCCAAACTAGGCCTGCAGGCTGTCAGCTCTGGAGCGGAAACATTGCTAAATGTTTATGTAGAGCTTACGACAACAACCCCCTGATCTGTTGAAAATAATATACACCACTGCACCAAATAAATATGAAACAAATGTCTTTATTTACATAAAACATAGAACATTCTTTTAGATGATTAGAAACACTTTGGAAAATCAAATTTGTTTTACAGCATTTCTGGCACTCCTACTTATCAGATTTTGGCTGCATGCCTGGCTTAAGAGCATAGCCTCCTAAAGAGCTTGCGGTCTGAGTGCTGGAATGCAAGCAGCAGGGTTATTGCAAAGAAACAGTTAGTTTTAAAAAGTTGTGGCGGCATTTTTGTTGATTTTAGGCTTTTGAAAGTTTGGTACAGTCTCCACATTTTCAGCCAGATTTGGTCTACCAACAGTAAGAAGGTACATAGTCTTAAAATCCACTGTTCTAAACTTTTCTCACCAGGAGAGATTTGGCCCATGCAGGAACCAAGGGAGGACCAGCTGTTTGTAGATCCTTTCTTTGCAATCTCTAGTTCTAAAAAAATAGACTGAGTTTAGATTAGTCCTGGAGGAACTTCCACTACAAACTAACTTGTAAGAAAATAAAATATGCCAGAAATCCTTGTTCTAACCACATTCCTTCACCTACTTCGGCACCTGAGCTGTTGCAGGAAAAATGGTGTCCCACAGGAAAGCTATGCTAGATCAAAACCATTGCAGAATACTTCATAACAGTATCATTCAGGATAATGCTCAATTTTCTTGATGATTTGTTAGTGCTGATGGATACAAAAATTTAGAGGTTGCTGTTCATCTTATGTTGATCTGTGAAGATCTATTGAAGTTGATGAGATCACACTAATTTTGATCCAATGAGGTTATCTCTGAGAAGTTGCAGGTAAAACAGAGTTTTTGTCCAACAGAAATATGATCTAACCAATGCTGAAAAAAATCTGTCCCTACAGACAAAAAAATAACAGCGAGCATAATTCTTACTCCAGTTTCATACTCAGTGTCTTTGTCCACTATGTCTTAATCACATTTTTAGGATGTATACACTATATATACTAATTAATCAGTAATTTTGCTTCCAAGTATATTTTTATTGTGATGCCAACTGAGCATTTTCTCTATACGTACCCGATGTTGGAGGTGGCCAAGGCTCATCTGACCTGGTGGGCTCAACAGGGTTGTCACAGACTTCCCAGTAGTCAGCACAACAGTCTACAGGGCCAGGAGAACCTGAGGCACAGAACTGGTCACAGTAACATATAGCTGCTTTGGAGACGATGTTAAAGCTGCAGTCATCATCTCTTCCTGTGCAGCAGCCTCGTATCCTGCAGGACCTTCCCTGATACAAACTCCTTTTTAGCCTGTTCCACTTTGCAGAACCACCGTCTTCAACAGAGTAAAGTCCTCGGGGGATATTTCTTCTAGAGTCAAGCTGCTTTGCCATCCAAACTTCACTTGCAATGCAATATAAGAGCAAAATCTGACTTTTAAGCCACATTCTTCTGCCTCTAGCAGCCTTTTTTAAGGCTCTCTGTGCTTCACTTTATCGGTAAATGTCCATTTACTGTAGATGTAATACCTTTAGTTAGTATTCAGAAAGAAATCTAAACAGAAAGCTGCAGACTATGGTTTTCTAGGAAGGCTCTGTATGCGTTAATTATTAGTCAGGCATGTTGTAAACTGATTTATTTGCCCAAGATACAGAGATACTGGAAACAGAGTCACAACTATGTATTCATCATTATGAAACGTTGGGTGCATTCTTTTGCAAATGAGAAAGTTTATAGTAAAGCTTTCAGAATATACAGAATATACATGGTCCAATATTTTAGTTCTATACTTTTAACTTCTAAAATCAAAACAATATGTGGAATGAGTACATGGTGTCAAAGGAAGCTCTCTTTCTTTCAAGCTTCATTTACCTGTAACTAATACGTTATCCATATGATTGGAAACTATACTTAGATTGTATTTCATCTACATTTTCTTTTCTGATATGCAGAGCTATACCACTGCAGTAAACTTATCCTGCATCCCCGGTTTCAATCTTGTTTCCAATTATCTAGCTTAGCTTTATATGCTTAATTTTGCACTGTTTTACTGTGGGCAAATTAAAAAAAAAGTCAGGTGATATTCAGTATAAACTATTACCCAAAGATATTCTTTTAAGGTTTGCATTTCTTTAGTCAAAATGAACTTGGTAATCGCTGTAAATAGCATAATAAATACCCACTGATGAGTGCTCATTCCTATTTAAAAAGGAAATGGCTATATTAATAAAACTAAAAAGAAAAACAGGGCAGATATCAAAATATGTGTCAAACAGCCTTTACAACTTGATCTATGATCTCCAGGTTTTTCAACAGCAGACCTAAAGAAATATGCACGGTACTGTTGCCAAAACTTTAAAAAAAAATCAGAAAAAAGCAGCAAAGAACTTTGAAGTTCCTAGCAGAGGTAGCACATAAGGCTAAATTGCAAAAAATATCGTAGTTTGAAATCTGAACAGCTACAAGAAAATTTAAGTCTCCAGAGTTGAACAAGCAGGGGTAAAAACCAGTCATCATTCCATCTCCATTTTGTAGTAAATGAGAGGAACCTGGGGAAGTTAATGGCAGACTGTTTTCTAGGGAATGAAGGGAATCTTTCCCTTTGTGAACTCAACTGGGCTTTTCAGTGCTGCAGGAAGCCATAGCATCAAAGGGCACTACTTTTGAAAGCACAGCTGGCAGCACAGCTGGTTTGGCTGCATTGCCATGAATGGCAGAGACATTAAGAGGGAATATGTGTGTGTGTTTATACATATATGGGCTCGTAATCCGAATGTTCAAGTCTTTAATACAGTCTCTTGCTAGCAGTGCTTTTATTGGACCTGCCTCCCACACTTGTCTCCACCACAGCTGAAGAACTGTGGATGAGGGAAAATTGCATCAGACCACACGATTTTTATTTTGCTCTGTTGCAAGCAATCTTCTGTGTGGAAGTTAATAGAAAGGCCAAGGTCAGCAACATGCAATCACTGTACATCACATAATACGACATAAATCTTAGCCTTCAAATTTGCTCTGTGGTTTTTTATTAAGTTTTGTTTATGAGATAAAAATCTGGACAACGTTAAGTCTGTCACTGACTGCTATAATGCATCAGATATAACGTGAGGAAAATGAGAAAAGACATGTTCATGGAAACTCAAGTGAAGTGCTCACTGGAAATTATAATCCAGTTCTTTTCCTTATGTCTATGCGACTCCATCAATTCCAAGAGAATGGCTCCTGATTTGCACTAACACTAGCAAAATGCAAATCTCCTTTGTTATTACACATCCTTGGAAATAGTTTTACAAAGTTATCTCCTTGCTCTGGAAGCATAAGAAAGAAAAAAAAGCTACCATATGTGATAAATGTTATCAGCCAGTCAGATTAAGTGAACAGGCATATCTGTGCTTTAAGTTACAGACCTCTGGTTTCATTTGGTTTTGTTTGGTGGTTTTTTTTAAATTTTCAACTTTAAAGTCTTGCTGATGATAAACCAGAGGCAAGGGATTTGCTTGGAAATGACGTGAGCTAGTTTACACAGGAATGAGGTTTCTTTTAAAGGGATGTGAAAATGTAACTTGTGCTTCTAAACAGCTTTGGTTTGTGACACAAGAAACTATGCTGATGCTTGATAAAATCCAATTCCCATTTATTGGCATGTGTTCAAAAGTAAAAAAAAAAAAAAACACACATCTATTCTGTTGTGGTTCAGCAAATATTTTTATTTCAGCAGTTTCCTTTGTAAGCAAAAGTAGCTTTATGTTCACTGTATGAAAGCACTTGTTGACTTACCTGTAACTATTCAGTACAATTAAGTACAAAAATATCTGACTTGTAACTGTTTCAGCTCTACCTGATGTCTACCCTTGAGCTTCAAAAAACACCACACATTTGGCAGGAAATATTTATATCACTGAACACTTGGTGGAGTAACAGATAAAAGCCAGTTTAAAATGTCCAAGAATCTCTTTAAAGCTGGAGCAGGATTATTCCACAGCCTTTCTTTCAAAAGTGTCCCTGATTTGTCTGAGTGGGCCTATTAGACACCATCAAATCTCATTTCTAATCACCTTCAGAGTACAGGCGATAGCACTGGCCAGTGAGGCTCTGGGTGCTTGTTGTGGTTTAACCTCAGCTGGCAACTGAGCACCACGCAGCCACTCGCTCACTCCCCCCCACCCGGTGGGATGGGGGAGAGAAGTGGAAGAGCACAAGTGAGAAAAACTTGTGGGTTGAGACAAAAACAGTTTAATAATTGAAATAAAATGATAATAAT
>NW_008825615.1:15115198-15149012 GCF_000699105.1 Pygoscelis adeliae
CCTTTGGCCAGTTTGGCTGTGCCCCCTCCCAGCTTCTTGTGCACCTCCAGCCTTCTTAGTCGGTAGAGCACGGGAAGCTGAAAAGTCCTTGACTAGTGTAAGCATTACCTAGCAACAACTAAAACATCGGTGCTTATCAACTTTGTTCTCATCCTAAATCCAAAACACAGCACTGTGCCAGCTACTAGGAAGGAAATTAACTCTATCCCTGCCGAAACCAGGACAGTGCTGAAGGTGACTCTCAGGACGGATGGCAGAGCCCACCCCATCAGAAGACCGTGGCACCTTTCCTTCTCCTGGCTGCTGCAAGCGGGCTGGGGTCAAGGCTTGCACCCAGACACGGAGGGAGAATTGCAGTACTGCTACCTTGTGCCAGGAAAATTAAGTGGCTTTTGGCCAGTTTAGGAAGAAACCAGGATGCCAGACCCAATTCAGTCATTTGCCAGTAGACACAACTCAGTGCATCCGAGAGCCTGTGTAATTGCTTATCTCCAGTTTAAACTCTGCAATGATATGGGCTATCCCTTTCTTTGAACTTAAATGGAAACTTAACTGATGACTCCTTGCACAAAATACATCACTGATTTGTAATGGCTACAATAGTTTATACTTACTATTCTTTATTATTATGGCTTCAACGCAGTAAAAGTTTTTTAAGCAAATGCACTTCACCAGAAGTATTATCCCACAATATCTTCTCTCTCCCATGTACTAAAGACAGAATAGGATTCACCCTCCCAAACTGTGAGTTACTAGCTCCTGGATGATATATGCAGAGAAAAGCTGCGTTAAAGTGATTTTCTCATTGTCACTTTGGTCTCCATATGTTTGGAGCAGGCACAGGAATGGGAGTGCTTTCACCCTGTTTGGCAACAGCCTGGCAGCTCACGGCTGTGTGTTGCTGGCACAATATCAAGCAGTGCCACTTTTAATTCAAACATTTCAGGGCTGCCAATCTCAATTCTTATGATGCTAATCCAGGTTACGTGTAACTCAGAATAGTGGTGGCTTAGGTGACAAATTTCATCAGACGTCTAAGTAGAGTCCTGCCACAGTGCGACTTGCTAGACACAGCCTCTGGGACCAATGTGCCCAGTTCCTCAGATATTTAAATCAACAGATTTAGCGTTAAAGTCAGAGGCAGAGGAAGAGAAACTGACACCAATTGCCCACGCCAAAGAAATCCCATTCCTCATTCACACACACAAGTGCTCAAGCACTCAGAGTCAACAACCACAGGTACAAGAAGATGACTTTATAGATGTTCCATGGTACTAAGTGGTTGCTACAGCCTCATAGCCTTTTCACTCTTCCCAGCACAGTAATACACCATGCATGCTTCCCACCCCAGCTGCATTGCTTGGTCAACCTCAAGGCAGCAGGTGCCGTCTCATTCTTCTTATTGTCAGCCATAGTCCAGCATTGCCCTGAGGTCAGCCCACTCTGGGCTTAGTCAAGAAGAATGGGGGAACCTGTGCATGAACCAGCACAGTATGCATGCAGCCTCACAGCTGCAAGTGCCCTCCTAAACAGTGTTTCACTAGGACTTGCAGAATGGGTAACAGAAGTCATTGTGGCTTATATCTGGATAGGAACCTCTCAGGAGACACAACCGGGCATGGAAATCTTGGCAGTGGTCCCATCATATAATAGGCCACACACCACCTTCGTTATGCTGTCAGTGCAGATTATTGTGGACAGATTATCGTGTCCATGGCTGCGCATAGCTTCAGAGAGATGATGTCTGCAGGGAGTTTGCCAATCCCAAACCTCACCAACCAGTTAGAGGTGAAGGAGAAGGGGAACGTATTGTATTCCACTGTCAGTATGAGCTCTCAGAAAGTGTTATGCTGGTGTTGCATGGCAGATGTGTACCTACTGGTGTTCATCTCAAATGTGTGGCCTTATCTGATCCCACCAGTGAATGTTGGCACCCCAAATCTAAACTCTCCTCTTGACCATGGTGTGCTGGTTTTGGCTGGGATAGAATTAATTTTCTTCACAGTAGCTAGTATGGGGCTATGTTTTGGATTTGTGCTAGAAACAGTGTTGATAATACAGGGATGTTTTGGTTATTGCTGAGCAGCGCTTACGCAGAGCCAAGGCCTTTTCTGCTCCTCACACCACCCCATCAGCGAGTAGGCTGGGGGTGCACAAGAAGTTGGGAGGGGACACGGCTGGGACAGCTGACCCCAACTGACCAAAGGGATATTCCATACCATGTGACGTCATGCTGAGCATATAAAGCTGGGAGAAGAAGGAGAGAGGGGGTCACGTTCGGAGTGATGGTGTTTGTCTTCCCAAGTCACCGTTATGCGTGATGGAGCCCTGCTTTCCTGGAGATGGCTGAACACCTGCCTGATGATGCGAAGCAGTGAATGAATTCCTTGTTTCGCTTTGCTTGCGTGTGCAGCTTTTGCTTTACCTATTAAACTGTCTTTATCTCAACCCACAAGTTGTCTCACTTTTACCCTTCCGATTCTCTCCCCCATCTCACTGCGGGGAGGAGTGGGCGAGCGGCTGGGTGGTGCTTAGTTGCTGGCTGGGGTTAAACCACGACACATGGGTAGACTGACAAGGGCAGAGGCAAAAGTAGCCTCCCAAACCAATACTAGAAACTTGGACAGGTTGTCCATGTGCCTACCATTAGCCTTACCACCAAGCAGGCTTAGAGGTGCTTTGGATACATATTAAGTCTGGCGTTATTGCAGTGTGAGTGTCACCAGCCCAATTCTAGAAAAGCCAGCTTGCAGCAGCCTCTTCCCTTAACTTGTAAGCTACTCTGTGCCATTTGCTTTGGGGTGTATGACTTGACTGGTGTAGACATAGCCTAGGATTGCCCTGTGTATGGCTAGACACTACTCCTTGCATAAGTGAGAGCAGTCTTAAATAGAAATCGCCAGCTCATTTTTGTTCAGACATCTTTTACAATGTACAAAGAGATGCTGCAAGAATGATATATGCAACTTATTCATATGAAACAATTATGCCTTGGCTAATGCACATGCTGGATAGCCACTATTAACGTGCTCACCAACCCTGGTAAGACAGCCAGTGAGCCTGTGCAGGGCAGGCAAGCATCGGTCAGGTGAGGAAGGACTGGGCTTCTTGATCCTCATAACAGGCTGATCCTCAGTGTTGCTGAGTTGCCACTTTCTGATTTTCTGGTTTTAAGGATTTTTTACACCTTAAGGTAGAGATTTTTTCCTTTTGTATCCTGACCAAAGGGCTATGAATATTGCATGTCAGGGAAGAATCACTGCATGCTGATTGCTGTGGGTGCCGACACAAATATGTATAATTCCTGGAGTATTTCACAAAACATAAGTGTCTGTGTGGTGGCAAAATGTGACCAAGGTTAAGAGCGTGGGAGCATTCCTTTCCCAACGATGCTGGCATTCGTTCTCAGCTACTTGAAATACGTGGAGCTAGATTTACAGGAGTAAAAATAAGAATCACTGCAAACACTTTGCAACAAAAATATGGCTTTATTTAATTTCAACATTTATATTATTTCTAAAGAAAATATGCTTTGTTATTTTGGGCATCTCTTAAACCAGCAAGCACTTCAAGAAATCATATTTCAATATGGCACATTAATGTGTGTATCTCTGGGGTTAATTATGCTAGTACATAAGATTATCTCTTGAAAGAATATTGATTGTTATTACTGCTTTGCAATTAGCATATTGGAAGCAATTTATTTTTTTAAATGGTGCTTTAAATAACATTTGTGCGGTGGATTCCTTCTTAGTATAGAAACAGGCCTCAAAATACTCTACAGTTTTAGCTCTTGATCCTATTTCGGGGCTGCAAAAGAAGAGTTTTTGCATGAACACGAGTAGTCAAAAATACAGATCAGTAAACTGTATAACATGCACTCAGGTCACTCAGTTTTCCTAATTTATACGATCTGGTGATTTGACTAACAAATGTAACTCATAGTTTCACAGAAAAAAAAAGGCATGCAGAAATATACAGCCACCTCCTTTGTGCTGTAGCTGTGGGAGAAGATGACAGCTGGCAGACCAAACCTACCTTGTGAGATGCTTGCCTGTCTTTGCCACAGCCTGAGGTAAACTGAGTACTTAAATTTCCACATAGCTGCAACCGTCCAAATTCTAAACTAAATCTCTCTTCCTGAAATTTAGGCCCGTTTCTTTCTCTCCTACTCTCAGGAAGGATAGAGAAGTCACTAATATGCCTTTATAACAGCCCATTATGAAGAGATATAAACTGTTATGCCTCTGTTTTCTCCTTATTTCTTTTTTTTCTGTGTGAAGACACTGAAACCATTACATCTTTTCTAAAGTTCCCATTTGTTTTCCACATTCCATGCAACTGATTCTTCACTAACACTGAACAGAGATGAGTAATTACCTCCATTATATTATAAGCACTCCCTTCAACATCTCCCCTGAGTGGCATTTTTCTTAAGAGCATCGCCTCTTCAACTCAGGTTCAGTTTCTGGTCCCCTGTAATCCTCAGGTTCTCTCCTGCAGTATTATTGTCATTCCTTTTCTGTCTGTGCTTTTCGTATTTCCTTGTATTTGTCTTCAAAGAATTTTATCATATTGATTTCAAGCCATTCCTCTAATGTAAGTGACATTTTTTGAATTCTAATCCTGCCTTCCAAGCTGCTTGCAAGTCCTCCCAAATGGGCACTATCTGTAAATTTGGTAAGCTTACTGTCCATGTGATTGAGCAGGTAATTAATGACAATGTTTTATAGTGCTAGAGCTAGAAAACCACATTATGGAAGCCTGTGTGAGATGTTCTCCTACTTTGGCAGCAAATGATTGTTCTCAGAGTCCAGCTTTCCAATCAGTTGCATATCTACCTTATGTGAATTTAATTTAGTCCCTATCTGCTTTGCTTGCTTATGAATGTCATGTGGGACTGTGTCAAAGATATGCTGTATCAAATACAACCCCTATATCTGTTTTGCTGTCAGAGAAGGAAATGAGATCAACTTGATAGGATTTGTTTCTGACGTGTCCCTGTGCAAGTCCTCTTATCTCCTTACTATTCTTTCGATGCCTACAAATGGGTTGTTTAATACTTTGTTCCAGTGTCTTGGAAATGCTATTAGGGCTGGCTTTTCTGTAATTCTTTAGATTTTCCTTTCCTCCTTTGTTAGATATGACATTGTGTTTGCCTTTCTCCAGTTTTCTGGGAACTTACTCATCCTGCTAATCACTAGTGTTTGAGAAATTGCTCTGGTTAAGTATTTTAAGGGTAAGTTTCATTAGGCTGTGCCATCCTGAATACTCCAATTTACCTCAGTATTCCTTCAGATGTTCTTTTCCTATTCTCTCCATGATCTTACTCCCAAATTCTTAATAACAACTGAAATAAAATTTTAGTAATAATTAACCTTTTTTGTGAAGACTGAAACAAAAAAAAAGGCATTGAACATTTCAGCCTTTTCTATATCACCTATTTGCTGCCCTCCCTTGTTAAGTACTACACTGTATCTGCTCTCAAGCATAGTGCATTTTTTGCGATACAGTATTATTTAACTCTAGCAAACCATTCATTTTAATGGCACTATGTGGTTATGCACTCAAATATAAAATAATATTAATCTTATTTCAATGACATTACCTCACAATCTAATTCCAGACCATACCTCAATTTCTTCCAACGGTTTGATTGCATCCCACTTAAAATTAATTCAGTTGTGACTTTATTCTGCGATGCTAGGAAGTGAAATTATTCTGTATTGGTAATTACTAATAGAAAATCATTCACCAAACATAGCCAGCTTATTATTCAAACACTAAATTGCATAGCTAAATCATCCTATCGTCTTTTTAAACAAAACCATAAAAATTTGTTAAAGTGACACTAGAGAAATAGTTACATATTCAAAGTGTGACTGTAATCAAGTCAGAAAATAGTAATACTCACCACCATAGCTAAACAGAACTTCTTTCATTGGCAACCTGTAGAAAAAAAAGGGAAATAAAAGGTGAAAACAAAGTGGAGAGGGGAATAAAAACTGCTTATGTTAAGCAGGTACAGTTCTACAAACTGGTGGACAACTTCATACAGCACCTTGTCTTTTAAAAACATTGGTTTCCTGCACTGTTAATTTATAACTATGCTTACTGAGTTTGGGATGATTTTTCATGCATTGACGTGTTTGAGGAAGTATACTGCACATAGCACATTTCAACAGACAAAGCATCACCTTGGCTAAATGCACGTTAGAGGACATTTCAGACTCATGTTGTGTTTCCGCTTCTTTTTTGGACCACATCCTGGGAGGACAGAGCATGTGGCCAACCTTGCATTCACATGGCATGGATGTTGTTTTCCTCCACCTTTGCAAGACTTTTGACACAGTCTCCTACAGTAACCTGGCACCCAAACCAAGGAATGGGGTGGACTATAGAGTGGATGAATAACTGGCTGGACCACTGGTCTGAAAAGGTAGCAGTCAACAGTTCAAAGTCTCTGTTCCAGGTGGCATTTCAGAGGATGCTAAGGTGAATGCTGTTTGACATCTCCATCAGGGACCTGGGTGGTAGGAGAGCCTACATGTCCAGGAAGTCTGTGGATGTTACTAACTTGGAGGGGAGGAAGAGACTGATATGCTGAGGGTACGGCTGCTTTTCTGGAGGACTTTGCCAGACTGGACAAATGGGCTAGCAGGAGCTTTATGAACAAAGGCAAATACAAAATCCTGCATCTGGCGGGGGACAAGGGGAGCGGAGGAAGTGAACAACCCCATGAAACTGCACAGGGCAGTGACCGACTGGCTGGGTAGCAGCTCTGCAGAGAAGGACCTGAGGTCTGGTAGACACCAGACTGAACGTGGGTCAGTCCACCTTTGTTGTGATGAAGGATAACCTCATATACGGTTGCATTAATTAGAGCACAGCCAGCAGGTTGAGGGAAGTTATTATTCCCCTCTGCTAGGCATTAGTGAGGCTGCATCTGGAATGTAGTTTCCATTTTTGTGCCCTCCCAATAGAAAAGAGTTGCCAAGCAACCAGAAGAAACCCAATGGAGGACCATCAGGGTGGTTGCAGGGGTTCCTTGATTTCTGGGAAAGGCATATGACATATAAGGGGAGGCTACAGGGCATGTTTAACCTGAAGAGTAGGCTAAGGGGGTATCTATTTTCCCTCTCCAGCTATTTAAGTGGGGTTTATAGAGAGCTCAGATTTGCATGGTGAAAGGAAAGGAGGCAACAAGTGGCAAAATTTTAACTACCCATAAGAAAAAAATTTTTATCATAAGAACTGTCAAACACTATAACTTTTTTTTTCTGATTCTGTGATTCTAATTACCTATGCATTATTTAAGTATTGAATAATAAAAAAATCTTCCTCAAACTACAACTGTGTTCTGACTACCTATTCAGGGCAAGCTCTTTTCCTCTAAAACTATTATACAAAATTCATGCCATTTTTTAAAGGGGACAAAATACAACAGCTGTTTCTTAAAGCCAAATAGAATTAGATTAAAATAGCAGTTTAAATGACATACTGACATTTCATACTTTCTCTGTGTCACATTTATATTACTACCCTTTCAGTCCTTTTAATGTAAATTTACCATATAAGTAACACATTTACAGTAATTCTTTTTATAGCAATCACATTAGAAATAAAATCCTATAAATGCATAAAATGCTTTTTCCTTATTGATGCATGGTGATCTCATATGCCCTTTCATGTCAGTAGGCTATAACTGAAACTTTTTACTTAAAACAAGGAGATGCCATTGAAGCTGGCAAAAAGTATTGCCCAAATACCTGTTGCAAGTATATTTCCTGTTGTACATATAAAGTATTAAAAACTATAAAGTTTAAAGCATTGTTAAAGTATAAACTAAACAGAAAGTATGACTGCTGACATTTAAAGGTCTTATTTGAGAATTTACAGATGTGCATTGTTTGGACCTACCTTTCTATTTATAAATATCAGAAGACTGTAGTTTACTGTTCCCTTTTAGTGGCACATCCACTTAAAAGGTTGAATAATTTGTCACAGCTAACACCTGAAATTCTTATTCCTTTAGTAAAAGCAGTAGTTATTCCTACTTTTAATGCTCATTTGCAGAGTCATTAAATTTTCAGTTAAATGGAGAGAGCCTACTGTTACAGTCCTTGGCTTGGTCAAAATAAACCATGAGTGGTAAGACTATCACTTCAGAAAAGTACTGTTCATTTAGTTCCAAAAATATTTTGGGAGATAGGTCAAGTCAGAACAGTTCTCATTTTGGAGGCAAGTGACATCAAAGGATTTTCTAATTTGCACCATCCAAGAGCTTTTGCTGTTGCTCTTTGCCTTATTTGCTACCTTAATGTCTATGTTTAGTATCAGTCTGTGCAGCGTTCTTTACGAATTGCCTAATGCCCCCTAGTTCATTAGATAATTCATAAACTTCGCAAATCAGCAGTGCTGCAAAGACCACTCTCACCCTGCATCCCAGGTGTAGGGACTGAAGAGATGCTGACTGTGTTGCAGTGTAACACACGCGTGCTCTGTGGCCTGGCTAGCTACGGAGCTGGCAGCGATGCTCTACCATACTAGTGTATACCAGCTCTCCACTGTCTGGAGGACGGGGCTGTAATTTTTTGCAAGACTGAAAGTAAAAAGTGAATAGCGTGTCCACAATGTGATGGGTGGAGAGCCCATGTTTGTGGCTCCAAGGAAAGTACAAGGAGCGACACAGTCTTTTGCCCTAATACGTCTGTATGCAGGGAAGGACCTGTCCCAGCACCAAATGGAAGGCAAAGGTGCTTGAACAAAGGAGTTGACATTTGAGTAGGAGTAGCTGCCGATTCAGTTCCCTCTAGTTTCATCTGATATCTACCATACCCCTGTTCTTGATTTGACAGGGATCTTCTTTACCAGTTGAAAAGGTATTGAATGGTACATGGGAGCTGGATCATTACAGAATACCTAACCATCACCAGCAGCCTCCCCCAGGCTGTCAGGGTAAGCTGGAGGGGAGGGCAGCCTGTACCCTGCCCTTGTACCTTCCCACCAGAGGCAGGGAAGGGCAGGCCTCCACTATGGGCACAGCCCACGCTCATCCATCCCCGCTTCATAGTGACCATGATGTCAAGCAACTTTGTGGGGGGACTTTGTAAGCTCTGGGATTTTCTTTGTAAATCCAGGGTACAATGCCAAATGTACTGGAAGAACATCACTCTGCTCTGATACTGCCATTTGGGTTGGAGCTCTGGTCAAACGTAAAACCACTTACATAAATTCTTTAGTACAAGGACTCTTTCATAAAATGGGTACATTTTCTTCTTATATGTAGAATCTATCAATGATTAATACTCATGTTGACCTCTGACTAAGAACACTCCTTAAGTAAATAAAGATTAAGAGCAATGTATAACAGAACTTTGGACCTTATTGACATTTTCATAGAATTTAAAATTTCAAGAACTTTTTCTATTAAAGTTGTTTAAAGTGGATCAGGGCAGATTGTTTTCCCTAGTAGAAAAAAAAGAGCTTCTTTTACTAAAATTCTCAAAAAATTGCACAGAAGACAGTCAGTGAAATCCTGTTACCACTGAAGTCAATGGAATCAGCTTTTTCTCATGAGGTCTTTTTATGAGTGTTGACCTTACAGATGCTATTATTATCTCAAATAATTATTGCAGATCTTTCAGGAATAACGAACAGATAAGACAGAGTAACAGCTGCAGCAAAAGATTGTATGAACCTAAAGTAATTGTATAATAGACTTGGGATTTTGCAAGTCATATGTGAATAAGGGTAATGACTACATACTTTTAGCACCTGCATGCAATGTTTTTTTGTGACGTATGCCCCATGTTCTCTCTAAATATTCTGACTCAGTACAATTCTGAGAATGATTATAATGTCATTCACACACCATAACCTGGTAAACACTAGGTTTACTTTAAAGGAAGACAGTAAGTATTGGAAATTACTGATATATCTCTTGGTTATGTTTTACAGGAGTATCCTTCAGATTTCTCCAACTAAAAAACACTGGTTGTAGAGAGAGATTTCACAAGGAGGAGAATGTCCCTTATTTGTTTTCCTGCTTTCACAAGGAAGTGGCAGATCTGATTTGCTTCATGCTGTTACAGAATGAAGCTAAAGCTGCATGAAGAATAGAATGCCGTTCTTCTGAATACAGAGGTAACACCTTTTTTTCCCCCCCAGTAAATACTTCACTTTGAGGAAAACAATATGAATCACTAAGTAGAAACTAGCGACACCTTTCCTTCTTCTCCTCTCTCACTCCTTCCTAAAGGTCAAGGAGGTGCTTATGTTTCACAGAGCATCTGCCCACCCATTCTTTTTCGGAATTGCATAAATCACACTGGCTTTCTCTCACTGTGTTTTTAGCTCTGAGGGAGGAACATTGCAAGAGAAGAAGTTAAGTATGAGCCTATACATAATTTTAGATAAAGAAGAGTATTTTGGTGCGGTCAGAGACTATAGGTCAGAGATCTAAGGTTCTTACTACAGCAGTAAGAGTAATGTTGGACTTATAACTTGACAGAATTTTTCCTAATCAGTTCAGCATCCGAACAGGATGTTTCAAATTATGTGGAGACTTGTGGGTTATGTAAATTCATAAAGTGTAAATTCAGCATAAACAGTTCCTAGAGTCAAGATAGGTTCCTAAATAAGAAGGAACAATACAGGTGCCTGAAAGATGTTGTGACTTTAAAAGTCATCAACCAAGGCCTACCTTGTTTTCTTCACTGCACTGAAAAGGGAAAGCAGCATAACAGACAATTTTGCAGAACCAACCATATAGAAGAGAAAATGGTCAAAATTTGGTGGTTCTTCAGAGACAGCTCAACAACAACATATCTCAAAGAAGCCACCACCCTCAGGGCAGCTAAGAAGATTGGCCCAAATGTTTTGATCTGCTCCTGGCTCTATGTTGTTCTTCTGTTTGTCTCCAAGATAGCATAAATGTTAATCTCTTCCTGGATATCAGTGCTGTATAGTTCCGTCTCCAGCAATAGATCTCAAGAGAAATGGATGCCTTTGTTCAGTCCTTCTTGACTGAGAATTAGTAAAGGGGTTCATCTCTAGATGTATTTGTGTCTTCTCTGGCACTCCCTAAACATGGAAAGACGTTGCTCAGTCTCAACATGGTCAGCATGGTGTCCCCTGGTCACCTTGTCCTGCTAAAAATGAGATTAAAAATTGGGGAAAAAAATTAGATAATATGCCCTGTACAAGTACTTTGAAAAGTCCATTGAAGAAGACTTCCTTTTATTTGTAGTAGAGAGAACAGAAATTGTGTCATCTTTTGATGTTATTTCCTGACAGTTTGTGGTCAGCCTGACACTGTTCTTCCCGCTGTGTCTACATGTGGACTGGAGTCCACTCATAGTCAGTTATGTGGCAGGCCCCAGGGAACCAGCACAAACACTCAGCTTGCTCAGCTGTACTAAATGGTATCTGACACTTGTTTTTATTTTAAAGCTAACTCTTTGCCTCCAGTTAACATTATTTTAAGTGGTGAATGACCATCACCCAATAAGATGTTAGTCAAGGGATGTACAAAGAGTACTGGTAACCACCCAGATATATCCTCTTCTTTCCAATTGATTGTCTTTGCTCTTTATAAATGCAACCACAATTTCATCAGAGAACTTTATTCTACAGGTCATGGTACAAATGTTCCAACTGTTGGAGTACATTTAAGCTTTTTAATAAAGTGGTTGATAGAAATTATGTTAAAGTATTTGTTTAAAATAGAAGGGAACTTTTACAACACAGTGCTATATATTTTATCTGCCTTGAAACAGACCATAGTTGGCCTCTAACCAAAGGAATTTTGCACTTTTGTTGTCATTATCATCAATTCGGAACATGCTACAACCTCATGTTTTCAAGGATATCTCGGTCTGGATATCTGGTAGTCTGACTTTACTATGTCAGTATAAGATGCTTCATTTTCTGCACTAATCTTAACAATGCATCACTTAAATTATGTGTCTTGTTTCTTAAAAATAAGATCTTTGAAAAGATTTCTCTTTCCACTTGATCTGCAAAGCTCTCCCTCATCATGTAAATTGTAAAGAAAAAGGATGGGAGATGGGGATCTAGCTGTTTGCTTTTCCTCTATCTTATTTTCAAATACAGGAAAATCAGCTGCATCATCGGAGGCTGCATATATATATACACACACGCACACATATATGTATATATATGCACATATATGTGCATATATATACACATTTTAGAGTGCCTGATGTAGTGCAAATCTGTTTCATCTCAACAACAAATTTATCCTCAGAACTATTGAATCCCTCTCCCCACCCTCTAATGAAATACCTTTACTTCAATAATATTTCAGAAACTTTACAGGTGAGATGGAAAAAAACCAACCTATCTGAGAAGCTCAGCAAGGTATTTGTTGTCTAACTTCATTTTGTGAAGGCATCTTGGGGCTTCCTTTGGAAAGATCCATAGCAGAAACTATAAGAACTGCTTTCAAGAGAACCAAGAAGTGGCTCCTGGGAGGCAGAGGAAAGGGGATTGATGGT
Source organism: Pygoscelis adeliae (assembly GCF_000699105.1). Taxonomy (NCBI): domain Eukaryota; kingdom Metazoa; phylum Chordata; class Aves; order Sphenisciformes; family Spheniscidae; genus Pygoscelis; species Pygoscelis adeliae. The sequence goes on from NW_008825615.1 coordinate 15,127,720, forward strand.
GTAGAAATAAGCAGAAAGGTCAAAGGCAAGGAAAAAGGGAGGAGGCTGGAAGGCCGTGATGAAGATTCAAACAAAAAGAAATATGAAGTAGCTCTAAGTCCCTGACCCCGTGCACAGAGAAGCTGGGAATGTGCATGAGGACAAGAGGCTATGTTCATGTCTCATATACTCCTGGTGCAGAACAGCAGTCCCTTGATCCACCCAACAAGTGAAATATCTACCTTTTCTTTTTTCTTTCTTTTACTTTTTTTTAAACCATTTTTTCAGTGGAAACCAAGATAAACTGTAAGGATATATTGACAGGCTCTGTCAACAAACTCAGAATTCAGGCAAACCCTCTGCTCCCAACATGTGAAGGGCTTGACTTCAAAACTCCTTCAATATTTTTCAAAACAAGAAAGTTACTCATTTGGTAGCAATTATTGGCAAACATCCATTTCATTTATTTAAATGCTCATTTTGCTGCTTTTAGCAAGACTAGAATCTAATTTTAAAATAAAACATTAAAAATAAACTGTATTATGAAAATGTAATTATCATTCCTATCTATATTGTTAAACTCATCAAAAAACTTGTGAAATAATTATGAGCATGCGCCTATTAGCTAAAGGAGGTCTTGGTAGTAAAAATTCATTCTTGTGTCATAAATGTACTCATACTGCTATTATTGGTAGTAGGTTATGCTGCCTTATGTGAATTTCTAAAATAATGTTGAAAATGTCCTTTAATTAAAGATGTTCTGCTGCATTCCCAAGCCTGCAGTAAAGAATATGATAGTTAATTAAATTACATACATTTATTTCTACTTTCAGCTTCATGTTCATGACCTTGTCAGAAAAAAGACTTGCCTGTGCCAGCAGAATATTTTTGTCTCAAGAGAAAATTGACTATGTGTAACAGATCACTTCAGCTCTCACTGAGTGAATTATCTAGGGTGGTAACCACTATGGTCCTAGAGTTTGGATATGTAAAAGTAGTAGGGAACTGGCCACTGAATTTAGACTTCAAGAAGATTTGTGTCCCTCTCAAAGTCAAATAAAACTGGCACTGAATTTTGGTACTGGGCAAATTTGCACTGTGTTGTCTTATGTTTTCTTGACAGTCCTTTACAAAATTCTCATTAACTAATTATCCTAAGTGCTTCTGGTAGTTGTAGCCAGTATTTAAAACAGAAGATATACCAGTGACTGCAAATTGTGGAATGTATGATTTAAATGGGGTTAACTGCATAATTTAACAAATCGCACTTGCTAACATCCCAACAGCACATATCAGGAACCTGAAGTGTAAATGTTAGTGTTACTCCAAATTCACGTAAGCAGCACAGTCTGCAAAACAACTCTGTTTTTTTTCGTCATTAGTCATCAAGAATAATTAATGCTTATCTAGTCTGTGCACCGGACAAAAGCAGATTTGGGAGCTCAGCACATTTTTGCTCATCAACTCTACACAAGCTACATAAATAAAAGATAACGTTAACATGCAAATGCTTAAACCCATTAAATGTCAACAGATTACCTCCTTAGAGCTGAGTGTTTCATTTTCTGGAATAGGCACAATGGGATGACTGGGCTGCCAAGCCAAGATGTCACAGGTTGGAGAGAGCATGAGGTTAAAAACAGGAAAAAGAAATCCATTATCAGTTCAATTTGTGTATAAAATATCACTAAAGTTAACAATGAAAGCCAATACCCTCAGTCATGCGAAGGATGGCAAGGTAATGACATCCCGGTTTTGTTCAACAGGCTCCCTGTTGAACAGGCTCTCACTACTCCTTGTCTGTATGAAAATCTATTTCAAGGTATGGCCTGTTTTCTGTTATATCATATTCCCATAATTAAAAGGATGGGAAGGGATAAATCACTTTCCAATTTGAAAGAGGCATCTCAAGTAAAAATCAAAGCAAGGGCACCTGCCTTATAATACATTTAGTATGAGATAATGCACATAAAGTTATTTAAAACTGCAGCTGTATTTCTGTCACTTTGAAGATCTGTCTTCTTAAATCTCCTCCAAAAGAGCTCTCCTTAATCTTAAATTTCATAGACATAAATCATACAAACATTTAACTAAAAAATGCTGTGTAACAGTAATTAGTATGTGCAGAAAGGAGTTTTAGGTCTCAGTAATTTTCCAGTGTTTTGAGTATTATTATGATTTGCATCTGAGTAATGAAGTTTGATGGGTGTGACTCAAATGAAGAACCATATCAATTTCAATAAGATTTTAATTAGAATACAGGTAGATAGATAAGCTGGAGCTTATAAAGGCAATGTTAAGATCATAAGCTTGTGAGGTTTTCCTATACAATGACACAGAGACATCCTCTTTAGAGCAAAGGCTGCTGAAAGGGGTTTGAGTATTTTAGGATTGTACAAAAACAAGGTTGGAAGAAGCCTGCTATTTTCAATGTATCAAAGGCATTACTTTGCTTTGGTATTTAGATCAAACAGTAAATTAACAAATAATGTGTTGCTTAAAAAAATATTGCTCTTGTGCTAAAAAAAAAATTCTGAAACCGCGCTTTTTGAGAAGCAAAACTGACCTGCTAAACTGGCCCTACAAAGAAAGAAGGATACTGAAGTGGAATATACTCTAATTTTCCGTAATTACGTTATGGATCTGCTATGTATTGTGCTCTCCCTTTGTAAATTTGCCCTGATTCATTTTCAGGGAAGCAGGAATCAAACAACAGCAGCAGTTACAGAAGCTTTGAACCATTTAACTTCCACTCCCCCCGCCCCCCAAATATGAAAAGGCAAGTGAATAATTTTAGGCAATAAGTATATTTAATTTATTTCTTCAGTAAATTTAGACAAGGGAACAATTTTAGGCAAAGGAATGGTAAGGAAGGGGTAAGGAGCCTAGATCCTCCCAGCAGCAACATCCCTCCCTCTGCCGCACACCTGGCTCCCGACTTCAGCCAGCACAGATGCCGAGGCAGCCCCCAGACCTTACACCACCCCGCTGGTGCAGCACAGCTCTTCGCAACAGACATAGGAGGTGTTTAACAGCCTACGTGGGAGACAGAAGTCCCATTTCCAAACCCAGCATCCTGCAGCTACCGAGGGTGGGCAATCCTTGGTGATGCACAGGTACAAAGTTCTAGCAACACCTGGCAAGCTTATTTCACCGAAATAAACCCTAGAGTTGAGGTACCTATTGCCTCTCCAGAATATGGCATCTCTGTATTCCAGGCAAAGTAAGAAGGGTCAGTCACAAAGAGAAGAGGGAAAGTATTGATCATTTTCTGTTTACTTTCTGATGTGTGGCTAAGCTCTCTGAGAAGAACTGTCCACTGCTTGCAAGAAAGAAAAGCTCTCTAGTCAGGTAGTGATCCGAGAATGCAACAGCTCTTTTTCTCAAGTTGCACAGAGAGCCAATCAATGAAAAATGCGCTTTTATTGTGTTATCTCACCCTGGTCTTTCTTGCTGGTATTCATTGCTTACCGTGTTAACCTGAAATGCGTTTCTGAGTCATGATTCTGCCTTACCTTGTTCCTTGAGTATGAGGTCTCAAGTCCCTCCTTAGACCTGACAAAAGTAATGACCTTTTTTTGTCCAAGAAATATATTTTCTTCCTTTATTTTAATAACATCCTCTTTTCAAACTAAAAAGCCAACGTGTATAACAGTCTCCTTAAAGAGGGAAAATTTTCTGTATTTTCTGGACAGACTCAACATTGATTATTTTGGAGAGGTTTAATTGAAAGAAGACAAGTGAGAGGCAAACAAGGACTTCACTGATTAATAATGGGGGAAAAAAGTTAATACAGGCTTAAGACTTGGAGAAAAACTGAACAATATACAGTTCTCTCTGTTTTCACAAGGCTTCTCTGACATAAAACCCCTGAAGTTATAGTAGAAGAGTCTATACATTCTACTAGTCAGGTGTCTAGAGACCTGATTTTGCATTAACATGGGGTCTAGTTTTAAGGAAGTCACACATGGCTACATTTATAAAGAACTTTAAGTAGTACTTTAGCGAATATGGAGCACATAAGCCAAGTGCTGCATCCTTTCTACTGAAATAATGCTTAGTCTTGTAGGTCCCTGAAAGGAGGGCGTTGGGTTTTTCCCTGGAATCGTACAGCTCTGCCTCTGCCAGCTGCGAAGAAACCGAGTACCTTGGCCTGAGTGACTTCATCCTAACGAGCTGGAGGCCTGTTCCCTGTGTTATTTCCATCAAGTGTCAATGTAATCTGAAATGTGTCAGCCTTGCTGTGGAAAAGGTTCTGTGCCTGTCCTCCCAGAGTTCAACCAAGAGGCTACAGAGTCTTATTCTTTCCTCCCTGATTTTTCCTTACAAATATGATTTTTGTGTTCTTGAACGCACACCATGCCAGTCCCACAAGCAGGATGGAACTTGCTGTCCCAGTGCACTTGCTTTCTGCAGCCCCATGGGTAAGGATCGGACTCTTTTGGAAGAGAGAGCAGTTTGAATATCTGCAGGGTGAGATGAGCACTGTAATCAGGTCTCTCACTGTCTGGGCAAGTACTAAAGGAGGCCATTGGCATCTCCATGTTGTCTTCTCTGCATGGTGGTCAGCACAGGGTATTCAGAGGACACTTAACAGGACAGATAGCCTACCTGATTAAACTCAGCCTTGTACCTGAATCATAGTACAACTTACAGCCCTAAGCACAGGGTAAAGATCCTTACAGAGTATGGTCATCTCTCTGCAAAGATGAGCTATCAACATCAGAGTACCAGACAGTCAGCTTAAAAGTACCAGAATGCAAAGTAGGCAGAATGAGGCGGGATTAACCGTTCCTTAATAGACATTGTGTGACTATCATCCCTCAGAGTCATATAGGAATATGCACATGTCCACAAGATCTGAAGTGTGAATGCAACTTGGACTATGTACTTTTTATGGGTGTGTTGTCTTAATGAGACCTCATCAAGCTCTGTCACTAGCAGTCTTTCATCTCCAGGTCAAAGCAGCTGGCAAGAAGCCCTATTTTCTTCTACAAATGTCAAAGGATTGCATCTGTTGATGGTGGAAGATGACAATATTGCTTTTATAATTTCTATCCTTGTTTCCTTTGCCAGTTACAAAATTCTGCATTACTCTGACAAGGTTAATTAATAATTCTTAACTTTTCCAGACGTCACTCAGTCTTCTGGTAATGAGACGTTTTCTTTATTATTTCTAAGAACAGTAAAAGAACAAACTAGACAAATCTGCATTTGTGGCTGCAAAAATTGTACTGAGGAGAGCAGAATATCCTGACGATATATAAGTATTTGCAGCATGTAAGTTCAAAGGGAAATTATATACCTGGCCATAACCTCTTACAGACTCAGTCAAGGCTTAGAAAAGTGGTGGTTATATAACATCTTAGTTAGACCTTTGTTCATTTAGCTCTGTAGAGTAATCAGCAAGACATATTTGCCTTTAAAAGGTCAGTTTATCTTTATTGTGCTGTGAATCACAGCTGCCTCTGAACCAATATAAAGCTTTCTGAGGTGTTCTCAATGTAAGACCTTTTTCATAAATCTAAGTCACTCTCTAGAGGTTCTGCAACCTTTGTTAATTGAGACACAGGTTTAAAACTTTTTGGAACCAGTGACAGATAATGTACATAAGGAAAAAGAATGTTTCAACTACAGCAACCAGAGAACATTCACATATACACTGTTCTTTCAAACTACTCCATTAAGTCTTTAATCCACTTTGAAAATAAATTAGGTACTCTAGGCTCTTATGAAACATAGAGTCATTCCTTCACAATAGGAAAAATTACTAATTTCTCAAAGACTAAAAATGTTTATTTATACATGCACAACAAGCAAACTTTTTTTATAAAACAATTTTATAGATAACCACTTTTTCTGAGTACAAGAACATGAAATCTAGGGTACCAATAAATGGTAAAACACCCACAGCAGCAGAGAAAGGAGTGCCTTCAACTAAGGGGAGAGAAAATATACAGTGTAAAGGGACAATTTATAATTATGATGTCTATAGTCCCTCTGAAATGACACAGCATAAAATCCATTTCAAAGATTCAGTCAGTTAAGGATCCAATTCTTTTGCACCTTTCACCGCTCTATAAAAGGAAATGTCAAGTAGAAATGGTGATCACAACTAAGATTTATAATGTGCCTTCAGCCACATATGCAATAGAACATCCTGACTGACTTGCAAATCATTATTATACACTATTGTACCTGTGCATTTTTAACTTGAAGATTTCAAAACTCTCTCCAGATACCGATAAGTACCTGCACAAGAGGGACAACTCACACGCAAACATGGTTCCCTGCCAGGTTCTCACAGGACACAGCCCTGGAGGGCACCAGAGTGGGGTGAGACTGAAAGATTTGTATCTGAATACCAGAGGCTGGAGGAGTTACAGGGCTTTGCAGTAGGGATTCCTTATCTCTAAGTGGAGTTGGAGGGAAGGAGATGCACACAAGCCCAGCAGTGCATCGATTTTCCTTGGGCTGCCTTTTCCCAGGCCAAGTTCAACTTCTCATGCAGGGCTAGTCTACCATGGAATTGGCTGGGCATTTTCTGCCAAAATGATTTTTCAATGAAAAACAGTAGAAACAGAAAAATGAAGCTTTCTGCAAAACATTTTGATGTCTCTTGCAAACTCTCACTAGTCATTTAGAAATTTAAAATGAAGTGTTCAATCATAAGAAATCCCATCCGTAACTGGAATATTGTGTTTTCTGACCTTGATGTTTCATTTTGGATCACTTCCATAAAATATTAAAATGTATTTCACTATCAGTGCACTTTGTGGCAATCATGTTAAGAGCCTCTATTTTCTGCTGTGGGCTAATCAAGCTCTGCATTTCCTCACAGGGCTAATTTCACTATAGGTGATTACGAGAGCTGGTGGCCAGCAAGGGTACCAGGCCGGTAATGAAGACTTGAGGCATGAGAACCACAGCCTACACACCCATAGAGTAAGGCAGCAGAGGAGACAAACATCATCTAATCACATGGATTAGAATTATCTGCTTTGAGTTAGTTCATATAACCCAAAAGATGCATACTGATTTCTGGAGTATTTAAATGTTTTCAAATTTTCATTTGTATTGGAAAGGAAATTTCAGAATTTCCAACACAAGTGTTTGAAATTTCCCTCAGCATATTGACTATGAACTATTTATGGACTCACAGAAATCGAGTCATTGCTTAGAAGAGACAACGTTTCCCTGCCCCAGAAAGGGGCTTATTGCTCATTGACTCATAACAGCCGAAGAACTTTAACTGCTTTCCAGGCGAGAGTGTGAAACGAAATGGATATAATTTTCAGAGCTGACCTTTCCCCCACATATTTTCTTCCCAGATTAGCTGCAAAACTGAAAAAGCCCTGTTTTCCGAGTAAGCTTCTCATGCAACAGAGATCTGTATGTATGTACCTTAGCTACTTTAAATCCAAACCACAAACTTTGACTGAATTTTCAAGAGTATACAAGTGTAACTGTCACCTACTATAATAAAATTTGTATTAAGATCATATTCTGCCTATCGTATAACTACTAAAATGGTAGCCACTGTTTAATTAAGAAAAAGAGAAAGCTAGTACTGTAATTTACAGTTTATCATATATGACCTCTTCATCAACGTTCAGAACACTTTGGCAAAAAGGAAAAAACCCACTAATGCCTTGAAGTTCATAACATCTTCGTAACATAGGTAAATACTGGCTTCTTTAGTTCAAGCTCTAAGTACATGCTTGGAATTTCACCAGAACTAATTACAGTTTATACATTTTTCTAACATATCTGGAAGTGGAGTTAATTAAGGCTGTATTTCAGAGTACACATTATATCAATACCTGCAATAAAAGTTAAGTGAATTCTAATTGTGCCAATTTGTACTTTAAAATGTAGAGTTCCCAAAGGTTCATCAGCTCACTGTTTACTTTTCCTTGATACATCAGAAGAGTTCTTTACAATCTAAAAAAGCAGCAGAAATTGTCTAGAAACATCTGTGTTCAGTGAGGTCTAAGATACAAATTTCTCTATAGCTCTGGGTGTTTTGGTATAGTTTCCATTAGTTATTACTTTTTTTCCTTCAGACTTTGTTTTCTTGCTGTCTTCAATAAAAAGTGTACAAGTATCATTTTTGTTTCTCACAGGTGACATGCCCACCAAATCTTGTTTGATATTTTTCACTCAATAGTATATTTCTGCTTTTGCTGTTAAAGCAAAAGCTTTTGCTTTACTTCTGAGTGGCTTCTGTTCTTTGTAAATTTTGTCTTTTGTTTTTATTACTATATCACAAGCAAAGACATGTCCACAGGTTGCAGTTCCCATTTGCCAAATCATTAATAGAGATTATTTTTTGACATTCCCATTTTATATGGTTTTAAATTCCCCTAGAAATGGAGTTGTATCCAGTCCAAATCCACTCATGGATCAGGATCCTAGCATGAAAAGCAGTCTTCGAGCCATAGCAAGCTTGCCCCCATCACCATGGGGCATGTTATAGAATCCCATTCACAAACCAACAGAGACATTAGAAGCAGGTACTAGGAGTGTAGTAGTATTTGGGCTGTTGTGTTTCCTTTGCTTGTTCTCCTAAGATGTGTGTTCACGTATTAATCTGAAGATACAGAAGTCTAAGATAAAGACATCTTAGAAATGAGGTGTTAGCTGGGGCCAGAATTTCTATTATATTTGGTATTGGTTTGTGTATTAAAAATGTCTGTCTGAAATCCACTATGCAGAAAACTAGATGCAACCATCCTAGAAAGCCAGGCATAAGACTGAACCGAAGTTTTATATTATGTAGAGACTTCTAAGAATGAAGACAAAGCATTTTAAAACACTTTTTGGTGCTTGAGCCTGACTTAAACTATCTCAGCAGAGACAGTCTGTATAAATGAAAAGGCAAAAAGCAACAGAAGTGGCTGTAAATATGTTCCAAGAGGAAAACTGGACACTTCCGGGCACAGCGTTCACTGGGAAGCACATGTGGATTTCTAAGTATGGAAAGTGCCCACTGGGGTTTGATCCTACTGCGTTCAAGAAAACAACTTTTTGTGTGCGTGTTTTCTAAATGAACAGAAGTACACCAAAAAAATACCAGAGTCCTACCATCAACAGCTTCTCCTAGTGGAAATAAGACAGCAAGGCTCTCAAAATCCTGGACCGCATCAAAAGAAGCGTGGCCAGCATGTCGAGGGAGGTGATTCTGCCCCTCTACTCTGCTCTGGTGAGACCCCACCTGGAGTACTGCGTCCAGCTCTGGAGCTCTCAGCACAGGAAAGACACGGACCTGTTGGAGCGGGTCCAGAGGAAGGTTACAAAAATGATCAGGGGGGTAGAGCACCTCTCCTATGAAGAAAGGCTGAGAGAGTTGGGGTTGTTCAGCCTAGAGAAGAGAAGGCTTTGGGGAGACCTTCTTGCAGCCTATCAGTACTTAAAGGGGGCTTATAAAAAAGATGGCAGCAAACTTTTGAGCAGGGCCTGTTGTGACAGGACAAGGGGGAACGGCTTTAAACTAAAGGGGGGTAGATTTAGGCTAGATCTAAGGAAGAAATTTTTTATACTGAGGGTGGTGAAACACTGGCAGAGGTTGCCCAGAGAGGTGGTGGATGCCCCATCCCTGGAAACATTCAGGGTCAGGTTGGACGGGACTCTGAGCAACCTGATCTAGTTGAAGATGTCCCTGCCCACAGCAGGGGGGTTGGACTAGATGACCTTTAGAGGTCCCTTCCAACCCAAACTATTCTATGATTCTATGAAATTACCTAACTACCCAGAACAAAATGAATGACAGGAGTGGCTAGCAGAGTTCTTTCCAGGCAGTGCTAGACTTAAGAGATCTCCATGTTAAGTGCATGCTGCTGTGTCTGCTGTTGAGCCTAAGCTACCTTCATGTTCTGTTGGTAATTTGACGGCTTTGAAGAAAGCAATTGGTTACCAAGTTATGATCCTTCTAAAGTGCTTTAGGAGAAATACCTTTCTTTAAAGATGAGCTGAGCATGGACTCTAGAGGCATTTTCTGCAGGCATTATCAAACTAAGTCCAAAGTGATAGAAATGTCATCTCAGTATGATATGATTAAAATAGCTCACTAAGCCCAAGCAATGCCATAAAAGAATAAAGAAAGAAGACACAACAATATTAAGCATTAATATTTCCCAACAAGAAGGTCCGATTTGTAGCACAGCACTAATGAACTGGCTTGGTTGCCTCTGATTTCTTTTTCTACACTAAAGCAATTGTTCTGGATCACAGATAGTAGAAGGTTGATCAACCACAATACACCTACACAAGTACACCATTTAAATATCAAAGTTTAAAAGAGAGAAATAAACTCTCTTCTAGAAATAAAAACAGCTGGGATGTCTGGGAGAAAAGTGCTTTTCCATGGCAACCTTGAAAGGCTGCCACGTTCACAGAATGTCAATTCCCACTATGCTAGTATTAATCAAATACGAACTCCAATGAGTAGGAGATTGTATGGTGGGGTAAACACCACTGATTTCATTCAAAAAATAATAAAGATTCCCTTTAAATATTCTGCTTACCTATGAGCCTGCAGACCTGCAAGTGATTATGAAAGGTTGACACTTCCCACACGACAACATTTAGTGATGTCAAGAAAACTCGATTTAGGTCCAGGAAAAACATTAAATTGCCTCAAGCCCAAAGCTGGACATTAAAGAAAACTTGTCCCCTGCAAGCTTGGACCTTTACTCTTGTAAGTAATGTCCGATCAGGTACAGAAATTGTAATTTTTTTTAACATTTCTCATACCATTTGCAAAAAGCCAGTTCCCTCCAATCCATTTTCAAGGCTGTGCAGCTAAATATTTATCAGACAGGGAGATTTTTACAGGGATGTACATGAATCATGTGCTCAGCCCTTGCTGACAGAAAGAAAAGGCAGTTTGAAAGTCAGTAGGGACTGAGAGGTGGTCCCCAGCTGAGGGAGCTACACCCGCTCATCCCCTGCCTCTTCACTTGGGCAGGTCATTCCTTTCTCCTTCAAAATGAGAGCTGGTTTCCCAAAATCTAATGCTCTCTTCCCTGACAGATATTTACATCGATTGTGCCTCCATATGAATCATAGAATCATAGAACAGCCCAGGTTGGAAGGGTCCAACCTTTTGTGGGAAAGGGAGCCTAGATGAGATTATCTAGCACCCTGTCCAAAGACATCTTGAAAACCTCCAGTGATGGGGACTCCACCACATCCCTGGGGAGGTTCTTCCAGTGATTGATTGTTCTCACTGTGAAAAAATTCTTTCATATAATAAGATGAAACCTCTCCCAGTGCAAGTTGTACCCATTGTCCCTTGTCTTCTCCATGTGGCTCCCTGGGAAGAGAGAGCCTCCATCTTCTTTGTAGCCACCCTTTAAGTACTGGAATACTGTGATGAGGTTCCCCCGAGCCTTCTCTTCTCCAGGGAGAAAAGAGCTAACTCCTTCAGTCTTTCCTCATAGGGCAGGTTCTCCAGCCCTTTGATGATCTTTGTGGCCCTCCTTTGGACTCTCTCCAGTTTGTCCGAATCTTTTTTGAACTGTGGGGACCAGAACTGGACAGAGTACTCCAGGTGCAAAGTTGTGCTCTTCCACCCTACACAGTCCTCTGTTAAAAGCTGGAGGGTTTCCCAGCAGAAACACGCTTTGGAGTTAACCACAGAGCTAGATGTTACCTCAGGTTCTCCATCACTGCAATAGTTGCACTGAAGTCCAACTTCCTGAGCTGTTTTATTCCAATCAAAAGGAGAAGGAACTCTTTTTATAATAAAAAGTTCAACTCCTGTAATTATTCAAGACCAAGGAGTGTAAATAAGAGCAGCAGCACCTGGTGCCTGGGGGGGCAGAGTGGGGAAGGAGAGGACAAGGGAGATGACAAGGCCAATAAGAACAGAATCAGATCACTTGAATGGGCAACATTTTTATATCAGAAGCAGCCTGTGCACAGATGAGAGGAGAAAGCCTTCTCTGCTCTTCTCCAAGCAGAAGGACAGACACAATACTTTGGTTCCCGCTGCCTCATCCCATCAAAGCTAAAACCACATTGTGAAATTATTTGGGGCACAACTTATGGATTTCATCACTCTGAACAGTTATAATCTACAAAAGTGTCCAGGACTATCTTTCAGCTTCATCTGTGTAATTCCATCAGCTATAAAGATTCAGGTACTTGGTGGAGCTTCAAACAAAAACAACCCAGCACTGGGTCCAGTCTGCCTAAACACCACCACAGTGTCCTTTCAATAAAGCTTTTCAGATAGAGACAGCTGTTATTTTCTTACGCCCTGAGCCACCAAATGAAGTGATATTGGTTTTAGGAACTCACCATATCTAGCCTCCCTAATATAAGACACAGGTGATCATTCTGTTTTTTCCCATATCCCATTTCCCTTTTCTGAGGGAACACTTGTTTAAGGTAATTTTTTAATGAAAGCACAGGTGAAGAGTAGCAACTCCATTCACTGGAACGTCCATTCTCAATAGTGTATTTACAACATATTTTAAATGATTGTAAGAATTTATGGCAGCGGGTTTTGCCCTCTAGTGGAAGATGACGCAAAATACAACATACAGTTAGAAATGTAACATATATAGATTGACCATGTGGACATTGACCATGTGTTTACTGGATGGCTGGAGAGACAGCAAGCAAGTCACAGTGCATATTATCCCTTATCCCAAGGGATGAGGAGTGGAGAGGGGGAACTCCAGGGAATTTACAGAGATGACGGTCCAGGTTAGGTAGAGAATGGAAAGAAATTCCCATGATGTCAGGATGTTGTTTATGGAACAGGTCTAACGGTTTGAAATTTCAACACCTGATACTGTGTCTACTGTACTGTGTTTTCTGTTACTTCAATTATTTATGACAATAAATTAAATAATTTCTTTTTAAACACATGAATAGCTCAGACTGTAGTTGGGTGGTGCAGAAGACAGGGTTATTGAAAGAAATAATAGGCAAATATTGTCAAGGTTTTTATCAACATATATTGACTCAAATGTTAATTATTAATCATGTGAATAAGATCAAAATTAATCTTCCTTTGGTTATGAAAGAATGTTAATACTATAGACCGAAACAGAAACATTAAAAAAATTATTCTACATGGTGAATATTTACTTCTTGTGTAAATAAACCTCTGTTTGTATTAAACTAGCCCAGTATTGACATCTGATTATTCTGTTTCCCAAAGTATTGAGCCACACCTACCTAGAGAGTGACATCAGTTCAGAAATACAATATGTTTTATTAAAGGTATTTACTAGCACTACCAGTAATGCTTAAAACTCTTAGCTACCTTTGACAATTGAGTTTTCCATTTTATATCAGTTAACCTTATCTTCATTGGCTGAGACTTTAAAATTATTGCAAATAATTAAATAATTAAAATTATTCTAAACACTAGGAAACAATCAATAGTAAATTGAGTTATACTGAAAATTCTCCAGTCTCAAAAAAAATTTCATCTCAAAATATTTGTCATTCTCACCAATCCTGCTTCAGAAGATCTAATTATTGAATTTTTTGTACCTATCATGGTTAACATCATAGATTCCCATGGTTTTTCACTAAATCTTATGGGATGAAAGAGAGAACTTGCTACATTAACTAAATTAAGGGATGCATTTGGAGAAACACAAGCATTATCATTGCATGTGGTCTTGACCAAAGTCAGGAGCCTCTTTCACTTACACAATGAGCGGGATGGCAGTAGGAAGTCAACCAGAAGCCCAAATGTGTGAACTTTTTTGCTTAAATTGTCGCAGCAGGTCAGTACTAGGGCCTCATCTAAAACACAGCCCTCCCAATTAGCTCGCTGACAACATAACCATTCAAAATGCTGCTGCAGAAGTATTTGAAGTAAAATTAAATGTTCCTCTGAGGTTTTCTTTGATAGAATACAGCCCTCTTCAGTGAATTCTGGGCTATGGATAATGCTGCTCAACCCTGGAAAGTTGCAGACTTAAATAAAGAGTCAGAGTTCAATATGGAAATAAAAATATATAAAATATACATAATATATAAAAAATTAAAATATAAAATATAAAATATAAAATATAAAATAATATAAAATATAAAATATAAAATAAAAGCTGTTTACAGATGTGTGAAGCTTACAGGAAAACCATGTGAAATACCTTTGCTAACAGCAGACAGTAAAAAATGTCCCAAGTAAGAGAGCAAATTTATGTTATATAGGGAAATGGAAGAAATCAAAGAGATGATGTAGCTTTGGTATTTACATTGCACAGGAAGAACCTGTTAACATCAGAGAGGTGTGGCTGTATCAGTTTGCAAAGCTCACAAAGGTTGCTTGGAATGACAAAAGTTCCTTGAGATAAAAAATTGTGGATGAAGAGGCCTCGTAACCATCACCATATGGGTGGAATGCAAATACAGAGGCTGGGCTGTCCTATGACCTCTGCATTCAAGAGAAGAGTTTTGGGTGCGCAGTGCTGTGGGAAATCAGACTAGCAGCAAAATTTCCTTATTTCAGCAATTATTCAGCAAGAATATCCCTGTTCAAGAAAACAGCTAATGATATACCATAAAATTACACTATCTTAATTATCTTCAGACAACTTTTCCCTGCCTTATTTGCCTTCCTATACAGATTTCTGAGTTTCTAGCAGTGTTTTCATCAGCAACAGCAAATACCCATTTTCATTATAAAAACTGGCTTCAGCAGTCACATGAACTGTTTGTTTGTTCATGTGAATGCCCTGCAATGAACCAGGAAACTCGTCGAAAAATACTTGATCATAAAATCATTGCTGCCTAAATAAACATAAGAGCCCAGTTTAGTAAAAATTGAAACAGAACAAAACCCAGTCTAGCAGATATGAAAATGTGCTTTTGTTCAGGATGCCTCAAAGACAGAATGGAAGGTTGGTTTTAGTTTGAGTTTGAGTTTTAGTTTTAGTCCATCCTAATAAGTGGGCAAAATGGTAAATTCTATAAATCCCACAGGATGGAGAGGCCAACTTCAGACACTATTGACATCGCCTATTAACCTAAACTATGTTTCTAGTCAATGGGGAAAGGCGTTTCCAGGCATTTCTTCAGAGTCTGACAGCTGACCAACATGCATTCTCTGCAGAGGTGATACTTCTCTCCAAAGCAGTCTCGGCTCCCAGTGTGCCTAAAACTAGTAATGTGTGTTTCATCCTGGTGCTTCGCCTGATGAGGAAAACATGACATAGCCTAAAGAAACAGCACCTAATGCCTGTGTTTTAACCTCTTGCGTCCCAAATAAAACACACTGTACATCTTGGAGTGGGATTATCTCTCCTGGCGTAAAGGTTTGAACATTTGCAGCCAGATTCTGTGTTAGAAAAAGAAGACATGGGAGGAATGCATCTGAGGGGTCCAAACAGCATCTTCTATGGACTTCCACAACTGATGCTTTTCTAACACCAGACAGGGGCTCTCTTGAGGTATTATAAATACCTTGTGCCAGCTGCTCTTTGAAAAGACTTCAGTTAAGACATAGGGCCCAGTTTTCACCTTACAAAACTCATTAGCCAGCCTTGTCACCCACACACCTTGGACTACAGAGATTTTGTCCAACTTCTTCGCTGCTGTTTCAAGGAAGACACAAATGTCAGCAAGGGTGCAATTCCCTTTGCATTGGCAAGAGACAACTGCTTGTCAGGATGACAGATAAAGCCACTGGAAAAGCCTGTATTTCTCTCAGGTTAGCCTCCCTTCCTTCAGTCCCCAAGAAAAAGTAGCCCATTACCTTACTATGGGTAAATGTTAAAAGTAATCTGAGCATGAGGGATGAAATAGATTATTCCTCCTTTAGAGAACAAATAGCTTGAATGAAGAGTGGTGGGAGCCTTGTCCTGGCTGGTCTGGAGGGAACAAGCCCTGATAAGAGCTATGCCAAGGGAAGGAAAAGCAGTAATATCTCCAGGGACACTGGAGACACAGGCTTATCTGAGATGCATCTCCCAGAGCACCTTCCAGCACTGAATCCACTGACTCGCTGAATTCTGCCTAGAATTAAAAGGGTAAAAGCCTGACAAAGCTCTTGAATCACACCACACTTGACGCTCACCTTATTGTACAAAGAGTTGTGACTGTAAGGGCTATAGGGATTCTCATGAACGTCACACGTGATGGAAGACAAGTGGCTGAAAGGTCCAGGTTTTAGACAGTCAGCGAGGGAGACGGACGGAGGACGCAAAGGGGACTTAGTTGGAGGGATCAGTTTAGTTGGATACAGAGGGTGTAGGAGAGCAGTCTCCTATGAAAAAAAGAAAAGTAAACAGAAGCAGATTAATGGATGCAAAAAAGAAGCTTTGGACTGAAAGCAAAGTGCTTGTCTTGCACTTTTTTTACATTTCATAGGGCTTGATGATTAACTAGGAAAGATAGTCTACCTTCATGCCAATACAACTGCTCTACACTAAGCGCTTTCATCGGCATGAAAGCACACACACAAAAACCTGCTGTAGATGTCCCATTAAACCAGTTTTACACTTTGACTGTGGTCAGTGCATCTCCCTCCTGCAGCTGAACTGATGCTCAAGTGACAGAAAAGGAAAGCCCAGAAGGATCTTGTGCTAGGATAAAATGGCCACCTTTTGGGACATTTTCTGAGAAGGTGGATTGGAAGTAAAACCAGTCTGAAAACAGTGTCTGAGAGGTATGAAGAAAGTCTGCCTTATCTATGTACTAACAGGAGCACTTCAGGCTTTTTAACAAGACTCTAACAAGCATTTTCAGCCATTTAAGAGTTAAACCAGTGAAGGTGCACATACAATATATTTCACTACTGCAAGTTGTCAGCAGTTTATAGTGTTTCTGGTTAAAGAAATCCAATATGTATGTGGGGTTTTGCACCTAAAGGATAAAATCATTTTTAAAAATTGATTTTTAAAAGATTTGGGATAGAGTCAAGGAGGCATACCCAGCTCTTGGCACGAATCTTGTGGTTAGGTTTTGTCAAGGCCGTTGTTGACACAATACATCCCAAATTCTCACCCGCTTGGATGGCTGAGTCTAGACCAGAAACTCCCCTGCGTGCTGTGCCTTTGAGCTCAAGACCCAGAAAATTTGTGACAAGAGCTGTGATTAGTTCCAGCAGAAGCTAATGTATCGCCCGCTAAAAGAGTGAGTGTGAGCAAATGAGTGGATCAGAGCCCGGCAGCAGTGAGAGCGGCTGGAAGGGGACGAGGCAGCAGTCACTTCACACCGACCTTGCCTCCTGCTGCTCCGCCTCAGAGGCACCAGCCCTACTTCTTTTAATGATAAACCTTGGCAAAGTGGCCTCACAGCTTCATGCCAAGCGTAACTAATATCTCTTTAGTTCATCCTTATCTTGCTCTTCCATTGCCCAAAGTGGTTTGTTTTTTTGGATGACAAAGGAGCTTATGTACATTCTTGTTAATAAATATTTGCAAGCGCATGAATTCTCTAACATTCATTATGAGTTGTTTTCATATTACTATGTAATGAAATGCCCTATTTTTTCCCCAAAAAAGATTCTGTTTCCCCAGTTTGAAATGAAAATTTTCATGAAGCCATCACGTCAGTGCTGCTCACGAGTTACATATACTTCCAGTATGTTTTATGGTGCTTTTTTGAACAAATTGGAGCATACTTGCAAAATTCCTGAAACATTACTGAAATGTACTAAGCAAGAGGAAAAAAATTCTTTCTTATGATGGGGAAATTACCATCTCCAGTAAGGGCATCTAAAAATGTAGGAAGCTTAGTACTGTCAGATTGGAACCTCGGAAATACTATGCTCTGTCTGTAACAAGTGTTTGATGGGGGAATATCCACTGAATAGCCAGTGCTACAAGTTGTATATATCCTCAGGAACAAAAAAAAAAAAAGAAGGCAGCATAAGCTAATATGAGAAAAAACCAAAATAAAATGGAATTTTTCCCTGGTTTATAAATTTTATTGGCACACCAGTGTCAATCTATATACAGAGTACCCAGAACACAGATAAAAAGAGCTATCTGTGAGGTGAGCTACATCCTTTTCCGACAATCTTTACTAATTTAGAAATCTCTTTTTGTCTCCATCCATTACTCTGGATTATCTGCATGAGAACAGCTGCCTGTTAAAGCAAAAATTACTATTTTTTTACAAGGGAAATGGCCTTTTCCACATAGGGACATTTCTTAATGAAGTGAAAAGCAAACAATCTACGTTGTTGTGCAACAAAACATGTGTTCAACACAGGGATGTGAAGCTGAAGGTCAGTAGTTATGGCTGGCTGCATCATTATGTCTCAAACTGAATGTCACACACATAGTCACCAGTGCTCAGTGTCACACTGGGAGGTTTGGCAGGGAGGGGAGGTACTGCAGACATCTAAGAAAAATCAAAAGAGAGAAGTTAATAAAGCTGATGCTGTCTGGAACCTCACCTAGTCTGTACCACCCTTGAAGATGCAGCCTGAAAGAGTCTGTCCTTTCAAGATGGGCTGGGTGAAGGAGGGGCAGCAACGTCACCTAGGGAGGGTGTTGTTGGCAATGGTGTTAGAAAGAAAGGAAAAGAAAACGCAGAGAGAGGGAGAGAACAGAAATGTAAGAGCTAAACTTCCCAGCAGGACTGGGAAAATCTCCAAAGAAAACCAGGGAAAATCAGTAACAGTATGAGCAGTTTTGCCTTCAGCCGCAGTAGATGCCTGCTAAGTTTTTATTCGAGGGTAAGTGGAGTAGCACCGGGTATTCAACAGAAAGCAGAAGGCCTAGCTGCTAGTCTCCTAGTTTTAATCCACAGCTCTCATATCCCGTGAGAGCAGTCCTGATTTCAGGGTAATATTGGTGGGAACACCTCCCACTCTTTAGAAGCTAGCCTCTGTGCAGCCAAAAATGCTAACTACTGAGAGCAGGTGAAGGGGGAGAATGAGTGTCCTTATAGGCTAACAACCCCGTGGTTAGAGACCACCACTGCAAGTTTCAAGCTGTTGTCTGGGCAAGGATCCCAGTTTCACGGGCAGTGCTGCAGCCCTCTTACAGGCACTAAAACCCCTCAGGAGAGTTTAGAGATGCTGTAAGATTGTGAACATGTGGGCACCCAAGTCTCCTCCACAAGTCCCATAAGTCCCCACAAGGGACTTATATCAGCACCATAAACCTACTCTGAGAGGCAAGAGCTGAAATTGTAAGCATGTGCTGTGACATAAGCATGTGTTTTAGTGTTTTGTCTAGATCTGGCTATTATAATGCTATTAATTATTATATCAGACCACCACTAGA
The DNA here is from genome assembly GCF_000699105.1 of Pygoscelis adeliae. Classification (NCBI taxonomy): domain Eukaryota; kingdom Metazoa; phylum Chordata; class Aves; order Sphenisciformes; family Spheniscidae; genus Pygoscelis; species Pygoscelis adeliae. Next base: position 15,146,910 of record NW_008825615.1, read on the forward strand.
ATCATATAACCATTTCTCACACAAATAAAACCAGTTCCTGTTAAGTCAATGAATCCATCTGAATACAGGCCTAAGTAGTTCCATTTTCAGAACAAAGATGCCTTAATAGAGGACTCCCCAAAATAACAAGTATTTTACAGCAGCCTGAAGTATTTCTTAGATTAGGATAAAAATGCTAATTTATCAGTACTTAAAAGCATATGTAATTGTTCTTTTAAATAAAGGAAGCAAAACCGAACATATTCATTGTGAACTTAACTTTTCCATCTATCAAAGTCAGTGCACTATTTGTTTAGTTCATTTTAATTCACAGCTTTTATATAAAATAATTTTGGCTTTTGTTATAACAACCACATTTATTCACAGACTTACGATGTCCTGAGTACTTCAGTAATATGTACCATAAGTAATTTATAAGGTGTAAGTTGATCTGTTTTCACAATTAGCTTCAAATGTCAGAAAGCTTCTGAGTATGGCGATAACCCCAGGTTTGCATTTGCCTGAAGATACAAAGTTTGGTGATTGCATCATTCCTTCATCAGAAAAACTATAGCCAGCAGAATCAGTGCCCAGCCCTGATGAAAGGGAGGTATGAGCTGCCCCTGCCTTTGCAGAGAGGTCCTGCTGAGGTGGCCTAGACCAGAAGTTCTCTAGCAGCAGCTCCCGGTCAGTTCTCCTCTTTCATCCCAGCCGAATGGCAGCACAGTGCCTGGGCATCAGAAGGTTTTCAGTAATTTAAAGCATGAAAAACTCACTATGAACTCGCATGTAGTCTCTGAAGTCAAATATTCACTGTCAACCTCAGAAGTTCAGAGACAAATTGTAAATAATCATTTGTATTCATTTTTTCTTATATTTTACAGAAACTCTACATTCTATAGAAACCTGAGAAACCTTCTGATGCCAGCCATACGTGTTGCTGGAACCCACTGATGTTACAAATAAATCTTTCTCTCTTTGTAATGCTGCAGTACTCTTGAGAAATGCCAGGAATGTCCTGTCCTACAGGAAGTCAGAGCTATGGGGAGGAATGGAAAGAACTAAAATGACAATCTTAAAAAAAATCAGTTATAAAAGGAAGAAGAGAGAACTGCCATTGCTAAAGTCACTGCCTAATGTGACTAGAGAGGCATAGAAGTAAGAGAAATCCAATTAGTAAGGTATTTTATTCACATCACGTCTGGCAAGAGGACTACTGTCTTCCTTTTACTACCCTACAGATGGAAGATTCAGAACGTAGTGGATAGGTTAATAATAAGCTCCTACAGGGACATTCAGATTATGTATTGCAGTTAAGGTTCAATTCACAATAATGCACACAAACACAAATGCACAAGAAAAGGCTGACAGAATCATTTATCTGGGGCTTCTCTGAGATAATGCCTCATACAGGTCAGCAAAGTTCAAGATCTGTTTTTGCAAAGTGATCCTATGGCTTTATGCAGAGGTCTGTGGGAGAAGACAGCACTTTTGCTGCCCCATGCGCTGCCTGTTAATGCCCCTCATGTGCAGTAGAAAAGCAGTTCCCTCAAGCCGTGGAGTGACCCGAATACGGACCGCAGGGAGCTATGCACTGGGGAGTGACACAGAAACTCACTGGGGCTCTTCCGCAGTCTCCCTTGGAGAGGGAAGAGTGAACCTTGCCCAGTCCTCATTTCTCTTTAGAGAGGATTCGGGTCTGGACCCCAAATGGAGGAAGCGCTTTCTAGTAGATTTGTTCCAGACACCTGCTTGACAGGCGAGCACAGGATTTCCACTTTCTTTTGCATAGTGTTTCCTATGGACATCATTAAAAGACCCCCTCCTCAACATATGGGTTTTTAGATCACCACAAAAAATGTCCCTGTAGAAAGCCCAGCTGCCCATCTCCAGCCTGGAGACTCTCCTCCAGGAGCCAGGTGCCCCTCGGGGAATCATCTAGCTTTGCAAAGAACAAGACACCAGGACAAAATAAGGATCTAAGATTATTCCATCATCTTTAAAGAAACTAGCTGAGGCTACAAAATCCTTCAAAGAGTTACTCACCTGCTCAACATCTTGATCACTGATTTCTTCAAGGTACTTTTTAAAAGGATTGGGTTGATAGGGCTCCTCCTTTTGCTG
>NW_008825615.1:15149053-15157969 GCF_000699105.1 Pygoscelis adeliae
ACGGGACGAATGACACCAGGTTTTGTCTTGACCCATGGCACACCCAGGAGAAAAGAGATGGAAGAAAAATAAAATAAAATACTTTATGATTTACAGAATATTTGTTAGACAAGTCAATCCCAATGAGGCTGTAGTGACTAGATTTTTTTTTAATTTTATTAATAACATATTTCACCACGAAAATTATTCAGGTGTCGTGCTGCCTGGCCTACTTTTAATACAGATTGCAGACAAAAAAGGCAAGAGCTGTTTTTATGCACAGAACCTCATCACGGACATCTATTTGTTACTGACATAAAAATAGATGCTGGGCTGTCAACCTATTGTTTATGGGTTTTGCTGGATGCTTTTGCTAGCTGTTCAGCTGCATCTTGATAAGTTCATCAAGTCACACTTTATGCACAGACATATGTCTTCTTTCATGCTGCAAATTCTGTTCTGGGCTCCTCAAAACAGTAACTGTGAAAAAGGGAAGGGCAACATGTGATTCTGTTAACTTACACCCAGACAGCAACATATTAAGGGAAAGTCTTTCCGGGGAATAATACCAGTGATTGCATGCTGGATTTTGACAGTGTCTTTAAGAATTCGCTGGGAAAAGTACAGTTTTAGAGAATTTAGTCAGCACGGATGTATGATACCCCTCATTTCAGACGAATCGGATTATATAATCAAGAAAAAAATTTCTTGTTTAGCTACCAGCCAACCAAAAAATTGGCTATTAACTTGTCAATTTAGTACATCTGTGATTTTCAGAATTCTCACAGTAAAGTCTGAGATGATGGATTGTGGCATAAACTCTAAACAGAGGCTAGAGGATAATTTTGTAATAGACAACTTGTTCAGTAAGCAAAGAAAAGGAAGAAAAAAGTGTACATTCTCACTGGAATTTAGTAAGTACTGAAGTCCAGGGGGGGGGTCTGTGATTGAATTTAAACTTTTCAATAACTCAATTATGTTCTTCTCTGTTACAGCTACCCCACAGAAAATGTGCGGTCTTTGTCACAACTGATACAGATAACAACAGGACTGCTGCTGAGTTCCTTCTGTGGTTGCAGCCCAGAGGGGCAGCTTGCCCAGCTGGGACTGAGAAATAGGTACTCCCACAGCTCCCCATCCTCAGCAGGGCACAAAAATGCAGAGAAGAAACTTGATTCACCACTAGATTTATTTTTAAGGTTTAGACTATGTACATTTAATAACACCATCTGCCTATCTACAAGAGCAATACACCTAAGCAGTCTGTCCAGAAAAAAAGAGAAGCTTACTATGAAAGTAAGCTTAAAATGATGCAGCTGAGATTGCTGGATGTATCATGTAAACTGAGTTATGGATCACCTTAAAACTAAATCTGCAGGCATCCAGCAAGGACAGGGCAAGAGGGCTGCCCGTCAGAGGGGGACACTGCAGGAGCCAGGAAATGTCCCCACATCTTGTGCTTCTGCCTCTGCCCTGGGAAAGGACAGAGCAGTGCCCAGGGGCTGAGTGGAAGGCGGCAGAGGCAGGAGGAGCAAAACACGCCTGGGAAAAGCAAGGCCCAGGCAGCAAAATATCTTCGCTTAGCTTTGTGTTTTATCCCCTCCTTCCTTTCCACAGGTTGGGGCTCTTTCATCTGCCTCATCAAATAAGAAGAAATATATTCAACTGAAAGCAAAAAATAAGCCATGAGGCGATATTAACTTTTTTAAAAGAGTAGACTGCCAAGTTGCATGAAAAAATTAAACTTTTTCATTAAGGTCAACTTACTGAAAGATACGGTGCTTATTTAATGAACTTACAGTCCATAGTTCATTACTATTTCTTTGTAAGATTCACCGTAAAATAATTATTATCCTCTCCAAGATTTCTAAGAAGAGTTTGTAAAAGTGAAAGGCTCCTGGCTTTCAACACAAAGGTAAATATAAAAATAAAAAGAAAGCTACAGTTGTTATCAAGTCATCATTGCGCAGACAAAGGGCCTATGGCCTTCTAGCACTCCTCCACACTACGTAACCATGCAATTAAAAGCCCATTGAGGTACCTGAAATCATCAAGGATAAGCTACTCTCCTTATGTAGGAAACCTCTTCCAAAAGCACGCTGTAGAAATGCTTTTAAGGAAGCATTTTCTAAACAACATCACACACTCAAGTGCTGACTGAATCATATGTTTATGTCTGACTCTGCTAACAAAATGGCAGATATCAGCCAGCAACCAGAATTTGAAATATTTTATTAGCTCCCTGACAAGCTATATAAAATCTTTCATCCAAAACTAAAAACTTGAACTCTTTCTTTGATAGCAGGTGGCACAACTGACACTGCTGAGAAACAAGCTAAGACTTACTTTTGCCAAGGAAAGTGTTGGTCTTCCTACAACAGCACTGAAAAATGGTAAAGGCTGTTATGGTTGCAATGGGCTGCCGTCATATGGCTACAGCTCTATCAGCAAATTACACAGGGCCAAGACACAAGCTCCAGAGCTGAGCCATAATCAATTGTACTGATTTGGTGCCAGGGTGCTCCCTGGCATGGTTTGGCCCACGTCGGCAAGCACACAGTCAGAAATAGGGCCAGGGCGTCTCTTGATAGGCAGTATGGACATGGCCACCCTTCTTCAGGGACAGAAGGTATTTTGGCTGTATGAAAAGGAGCCGCCCCAAAAGTCAGAAGACTGAACTTCTCATAGACAAGTGTATGGGCATGTTCCCTTTTAATTTTTTCCTCTGTTATTATGACACTGGTTCTCCCTGAGATCTTGCTGAAACTGGTGAGTAAGGTCCCAGTTGCAACACCGTTCCTCTCAGCAGAGGCCTAAAATCTTCTGAGTCCCATGATTCTCCTATCCGAGTCACTGTCACTTCCCCTTATCCAGAGTATTCAGAGATCCCCAAAGTATGTAGGGCCAGAGCCTTCTTTGATAGCTAGCAATGACTGCACTCTCTCCTTGCGGTGCTTTGTGTCCCTGCACAGATATTAAGTCATTCTGGATACCTGAACAGCTTTCCTGTAAACAAGAAAGTTGCCTCTTAATGTTTAACAAGGAATTGGCTTTTTAATATGTTTCGATGCAGTGTTGTTTTGAAGCAGCCTGCGTCTGTGCCAACCAGACAAATGATTAACAAAAATATGACATGATCAGAGAAAAATATGTAACAAAACAGGAGAGCTAGGATTGGGATAAAAGTTAGCTGCCCTCTTTCTTTCCTTTCTGCTCTGAGTCCATCAGACCTCACTTGACAAATAGCAAGCACTGAGTCCATCTGTTTGCCTGCAAAGCCTTTATATCCAACTTTACTGTACAAATAGTGTCTTGCAGTCTTTGAAGCCTTCTGCTTCAAATGGGATAACCAAAGAATTCCCTCATGGAGAGGAACCATTCCCAGTCCTTCCCACAAACTCATTAGTTTTGGGGAGAGGCACTCTGAAGCAGACGGGGCAAGTATGCAACGCAGCACACCCCAGACAATGCAGTCATCTTCCGTCAGCACTGAGAAGCCAGAGTCACCTGAGAAGGCTCTAAACTGTTCAAAGCACCTGCTTTCAGATAGTGTGGAACTGGCTCCCTTGTCATGAAGGAGCATTGCAGTTTCCACTGTCAACAAAAAGATGTTTCTTGCCCTAACAACACAAACGTAGACACTTTGCCTAGTTGAACCGTGAATCACCTTAAAATATTCCCCTTCTATTTCTTTTCTGCCACAAATTAGTCTTCACAAATGGAAATATGTTATTGAACATATTCATTTATTTTTATTTTCCCTTGTAGAGGTCTTACACTTGCAAAAATGTAATAAAACATTCGAGGCAGTGAATCAGTCTACAATGAAGTTCTCCCTTAGTACATTTGAAGGTGTGAAGGCATATAACTGTGGTTAAAAGGATTTCCTCTTCCTCTGGCTAACTAGTAAATTATCCACATCACTTTGAAAAGCCTAGGAAGGAAGGACAATTTTCTCCACCTGCATGCTGAAGCAGCAGCAGGTCTTGCACCAGAGCACAGAGAACAAGGACAGTCACCTGTTTGAAATTCAGGTTGTCTTTGTTTTTGTTCACACTGAAATATTTGCATTTCAAGAAGCAGCTGAATTTTCAACAAGATGTCTGATACTATACTGCATCATGCTTTCCACTGACTTTCTGCTAAACTAAACCAAAGCTAAAATCAGTACAAAGATGAGTCTTTTTCTCAACAGCTGGAGAAAAGGGACAGACCCACAGTAAGAGTAGTGTGAAGGAGGCACTCACCTCTGCTGCTGTTCTGGGGAAAGAGGACCAGAAAAGGGAACAGGTTTGCCCAGGCGCTGCTCGCTGCCCAGACTGGTGGCAAGGAGGGGGCTAAGGGCAAGCCCTTAGCACTGACGCTGCTCTCTGCTTCCCTCTCTGCTTCCTTCCCTTTCTTTAGGAAGCTCTTTTAGCACGTTTAAGTTCGCTTCACCCCCATTTTCTTTTGATATATCAGGAATCTCTTTCATTTCCTACTTTGCTGTGTGCTGGCTCTGTGTGGACCACTCTTCAGTATAACTGACACATTTCACTTCAGCAGTGCCTGCATTTTGGTGCTTGAGAAAGTGTAGATGTAGACCCATGGCAAACACTGCCTTCCAGAAGTCATTCATCGGTGCTCAAAGGCCATGAAATCATTTTAGGTGGATAGATGCACCCATGACCCCTGATTTTATGCTGGACCTGACAATTATGCTAAGTTTGATGTCATTCTGACCTGAAGTGGATCTTAAAAGTTGCTGAATTTAGTACTATTTTACTTTAAAGCAATCATGCCATAATTCTTGAGGTGTCATGTGCTCAACCAGGGTTTAATTCATTTCATGGAGCTTCGGGCTCAATAGCTTTCAATGTAGCAAATACCGGAATCTCAGTAATATATGTGCTTCAAAATGAATTAATTAGAGAAAAAATACTTCAAGCTGCCAAGTCACATCTGAAATACCCCAGAACAAAATAAGCGATAAAAATATGTATAGATATTAACTGAAACACTCCAGCTTTAACTCCTGGACCAGACCATGAGGATTGTTATCTAGTTTTCTCTGATGTTTTTCTTCCTTACAAATGTTTGACCTCATCCTCTGTCCAGCCTCAAGTCCCTACAACTCCTATCCACAATCGTTTTCATGCAAGAAACTGCACTGTGTTCTTTCTGTTACTATCATTTAAACCTGCTCATAAAATACAGAAATGCCATTCTGTATTTGGTCTAAATATATATGACTCCTTTTCTACTCTTTTTTATATAAATATATATTTATAAATCCCTCCATTGCACACTCAGAAACCCCGGGTGACTGATTGTCCTGGTTTTGGCTGGGATAGAGTTAATTTTCTTCCTAGTAGCTGGCACAGTGCTGTGGTTTGGATTTAGGATGAGAATAATGTTGATAACACACTGATGTTTTAGTTGTTGCTAAGTAGTGCCTACAGTAGTCAAGGAGTTTTCAGCTTCCCATGCCCTGCCAGCGAGAAGCTGGGAGGGGGCACAGCCAGGACAGCTGACCCAAACTGGCCAAAGGGATATTCCATACCATGTGACGTCATGCTCAGTACATAAACTGGGGGGGGAGTTGGCCGGGGGAGGGGTGACCACTGCTCGGGGACTGGCTGGGCATGTTTGGCAGGTGGTGAGCGATTGTACTGTGCATCACTTATTTTGTATATTCTTTTATCATTATTATTATTATTCCCTTCCTTTTCTGTCCTATTCAACTGTCTTTATCTCAACCCATGAATTTTACTTTTTTTTTTCCCGATTCTCTCCCCCATCCCACTGGGGTGGGGGAGTGAGCGAACGGCTGTGTGGTGTTTAGCTGCCTGATGGGTTAAACCGCAACACTGATGCAGCATTAAAATATCTGAACCAAAAAGACCTAAAACAATCATACCAAAGTATGCAAGACTGGCCCCATGTGAATTTTGCCTTATTTGCATAATATATAAAGAAAAAAGTTATTGTTAATGGTAATGGCAATACTGTGTGTCGTGTTGGTGTGCTGGGTATGGCTTTGCACTTTGTTATCATAAGTCGTTCATAGTTTAAAAGAGTAGAAAATCTGTTGACGAGAGTCACAGTGGTATGCCCAATGCATTGCCTGTCCGCTGGATAAAAGTCACGTAGTTGAGAGATATAGGTACAACATTTCTGGTCACCATAAATAGTCGGTCCCTGGTAGAGCTAGTCAGAGACTCCACAAGACGAGAAGTAATTGGCTGAATCATAAATGCCGCAAAATTTCTAAGTAAAAATGTTGCTACTGAAGAATCATCATTCATGAATAGAGATCACAATGTGTTCAGAGACAGCATTGCTGCCTCCACAAAAAACACGCGCAAGAATTCCACTGCAGTGATTGCGATTTAAAACAGGTGAAATAAAATATATAGTTAAATAATTACAATAGCTATTAAAAAAAAAAAAAAGAAAAAAAAATCAAAGGAGCTGCCAAAAGGATGAAATGGTTATAAGTGACTAGAGTACCGCTTAAGACAGTAACATTTCAGAGAAGGTGTGCACCAGCTTGTAAGAAGATCTTAAGAGATCAGTAAATTCTGGGATGTTCAAAGAGCAGTGCAAAAAAGGGAAAAAAGGAATAAGGAGGAAAAGGCTCTGAAGACAGAAAGCTGTGTTCAAATACAATTTAGAGAAAAAAAAAGAAAAAAAAAATCTAGCCCATAATATAAAAATGTCATATATTAGGCCAAGAAAGACTTTGAGAAAAAAAACTTGCTAAATTTCCTTACAACTAAAAGTCTATGGGGGCAGCAGATATAATCAAGACATAAAAATGATGCACAAAGAAGAGGAGACGGTTCTATGCAAACATTGTCTTACTGCTCAATACAAATAAGATGAACTAAATAAATTACCAGGAATTGTTAAGAAAGGAATAGAAATAACAGTAAAGAACCTTATCACATCATCATGTAAATAGGAAGCATTGTGTTCAGAGCTAGACAAGAGCAGTTATGGTTTTAGTCTCCTAACCTCAAAAACAAAAACCTGAAAAAGATACAGAAAAGGGCAACAAGGATCATCAAAGATATGGGACAGTATCCATACTTCTCAAAGAGTGACTAAGCATGAAAAAGAGGTAACTGATAGGGTATTACGGTTAATACCTAGAAAATCATTATTATTATTTAGAAAGTGAAGGAAGAATAATTATTTGCTCTTTCAGTACAAGAACTGAGGTCAAGTAGTAGGTTTAAAACAAACAAAGTACTATTTCATACAATGCATAATTAAAAAGTAAACCCTATTGCTACAGAATGTTGTGGAGACCAAAGTATAGCAAGATTCAAAAAGTAACTGGAAGAAATCATGAAAGAAGAAGTGGTCAAAGATTACTAAACAGAAGAAATTGATTTAAGTCCCTAAAATTCCATTAGCTGAAATACAATGGGGAAAATTTCCATCCACATCTCAATTTTTCCCTAAGCATTCATTAGCAATCACTGGCACTTGGACAGGTTCCATGACCTCTCTTCCGACTTTTCTTCAGAAAGTTTGACTCCAACAGGACTAAATTGTGATCAGAGCTAAAAGGAATATCTGATGCATAATCTCCCTTTCTTTATTTGATTTTACCCTTGCTTTTCACTAGTTAAGCCAGCTTTGATTTAAACCAGCGTGTAAGAATAGATGCCAGAACATTTTTGCATATAAACAAAATTGTAGAAGTGGAATATTAAAAAAGTCCAGGAACCAGCAGTAGACTCTATAGTTGTCATACACCTCAAGATTCAGCAAGAGACTCTAGTTTGTCATTTGGTCCATGGGTTTACAAGTAGTGTCAGGACTTACAGTTACTTAAAACAGATGTGTATTCAGTACAGAAGAAAGCAATGCAGCTCTGTAGAAGCAATGCGGCTTTGTAGGAAGATATTGACTGCAGCTTCTTTCAAAGGACTAAGAAAGTAAATAATAATTACTTTAGATTTTGTACTTGTGCAAATTTTGAAAAACAGCATATCACAGCTGTGCAATACATACCAGCTGACTCTCTGTTACCATAGGTACCGATTTGTAAAGGTTGGCCTGCAAAAAAGGTAAATATATACAGTATTACATACAATATCAGAAGAAAAATCCATGGACAGCAGTATGCTTAGGTACAGAAGCTTTTACCACTGATGCAATCACATGCAGTTGGTAAAAGAAGAAGTTAAAATATTGTTATTTCCAGTTAATATCTAGGCATAATCAAGTATGAATGCCTGTTGTTAAAATTTTAGGGATACATTTTTCCAAGTGGAACAAAATTTCACTTTTTCATCTCGATCTAATCTTGAAACGTAAATCCTGACATTTCTGAGCCTGTCTGTTAATTTGCAGCACCAATGTTATTAACACTATCAATTGTATTGTGAGCTCAGTCCAACCTTCTCATCCTTCTTTACATTATGAAAACCAGCACAATCCTGCTCAAGCATTACTTTTTTTTTTTTTCTGAGTATACATTGAACCCCAGAAGCCCTATTTTCCAGATCAAGGGTAAAAGAGACGAATGCGAAGTATTTGTGTGTATATGTGAAATAGCCATATGCCACATGCTTATTTGCCCACGCAGTAGTGAGATTCAGAATTTCTGGTGCATTGATCCCTCCAATCAACTCCTTCAAGCTCTGTAGGAGTTCAACTGGATAACACAGTGTTTCTGTACAGATAACATGCCCTTCCTTGATGTAGCTATGATTTGGAGGCCTTGAGACTCTAAAATGTGGATATTCTTCAATACAGTGGTAAGAAAAGTACTAGATAAAATGGTTAGATGTTACAGCTGTAGTAGAAGACAAGTCAGTGCCATTACAGCCTGCACCCTCTGCAGAAGGACCACTACAGTTGGATTTTTATCAACTATATGTTCGTCTCACCGTTTCAAGCAGAAAAGCAATTCCAGCACGTTTGGAGAGGGAAGAACAC
>NW_008825615.1:15158007-15183893 GCF_000699105.1 Pygoscelis adeliae
ATTTGGCCACAGAACTCTGGATGTGGTCTCCCCAGTGCTAAATAGAGACGTTTAATCGCTCCCTGGACCTGTTGGTGGTCCTGCATTGGTGGTGAGAACAGCATCACCACGAGTCACGGTGGAGGACTGTTCTCCTCACTAAGGGCACTCACATCTCTAAACACAGCCACTGGTGGAGGAAACCTTCCCACCCACACAGGCACAGCGGTGATTTAGCACTAAATCTACAAGAAGTCTATCTTCTGCCCTTGACAGAGTAAACTAGAGTTTTTACTAGTGGATACTTACATACCAGGGACTCTCTTTCATACCATTAACCAAGTGTGACGACCAATCTCACTGTGAGCTTAAAGACATCAAAGCACTTCAGAATGATCTACAGATACAAGCGGGCTGGAATTAAATTCTCTCATTCAGTGGTGCAAATTAAGAGTAAATCTCATTTCAAAGGGGTTACCTGAAATGTATATAAGCACGGCAGACCACAGTTAAAGAAAAGCGTTACTTATTTCTGCAAGTCTGTGTGCAGTTTTAGCTGCTTCATGTTCTCTCATTTTTTCACTTGTCTGCCATGTCTATAACACTTAAAAGAGATTTTTTTTAGAATAGGACTGTCAAAAAGAGCAAAAATGTCAATAATATGCAAAGTAATTATTCCAACTGATCATGAGAAATTATTTTTTAAATAGTTGTAAGTGGGCTAAATGACAAAGTTATAAATTTGCTAGAACTTGAAATTAAAATTAAAGCTTTCATTGGTGCCAGTAATTATATGGAAACACAATGACTAAGTATACGTATTAGGGCACTCAATAGCCATAAAAGCAATTTATTTAGAGAATGATTCTATTATTATACTATTATTACAAATCAGCAGTATCATCCCTAAAGCCAACAGAGATGCACTATTATAAAATGGTGAATGGGATCACATTAAAGACCATACAGTTTAAAAAGTTATTAAATGACAACTGTAATACATAGTTGTCAGCTGGTACAAACTGCTATAATTTCACTGAAGTCAGACATTTTTCCATATTTTTTGTACACTCCTTTGCTATTTGCGCAATCATTTACATCCTTAAAAGGTTCTGAAGTGCATGAGAAGATAAAAAGTAATTGAGGCCAAGGCAAATCTATGCCATTTTAATTGTTAAATGGCAGACTATTTCAACATATTTGTATAGTCTACTACTTCATATTGTTGAAGTAATTAGTAATATTAACATATGTGCATACATATACATTTATATGTGTGTGTGTTTATAAATAATACTTTAGCATGATGACAGATTTTCCTATCCATGACTCATAAACAAATTAAAGCTTTTCTCTTAACTAAAAATACCCTGAAAGCAACATTTTGACAAGCGCCTCAATATTGGACATCATGAATACAAAAAGATTAAGAAAATTATATTGCTAAATTACCATTTTAATTCTTTCTAGTAAAATTAATTCAGTTGCATAAACTAAATGCCTACTTCTAAAAGAAAAAAAGATTTGTTAAAAAAGGATGGCTGAAAACCATTACTCTAAGACAGCTCACATGAGACACCACAGACCTCCTGGGGGAAGTCACAATTTGATATTATGATAACAAGTTTCCGTACAATATTCAGTTCCTGATTTCTACCGAAGACACTGTTAGATGGGCTCAAAGCAGGCACCTTGTTTAAAAAACAAACATCTGATACCTACTATGAAGAAATGTTGGCCCCTGGACTATATCTCCTCTAGTGAACAAAAGTCAGCACCCAGGCTCAGGAACAGGTCCTTTCTGGTTAATGGTTAGCACCCTCCCTTGCATGCTTTGGTCCGCACCAACTACCACTCTTCCAGACAGTTCTCCATCGTGACCTGCGTGGTAGCACGGAGCATGCTGCACTCGATGAGCCAAAAGGATGAGGCCACCCTGGGTCTTGTGCTGGGCTGGGGGGCTCACTTTGAGGGGAGGGAAGTGGAAGGGAAAGGAGAAGACAACTCTGTGAAAAACCACCTCAGTGTGCACTCACCCTAAGGGCCAGAGGACAAGCCACCGCCCGGTTTATTAGCTGGGACAGAAATAGCCTTTTTATGTCCTACCAAAGAAGAGAGGGGGGAAGAGCTGTGATGTATGGGGGCTGTTAGGGACATCTGGCTCGTCCCTCAGGATACTCTGCCGCAGAGTGCAGCAATGGCAGAGTCCAGGAGAGCCTGGACCCACCAAGCTCAGCCACCACAGCACAGCCTGCAGACCACAGTCTGTTTTCTGACACACAAAAAAATCAACATGCTTGTACAATTTATAGGAAAGGCTAGCCTACCAATAATCCTCTGTGTTATTCCCAAACATATTTTTAAATATTGGTTTCTTTCATTTATCTAGAAAGTTCCAAGGGAGACTGTGAGAGAAGAGTTTCTAAGGGTGATTTTTCTATGCCAGCAAAGAAAACCTAACTATATCCCTAAGGCATATAAGTTGGATGCCTGAATTTATGGTATATGTCAGCCACAGTTTTGGGAGCTGGAGATCTGCACTGGAGTGGTATTAAATCTACTCTGTTCTCACAGACTACCTCTGAAACACACTCTTTTATTTCATGAAAAAGCTCTCTTCCAATATCTTTTCTAATTAGTATGAGCCAGCACAATCTGTCAAGTAAAAATCACAGTATCACAGTATGCAATAAAATATGCATACTGCCACATTCATGAAGCAAAATTGAATTGATCAGTCAAGCAGTGTGCTGGCATAAAACTGGAAGGCCTCTATTGCTTTGCCAGCACTGCTTTGATTTGATATTCAATAGAAATGCTGAATGATGAATAGTAAGCAGAGATTTCTCACAACATGACTAGATGAGTTGTAAGTAAAATATGGAATCTGCAGTAACTGTGTGTGCTAGTGACAATTAAAATGTTAATTGGGTTTAACGTTTCAATAGTTGAACAGATGACTCAATATAGAGATTTTCTTTATATGTTGGAATGTGTGTATTTGTGACAAAACAGCTTCTATTCATCTAAGGATAAACTGTGGATTTTCAGCCAGCTCTATACCTTGGAAAGAAAAGTTTGGATCAACCACAAATTCTGATGGATAGGCAAGAACTAAAGGACTTCTACCAAAGCAAGTCTACAGTGCAGGCTGAGTCGAAACAAATGCACCCTTCAGCACCCGTAACAGTCTGTTTGCCCCACGCTTGAAGCAAACAACAACAAAGAAATATGTGAAGAAATTAATTTTAACGTCGTATTCACACAGGTAAAATTATCAATAGACACCGCACTGAAGAGATTCTGACCATGATGGATTTACAGCAGTGGGAAGACATCTCAAGTCTCAATCGCCAGTACTCTAACGTACTCATTTCTCTGTACTAGTCAACACCTCATGTCATGAGTAGGTGACATACCTGTGCAGACTGTAGCAAGAGCAGACAATTTAGACATTTCTGCATGCAAAATGTAGAGTAATTATAAAAGTACTTACATATCTGGTTTCACGCCCAGCTGCTCTCTGCAGTGCTGTTGATACCTTGTGCAAAATAGATATATTAAGAGCAAAGAGTTACTCTGAGGAGCAACTCAGATTTTCATCATTGCGACAAGTTATTAATTGCTCAAATTCAAGAAAACTTCAGTATTCCAGAAAGATTCATGTGATACATGAGAATAAGGTATATTAAAGTTTTGCTTGATGTTTATTGTAGAAAATATTATTTCATCTTTACTGCTCAAAAACATTGATCCCACTCAATTGAGGATGGCATTTAAATTATCTCTGACAACTCTCGACAAAATGCTTATTAGTAGATAGTCATAGGTGTGGTTGCCCCATGAAATTTAAGTTACATTTGCTCACAAAATAACCTGAAATGGCACCTTTCCATGTTCTCATTTGCAAGAACTTGCTTTCATCTGTCTAACCCGTGCTATTTCTAAGGCATTTACTTACAACATACACTTTTTTTCCTTCCTGTCTATGACTCTCTTTTACCCTCAGTTTAAGCATTTTGCTCTCTCATTCTGAGGTCCTCACAACCTTTAGCTTTGTCCCTATGCTGCATCCTGTTAAGCTCACCTTTTGCCCCCTTTATTTGGTTTCATGACTGCTGACAGATGCCTTCCATTTGGTCAAGGCTCAATTCTCATTTGCCCAAGGGAGTAGGTTTTGGATGCTATAGCTCAACTTAGTAGCAGCATTTTAACCACTTCAGATTCAGAGCAGGCATTGGAAAACTTTCTCTCAATAAGCAGTCTCTGCCTGCTTCTTCAGTTACTATCATGTTTCCATCTTTCAGTTGCCTGAAGCCCACTGTCACCACTGCATGCTGGTTGACAGAAGTAATTTCAAAAGTGAAAACTGGCCCTGGTTTTGGCTGGGACAGAGTTAATCTTCTTCCTAGTAGCTGGTACAGTGCTGTGTTTTGGATTTAGGATGAGAATAATGTTGATAACACACCGATGTTTTAGTTGTTGTGAAGTAGTGCTTACACTAGTCAAGGACTTTTCAGCTTCCCGTGCCCTGCCAGCGAGAAGCTGGGAGGGGGCACAGCCAGGACAGCTGACCCAAACTGGCCAAAGGGATATTCCATACCATGTGACATCATGCTCAGTACATAAACTGGGGGGAGTTGGTCATGGGGGTGTGACCACTGCTCGGGGACTGGCTGGGCATCAGTCGGCAGGTGGTGAGCGATTGCATTGTGCATCACTTATTTTGTATATTCTTTTATCATTATTATTATTACTGTTATTTTCCCTTCCTTTTCTGTGCTATTAAACTGTCTTTATCTCAACCCATGAATATTACTTTCTTTTTCCCGATCCTCTCCCCCATCCCACTGGGGGTGAGGGGGAGTGAGCGAACGGCTGTGTGGTGTTTAGCTGCCTGTTGGGTTAAAACACAACAGAAGTGTACATTGAATATAGCCACTCAGGAATGCTGGTTCAGTGCCCTATTTTTGCATGGTGGACTGGACATTGTGCAGGATATTTTAAATGCATTAACTTTTGGATGTGTTCCTCTGCCAGAAATCCCTTTGCTCCCATTTCCAGTTGGATTTCTGCCATTTTCACTTTCCTAGAGCTACCACAACCAACTTAAATTTACCTGGGGCAAACTGAGTACAGAACCCTCTTCCCTTGGTTAGTCATCCTTCTGAGCCCAGAAGACACATCAATATAACTTAGTGAAACCAGTTTAACACCAGTATAGAAAGTTATCCCTGCCTCTCACTACCTGTTTCCGAGTTATCCAGGGTAAATGGATGTAGCAGACACCCCCCTCCTGTGAGGGCCCAGAGTTAAAAGGAAATCAGCACTTAAGAGCAAGTCTATTTATTCATTTAATTATCCTATTATTTGAAAACCAATAATGAACATGAAAAAAAATGTTCTGAAAGATGTTTCCAGTCATTGATGCTAGAAACATTGGCTCCTCTATAGTAAGGACACACAGACAGGATGAAATCTGGGAGGTGGCCTGCAATATGGAAGGCAAGGTATGAAGGATTTCTTCCTCGTGGATCCTAGCCTCTGAAGCCTTAATAAACAGTTTCTCTTTCATAATATAGCTCATTCTGACTTCAGAAAAGCATCCTGCAACAAAGACTGCACTGACTCCAGGGCCACAGTTCTGTCCTTCCATGTCTTTTAAACCACCAGACACTTCTACTGATGTTGCATCTCTCAGCTGCAGCTTTCTGTTGCCATAGGCTCTATTGTGATTTTGCTTGCCTTGATATCTACCTGGAAAGAGCCCTGGGTGTGTGGGTGGGCTTATTCACCTACCTTGCCAACATCTGACTCTGTGCTCATCTGCAGAAAACTTGGAGAAGACTCGCATCGGCGCTGGAAAATTATTTTCAACAGAGAACAGACTTATTAATGACAAGAGACAAAAGGAAAGGAAGAGAAAAAGTCAATCCCACATACTGATGGGTTACCATAGTCAACGGGTCCTGCAGGACTTGATCAATGACAGCACACAGCTCTTCTGTTTGTTGTCTGAGCTGGGCAGGGGAGCACATCTGAAAAAGGAGGATGGATCACTAAGTTAACCTTTGCTTTTTGTTTTCAAACAGAGATTTGAAAGACGTATAACAACACTACCTCTGAATGGGTGTCCAAAGCAGGGCCTTCAGTCACACTAGCAGTCTTGGCTGGCTCTTCTAATGCCTGCAATTCAAAAGATTTTGGTGTGATATGTGTTACTGAGTTCAAAATTTTAAAACCCAAGCAAACATACACTTTTTGCAATACTGTGTTTCCAAAGGTGGCACTTTCTGTTTCACCATGGAAATATGGAAAAAGAAGAAATTACAGGCCTAGTAAGGTTCTTCAGTTTACCAACTTCTGATTCTGAATGGGGGGGGGGGGGGGGGGGGGGGGTGTTGCAGAGAGGGAGATAGAGTATTCAAGCTAGGTGAATTCTCTTTACTTTTAGAGATCAGAAACTACCAGTTTAAACTGTCTTCTCCTTCAACAATGCCCCCCTCCTTCACAGTAAATGTAACGCAGTGAATGTGCGCCACGTGCCACAGAGGGGTCAGGGGGCTGCCTGCCACGCACCATCGGAGGAAAACCACCAGCTGTAAGCAGGTGGACAAGGCACGGGTCCAAGCACACAGGAGGCCCTTTCTTTTCCTCCAGTAGACATTTTCTTTAAAAAGTGCCTTCTGTTTAAAGACGATGGTGATTCCACATTGCAACAAAACCAGTGCTTGACGTTTTTGGATTTTAGCCTGAAATCAGAAATGTATGAAATGAAATACGTGCAGGTATGCAATCTCTCCAAAACAAAACACAAGCTTCTTGTGCTTGGATATACCTCCCGCTTTCCTACGCCCATACTTGGAGCAGGTTTGAGAAAGTGGGAATCAGTTTGCTGATCCCTCCGCTTTATCAGGAAACTCACAAAACATCCTCAAAAGCCAAACTCCAGTGCTCAGTTCCCTTTTCATCTTTGTCCAGAGTCTGTGAGGCACACTCTCACTGCCATCACCCATTTTTGCTTTGAAGCAATTTTCAAACAGACTCTGTGCCAAGACCAAAAATCACTCTGGAAGCCTGCTGATGTGTGAAGCTGGACTACAGACCCACAGAGTTTGTGGATTTGTTGTTTAATACATTATGTTTTTTCTGAAGTTTCATTTTGCTACTTATTTGAAAAAAAATAAATGATAATAAGAGAAAAAAAGAACATTCCTGTAAAGCACTTTTTCATGCATGTGGGATTCTGTGGGAATGGGCTGATCCCACTGAGGTGGGTATGAGGGCTGCCAGTCATAGAAGACCTACGTGGAGCTGGGAGGAAAATGGCAGAACCTTTAAAAAAAAGAAATAAGCGTATACTTAAGTAATTGTTTCTGAGCTTAACTTTGCTGAGTACATTTTTTTTTCTTTCCTTGTCCAGCTACTGGCAACATACATCTATATATGGGTAACTGAAAAGTTAATGGCAATTTACTTTTAATATTATTCTAATACCATCCACAAATGATCCTGCACAGAAGCACATTTATAGAACACCATGTCTTCTATCAGAGAGTACAGTAAGAAAAAATGAACAGTAGTTTCTTTCCAAACAGATTTCTTCCCTCCCCTCCAGCTCTAGACAAACCTGTTGACCTTAGAGTAGTTGTAGTTCAAAAGGAAAAAAGTAAAAGAATTATTATTTTTGACATATAGAAATTAATGTAATCTTATCCCAAGACAGAAGATGAAAAGATAAGTAGTCTTTCTCATCTCTGCTGTCTCATCACTGCTATCCAGCTAAATTCTCAGATCAACAGACAGTCCTGTAGAAGAGGAGGGCTCAGCTAAAGAGAGCTCAGCACTACACTCGAGTACTGTGTCTCTGGTTCAGCTTCAGTCGAGATTACATCCTCCTGGTAAACATAAAATGAAGTGATAAAATTAAGTAGAAGAGTCATTCCAGTACTTATGGGGGCCAGGACTGCCAAAGCAGCCTGTTGTAGAGAGATGATGAGTCTGAATGTGAGTTAGGAAAAACAACAAATTTTAGTCAGTCACAGGTTCGGAATGGAGAAATTGCTAAGCTTCTGTCCTGGTTTCGGCAGGGACAGAGTTAATTTCCTTCCTAGTAGCTGGTACAATGCTGTGTTTTGGATTTAGGATGAGAACAAAGCTGATAACACACTGATGTTTTAGTTGTTGCTAGGTAATGCTTACACTAGCCAAGGACTTTCTAGTTTCCCGTGCTCTACCAACTGAGAAGGCTGCAGGTGCACAAGAAGCTGGGAGGGGGCACAGCCAAACTGGCCAAAGGGATGTTCCATACCATGTGACGTCATGCTCAGTGCATAAACTGGGGGAAGCTGGCTGGGGGGGCCGCTGCTCGGGGACAGGCTGGGCATCGGTCGGTGGGTGGTGAGCAATTGTACTGTGCATCACTTGCTTTGTGTATTATTATTATTATCATATTATTATTATCATTTTATTTAAATTATTACACTGTTTTTGTCTCAACTCACGAGTTTTTCTCACTTGTGCTCTTCCAATTCTCTCCCCCATCCCACCGGGTGGGGGGGAGTGAGCGAGTGGCTGCGTAGTGCTTAGTTGCCGACTGAGGTTAAACCACGACAGCTTCTCAAAACCCCCAAGAAAGCAGTAGGGTAATGAACATAATAAAGTAATTGTTGAGAAAAAAGACATGTTTCTGTCTCATATTCACTTCACCAGAGCAGTGGGAGAGGGTGAATACAATCAAGGGTAAGAAACAACTGCCCAGAAGATACTGAGGAATCTTTCTAGAGGAACTACAGCCACATCCACAAACCCCTGTTCAGAACTAAGACTCTGGATAATTTAAGTACCAAACATCTATCAGTTTCAGTAGAAATTGGGTACCCAAATATCTTTGCATTTTGGAGCCTTCATTGACTAAAGAACTCAGGTGAGCGCAGCACCAAGGCCTATGCACTCCACAGTTCCCCTGAGATACGACCATCATGCAGGAGCCATGCTAGAGAAAGCTGCAGTGTTCTTCTCCCTTTTTGAACCTTTGGGGAAGGAAAATTTTAATTTTCAAAGTGATCCATATAATTTCTTTCACTGTTTTATCTCTTTTTTTTTCTTTTTCTTTTTTTTTCTATTTGAACAGCCCGAGTCCTCCAAAGAAAGAGAAAAAACAAAGAGAACTAGATTTTAGGCATCCCTATTACCTCTACAAAGAAAAAAAGTTCTGTTTAATCTGTTGTTAGCTTTTAAAAATACAACTCTTTTTTTTTTCCAACACTGCCTTTTTTTTTTTTACATTGCCTCATAGAAGAAAATGTGAGGTTAAAAAAGTAGGCCTAGCGTTTCTGAACTCATTACTGGAGTTATAATGCAATAATGTTATGGTTAATTGAAAGCATTAATCTACAGTACTGTTGATTAGTGTTATCAACAGTGTTCAAGCTTCACTTCCTATGCTGATGGTCTAACAATATTAAAAGTGGAACATTCCTATTTAGGCATTCAAACTTTTTTATTATATGTGAAAAACAATAGTGGGACCACAATTTAAAAGTGGAGTGCAATTTAGAGAATGAAAATGTATTTGTGACAGAATTTAAATGTTCAGATGAAATAACCAGTTGTTGAACCACTGATTTTTTCCTTGCAAAGGGCAACTTTGGGGGTGTGATGCATATATGCCATTGACATCAGTGATGACTACAACCCTTCCCTCCTCTTTCCCCCAAGCTATTTGATTGCTAAAGCTGTATCAGAGCTGAAAGGATACTGGTAAATGGTCCGAACAGGACCTCCAGTATTTTGTTAGAAGAATTAAAGGTTTGGCAACATATAGGAAATACAGAACATTGTTTCATCCACCAATGAACCACATCAATAGTAGGAGAAAAAAATAATATTGCAACCTGGATCTGACACAGCTTCCTTCTTACTGTATTGTGAAAACCCTGGGCTGAGCAAAAGCCAAGAAGTTTCCTCTTCTTTTATTTCTCTTGCATATTTTTACCATCAGTATCTTTTCCTAAGCCCTCAGCAGATGCAAAAGAATCCCTCTGTATAACGGAAGTTCACATACGATGAGTTCCTTTAATTTATTCCTTGAAGATCCTGGGAGATGATACTGAAAAGACCTGACTACTTTTCCTCTTATAAAATAATTAATACTAAAAGCTGCAAGGCCTTTGAAAGAAAGAGGGACCTCATAGCCTGCTCCTACATTGGCACACTTGGTTATTATTACAGATGGACTTGGTCCTTTATCACCCTACGACTGCACAAATTATTTCCTTTCTTTCTTACCACTAGGTATTTACCTCCAGCCTTGAAAAGCATTTTGACATGAACACGTAATCTGGATGCAAGAAATTCACCTAGTAAGTGCACACCAGAAGTACTTGTGGAAAACTAAAATTTTTTTACCAAAATATTCTCATCAAAGTGTTGTCAGAAATGCTTTCCAGGTCCAGAAAGGTCCTGACGTGCTTGATAATAGCCAACTGTCCAGCAGTTAGGTCTACTATCTGAGAGTGGGAAAAATTGGCTTCCAAGTTCCTGCTGTATGATTTCAAGGAGCGACTTGAATATGCATTTGCCATGATCAGTCCCTATACCAATGGATGTTTGATAATACAATAGGTAAGAGTTCCCTCAAGGCAAGAACTTAAAGCTGGGTCTCCAATGTAACAGATCATTGGCATATTTCCTCAGTTGCATTTCTTTCTTTTCATGAAAAAAAAACCCTCTACCCTCTTTTTCCTTCTGCATGAGAAGGAAAATGCATTTGTTTTTTTTTTCTTTTTTCTTTTTTCCCTCCACAAGAAGAATATACTGCACTGCTGGCATTCTGCTGTGTAGGTGATGGGATACAATTACCAGGTCTTTGGAGTTTTCCTAGAAGTGTAACATCATGTGGAAAGACTGTTTTAGACTCTCTTGAAGTTAGCCAAATTGCATTGTGACAAGGGAAAACGTGAAGAACAGCCATAAACAGACAAAATCAATAACCTAAAATATTTATTCTTTAAGACAGAATATTTCTTTCTACATTTATTTAAAATTGAAATTATAGTTCTCTACTTGTAATTAGTTGATAAATACAAGCCAGATAAGTCAACAGTGCTTTCATTTGCACCTCTTCCATCCATAGCCAATTATACCTAGTGCTTTTCAGAAAACTTGGTAAGTATGCGATAAGCCTCGACTGTGAAGCAGGTGTGCTTCATGGCACACCCCATCATCCTGGTTTCACCACAGTTCAGATG
The DNA here is from genome assembly GCF_000699105.1 of Pygoscelis adeliae. NCBI lineage: Eukaryota > Metazoa > Chordata > Aves > Sphenisciformes > Spheniscidae > Pygoscelis > Pygoscelis adeliae. The sequence goes on from NW_008825615.1 coordinate 15,169,239, forward strand.
GGGGAAGTCTGACCAGAACATTTGCAGCATTTCTCCCCGCCAAGTCTATATGCCCAGGTTTCCTTCCCATCAAAATGATGCCCAGATAAGGGAAGTTCACCCCAATCAGCATGCAGAGAGGGTGTGTATCTGGACAAACACAGCAAACCCAAATTCCCCTGCATAGACCTTGCTATAGACCACAGACCACTGAATTGTTAAGAGAAGAATTTTTTGGTTTGCAATTCCAAGGTGTCCAACAGTTTTTGGGTTACATCTTAAATTTGACATAATTCTGAAGATTAAGTAGGATCTGGTTTAAGAGACTGTCTACTTAAAGTTAAGAATTTTTCTGTAGCTCCCTGAAATAAACCCTTCATCACTACCTATTTTGACTGAAAGATATTTTTATTGGTATTTGATAAATACAATTTCTAAATAATAGATGCATTTTTTTTTAAATACTATCTGATTAGGAATGGAATTTTGAATTAGGCTGTGATCACATCTGTATAACTGTAGAAGCTATACAAGAGTGAGTGTCAGTAGAGGGGTGACTCACTGAATCAACATTAATAAGGCCAGAAGGAACCACAGTGATCACCTAGTCTGACCTTTTCTTTAAACCACAGAACTGCCTGGAATTACAGTATGAAGTACCAGAAAAGTGTCCTGTCTTGATTTTTCAATTTCTTTGATAAAGAGCCCATTTCAGTCTCCGGAAATTTTTTCTAATGGTTAATTAATTCTTTCTGTTAAACTTTTGCCTTATGCCTACATTAAACTTGTCCATCTTCCTCTTCTAGCCAGTGGATCCTATCATCTGCTGGGCTGAAGAGTTCATTATCACAGTTTGTGGACCTGCCTCATCGCTATGAATCTGTGTGGCTATGATGGCACTGCTGACTGACAAAGGTTACCACCACCTCATTATTACCATCTCTGCTCTCCTTGCTCAGGCACTGTGGAGCTGTGACCTTGCTGGTGAGGACACTGTCCTGACAGCCTTGCTGTCACCCTGTCTCCCAGTTCACCTTCCCTGTGGAGCAGCCCACTCTTGCTGCTCCCTGACAGAGCCTGACCATGCTGAGGGTAAGTCCCTTAAAAACAAGTTTTTGCTCTTCTGGCTGTGAAGGAAGTTACAGCCCAATCTTCCAAGAGATATCCTGGACTGGGTTTTTTCTGAGCAGAGCACAGGTGATATGAAGAACATCAGGTTCATACAAACTCAAACAGCTGGAAAGCATGCCAGTTATGAGATTTGATGAGATTAAGCCACTTCTGGGGTTGCCAAAGTATACACATATATAGTCAATAAGCCTTTTCTTCTTTGCTAATGAGCACAGATTTGAACAACTTGCTTTGAGTAAGAGTACTGGAGGATAAGAAGAACACGTTTTAGAAAAACCATTAAGATGATGATTGCCTAATGGTTTCATAAGAAGTTGAAAAATGTTGGCTGAAATTAAAGCATCTACACACACGGAAAAGAAAGAATTGACTTGAGAAAGAAAGTTAGACACAAGGAGACAATTTAGAGGCAGACAAAACATTGTACCTTACATGACATATCAATGGCAGTTTTCTATCACGGTATCTAATTAATACTGCACATGAATTGTCACTAGGATCACCTACATCACAGTTCTGACTAATCTTATTTCTCATGACCACTCAAATTAAGTAATATAATTACTCATACAGTGGAAAAAGTTGACTTCTGAGAATGTGCATTCCCAGTTCAATTGCATAGCAAAACACTTTTTTAGCACTTTAGGCAGATGATATATTCCTAACCATGCATTCAGCTCAGTAGTATCTGTGCCTTGCAGATATTACATGCCTGCCTTCCTTGCTAAAAAAAAAAGCCACTCGAAAACTTCTCCACATAACCATTATTTTAATGTTAATAAAACATCCCTTATGTAGTTAAAATCTTATTGTCTTGAACCTCTCTCTTTTTAATCCAGTGCATAAAATGCATTGCATAAAATGGGAGCAACATAATTATTGTCCTTGAGCTATAATATAGCATGAGTTCCTTCCTGATTCCCTCCCCAATATTTTTGAGGAGAAGACTTGGATATTAGGGCTTGGTACAATGGGGCCTGTGTGTCCCATGTGACTCCTTCATGCTTCCTTTAAGAGCCATACTCTAAATGCATGTCAGCTAACACAACAGGACTAGCTTAGGAGCACTGTAATTAGCTGCTGGTACAGATCAATATGAAATTATTATCCATAATTCCCAAGATGAGAGAAAGCATGTAGCCAGGCCATGCTGAAACATACAGTAAATTAGTCAAGAGCCTCTCCTGAAGGCAACTCCTGTGGTAGAAAATTGTTTTCTTATTAGTTTTACATGACTCTGCTTTCGCTACTGAAGGATACACCAAGACTAGCATTTTCAATAAAGTGGTGGATAACCAAAAGTCTATCTAAACACAGATATCTTTTGAATCATTACTTTTTCTACAGATACTGGCATTAGATTGTAGAATTCAGTTTTATGTATTGGGAGTAAGTAACACGCAGGTTGTGAGTCAATGCCCCAGAGAGAATCAATGAGACCACCAAAAGGAATCCCCTTTCTTCTGAAAAAGTGCAATCAGATGGCTGACATTAACCCACTAGTTCACATCAGGAGTGTGCTCTTAGAGTGAATACCCTGCTCAAAGTCACCTACCTGGCTTGGTTTGCAGAGTGGTGCAGTCTTAGAGGGCACAAACTGTATGCCTTTCAGATGAAGTCAACTATGAAGTGGCACTTCAGGAGTCCACCAAATGCTTCCAGCCACTAACAGCACTCTGCCCAGACAAACCCCTTCCAAAATACATTCTGTAGGGGTGCAGGATCCCCTGCATCAGATATTTCCTCTACAGAGCCATTTCTATTGGACCACATTGCATGCTAAAGCAGACATAACTTTCATTAGTACATTCAAGATTTAAGTAAGGGAAGGATCAGGTTTTATGCAAATGATTAAAAAAATCATTCAAGGTTAAAAGAACATTGGAAAAGAAAGGAATGTCCCTTTTTTGGAAAAAAACAAATCTTATTTATAGAAGTTAACTGATAACTACTAGATCATAATCAGTACTATTTCAAGGACAAAATTATCATCTTCAAAATTTTTACACAGCTAAGTTCACCCTCTCCAGTCTCTTAGGCTCTACAAACTTCTAGCGAAATCAGCTGAGCGGTGTATGTGAATACATATTTAAATGTGTAGTTAGGAATGCTTAATCTTACAGAAATTAATCAGAGGCTATGTTCCTGAACTAGGTCCTGAACAGAAAGATTTTTTGATAAAGTTATAAACTGGGTGTCAGAGTGATTAAGTATGTCTTTAAACATATAAGACACTTAGCTCATTGCTCATCATAGACAATTTTTGTTAAACTTAGTGGGCTATTCTTTTGTGCAAAACTAATTTGGGAAAAAAAAATTAAAAATAGACACTGGTGGGTACCTTGAACCCTTCATGCAAAATTTAAATTTTCAATTGACTTCCAAAATTGCATTATCTAAATAAGGACTATGCAACTCAGCCTTTGTTGGCTGTGTCTTTGGTAGTAAACAAATGCATTAAAGACTGTTCTTTGGATCTGCCATCCTACCCTACAGAAAAGGATTGTTACCCCAAACTATGTACTGGGAATGGACGCCTGGCCCATGCTAACTGTTGAAGTGCTCAGGGAAGTTGTTTGGAAGAATGGTAGTTAACAGAGGCCGGTGCAATGGCCAGGACCGTTCTCATAGTTTAACAATACAGCTAGTCGAATTTGTGTATCTTGGGATGTTAAATTTACTAGTATAAGCATAGCCATTGAATAATCATTAACTGACCAAGACCTACTGATGGCTAGGTCCCAGAACCACAGTGCTCCAGACACTTTCCAGTAACAAAACAGACTCTGAGATGTTGCCATAAATGGCAATTCCTTTAGGACGGGTTTTTTTTTCTTTTACAGTATATTTATTTGCAGAAATTCAGATTAGTGAAGGTTTTGATCTTCAGCGGAAAGTGGTTGACCCTGAAAAATGGTTGAAATTATAATCCTGAGCAGTTAGTTCCCAGAGCTTACATTCTGCAATATCCCCCACAGAAATGTCAGCATATGTACATAAAGTTGAATGGTCTCAAATATACAATGCAATTCCCATGTCTTTGAGCAAACACTAACCTTCTGTTCCATAAGTAATGTGTTTGTAGGGATTGCTGCAAATGCCTTGTAGTTTGTCTTGATCTTGTACTGCTAAAAGGGTAAACCAGAAAGCAGGAAGAGAAGTAAAACAGGGTAGAAGAAGGAGAGGGAGAGAGAGGGAAGAGAGGGGAAGGTATGACAGAATGAAAGATGATTCCAATTGTCTTGCAGACATGTTGCAACAATACAATGCTTACGTATTACCTAGGAAAGCTATTTCTTAAAGTTTCTGTTAAGATTTTAAAGGACTGTAACGTACATCTTTTGGTTTTAGGAATTAAGTAAGACAAAGTGAATTCTCTGTACCAGCTTATAACTTCCAAAGTGATTTTGACAACTTTCTGCTGACTACTATCCTTAAATTAATATCAGGAGAGGCTGTGAGTTTTTTCCAAGTTAGCTTGTGTTTTGATATGATAATGCACAGCTACTTCTGCCAGTACATACACCTCAACAACTGCTGGTGTGTGGTGTGATCCTGGACCACTAAGTCAGAGGGCTTTCTGTGATTGGCTTGAATGAGACTGATTAGGATCCTTAAATGCTGAATTACTTGCATGAGTGGATAGATCATTTAAGTCATATCACAGCTTTTTATCTTCTGAATATGTAACTCTACCACCCAAAAAAATATTTCAAAATAAGCATAGGAACTTTCATGCTCTAACCAAGCATACAGAACTGACAATCTAAACCATACAAAATACATGGTTTTGGGTACAAAAATTCTAAGATCAACCTTAAAAATTATTCCTTTTAAACAATTTATATTTTAGACAATATTAGCTTGCCCAGTTATTTTTAACTCTTTAGAAACCATACTTTCTACATTTTCTTTGCAATTATGGAGGTTGAATTCAGTAATTTTTAAATGATGGATGAGATTCTTCTATACTTATATCAGTTCAAGAGCTAGGATTCTTAATCGCATGACTGCTGGAATTTTTTTTTTTTTTAACAATTAAATAGGGATTTGCTACATAGTTCCCTTTTCAGCAACATTCTAATAAAAAATCATACATTCACACAATAATAGAGTTTTAAGTTATTGATTGATTATTTCTGTGATAGTCACCCAGAAATAAAGTTACTTGTTAATCGGTTCAGGTTTTTTAATGTACTGCTGTCTGCAACTGTGAATACTGGTGATTATGAGATAACAGAGTGAGCAGCATGCTCAGAACTTTGGGTTGTTCTTTTGTCACTTTTTTCTTTTCTTTATATCTAATAAAAGTCTTGATGGCAGTAGAGGGGCCAAAATTTTAATTCAGATAAGAGAAACTTATATCATCCTTGCACCTCTCTTGAAATATTGTAGGACATCACCTTTTAATTCTTTCTATACATAATGTTATGTTTGCTTTCAGCTTTACTCATATTCTTTAGTGAGAAGTTGAAGACTGACAGACATTCAAGAAGTCAATAATCACAATAACCATATTGAATGAACAGTCTGACAAAGCAGATGAATGCAAATGCTGGAAATGCACTTTTTTTTCTTTTTTGGGGGGGGCGGTGTTAGTAATTTATATGGGATTTAGGGATTCTAACTTGGATGTCTACCATTTAGACGCTTCAGTCAAAACTAATGCCTTTTATAGTTATAGGCATTTCTACAAGATAATTAATCTCATCCCAAAATAGGCATCTAGAAAGGTAAAATAAAATCATCCTGTAAATACACCATATTCTCTTCATTAGCTACAATAGAATTGCCCAAGTTGTGCTTGGATATCTAACTTTCAAATGTCAAAAGGCATGTGAGTTGAATCCTGCCCTTTGATCATTTAGACAGCAACACTCTGCTATAAACGTGTAGGTTCATATATATATTTCTGTATATACAAAATCTATATGCAGATAAGACATAAAATACTGCACACTGAAGTAAGATGGAAGACCAAAATTCCAAATATTAAATTTGGCATATCTACAAAATGTATCCTTGTTTGCTTATAATTGATAATCAATCGAGAATATTATAGAATTGAAATGTAAATGAAATGTAATGTCTTCACTAGCCCATGGGCTTTTACATATAATGAGATGGACATCTTATATGATGAGAATACTGTGACCACTTTGTAATTGTACTCTTACATGAACTAAACAAAGACATATCAGACTGTTAAAATGTAAAAGTTTCTATATTGCTTTAACGTGCTTTATCACTTCCAGATACTGTAGAACCTGTGAGCAATGTACTATTGTCACAATGTCTGAGATGAATGGAAAGTCTTTAATTCAGTTTCTCATCTATATGGATATGTTTCTTCACACATTAGTTTGCATTACTTAAAATTATTCTTCGATGCCTAAATACATTTAATAATCTGGTTCATAGGAATCTAGCAGTATTTTTAAACAGCCGTGGACAGTAAAGTCTGCTGGCCTGCACCATGGTCCAGTCAGAAGCAAACCAACTCCGATATCAAAGCTTGGGCAAATATCAGCCTGGGGAGTTTAGGGGTAAATGTCCTACTTTTCTTGCTGAAATGATCACCTAGGGCACCTACAGGGCATTGCAAAGTGTGCTAGACACATACCTATAAAGGCTTAAAATCAGCGACTAACCATGAGAGTGCAGAGCTTCTCATGAGTAATCTTTCCTCCTTTGTTGTAGGTTTTGCAGCTGTGCTGAGCTCTGTGTTGCTACAGTTACTTTGTTCCCCAGCTGTTTTGGGTAGATCTACATGCATTTCTGTGCTACATTCAAATAGGAAAAATTAAAGCATATATAGGAATGATACCCCATGAAACCACTGCAAAGAGTTTTCAAACAGCCAGAAGTTTTTATTCTAATCTGTTCCTGCACAATCAGCAATTTTATCTGTCTCCACTCCATCCTACTGTTCATTTTGCTATATTAGGTCCAAGAGGACACTATTAAAGTAGCTGCAAAGTCCAGCGAGAGGGTTTTTATTTCCTGTGGTCTCCCACAGTTCACACTTCACACTGATCTGTGGATTTATGTTTATATTCACTTTGCAAAATAGTCGTATGTTTAAATCATTGGCGAACATAAAGATAAATATATAAAGCATGGGAAAGCACATGTGTTTATATATACAAACGCAAACAGATTTGATGTAAGTTCATAGGTTATTCTTTGATTTGCATGAATTGGTCTCATGCATAGGCATAGATATATAAAAGCTCTCCATTAAAGAATCCTTTTTGCATAATTGCTTTGATATCCTGCTAATGAAACAGTTTGATGTGAATACTGAAAAGTATATCTAATGTCAAAATTCTGGTTTAATAAGTGTTGGTTTAACATGTCGTAACATTGCTTCAACCACTGTTGGAGCAACATTAAGGTCACAAAATCACACATGCCAAAGTCAAGGACTTCTAGATGCTGTGGTTTTCCCTTGATATTCACTTAGCACATTCATGCTTGCAAAAATTTTGTCATGCATCAACAGTCATCAGATGGAGCAACCTGCTTTTTGTCTAGTTCTAAAGTTGAGCTGATTGGTACTAAAGAGACCTAAATGCTGCTTAGGATGTTAATGTTGTCTCTCCTCAATCTTTTCCTTTTTTCTCTGGAAATACACTGGGATTTGAGGCTGGAGTGTTATCAGAGAGCCTGGTACCATTAACACATCAGCAAAGTCCATTGAGCTATGCCGTAAACTAGGTATGGAAAGAAATGAGAGCAGGAGGAAAAGGGGGTGTTGAATGCACACTATTATTAACTGTAAATGAAGTTTCAGCCTCACATTTTAAAGCCACAAGAGACCTTTCCTGCACTAAACACCCAGCTGCATTTGATTTAGAGATTTCAGATCTTCCACATCCCCAGTGGAGCCAGCTTTGTCTGCATGATTAAAAATTGCACCAGACTAATGGTCCAAGTCTGTTAAACTGGTGGACACTCTCCCAGTCTCAAGGGGGTGGTGGGGCAGTTTCAAAAGTGCCACCATATCACATGGTAAAGCAGAATTAACAGGAAAAGGGACAGTAGGGAGGACAGAAAGGGTGTAATAACCTCTGCAAATATAAACCCAGGCAATAGCTCTGTGTTACAAGCAGAGAATTTCCTTACCGCCAGAGAATCTCACAGTGCTCATTGCACTGACTAGCAGAAACTGCAACTGCTTTGCAATCTGCAGGCTCAGTCATGCCTTCCAGTTTTGTCTCGGGGGCTTTTTGCTTGGAATTTCTACAATTTCATTTCTTTTTTTGTTTCATTAAGTAATACTGACAGGGTGTAGCGACACTGTACAGCTGTGCTTGGCACAATGGTTCCTTTTGGGTTGTTTGGTTTTTAAAAGAACCATTCATGACAATTGCTACTTTGTGCTGATTTAAACCTCTTGTTTTCAATTAACATTTTCCAAGCAGTTCAAGTCACCCCTGCCATGGCCAAGCTGTTAGGAACACATATGACACAACCTGATCTGGCAGACCAGGCTGTAATTTTGTGCCGTGAACAAATAAATCAATAAACTATGATAGCCTTTCTGTGATGGGCAGAGCTCACATATCAGCAAGAGGAGGCACAAAGGAAGCATGGAGTGCAAAGATAAGATAAAAGAGGCTGGAAAGCCTTCTGCAGCTCTGATGTCTTCTGCCACCAGCTCTTCCTTTTTGCATGGCAGTTCCTTTTGTTTTCACCTATCTGCTGTATGTTTTTTGACCAGCTTTCCTTTCCTTCCCTTTCCCATTCTTGAGATTTATCTTTAGGTTTAAAGTGTGACTGGTTCCCAAGCCCTCCTGCAGCAATTGCCATCATTGCTTATTCTCACTCTGCTGGGACTCTCCTGTCTTTGGGTGGATGACAAACAGCAGGAGCACTGCTGATCTGTTGAGTGTGAGACTTCTGTATTTGCAGTAGCCCATGTTGTAGGAAGCTTGGCTTTTTTTTCCCTCGCCCTCTATCTAGCACAACAAGATGAGAGAAGTACCAAAGAAAGGGAAGAAGCAGGAGACTGTCCTTGTCTTCCCTCTCTGGCTCTTGGGCCCATAGTCCTTGCTCAGGCTGAGCTCAGACATGCCTCTGGGCTGGTCCCAGAAAGGCACAAAACGGCTGGGGTGAGTACAGCCCCCTGGGGAGCAGGGAGGACAGGCGGGATGGGGTGCTTGGGAATTGGTCGTCACTGGAACTGACAGTTCACATCAGTCAAATTAAGCTGCTTCTAGCTCAGCCCTGCACCTGAGATCACCATACATCTATTACTTTCAGTGTGAATACATGTGGATTTACGTTAGCATGAGGTGTATAGAACATGTTTTATGGTTTATTTTTGACACACCAGTGTTTTAAGTGAGCTTCAAAAGTAAGTGCACCAAATGTATGTCAGAGCCACTGGACACAAATCCATCTTCAGTAGTATCTCCTCCCACTCATGAATAAAGTATTTTATTTTTATGCTAAAGGATTCCTACAGCATCTTTCCCCATAATACAGAACACATTGCTAGCAATTTGATATGGTAAGATTTAGTCTTTGTTATCTTTGCTATCAATACAAAAACAGTTCCTTTTTAAACATTTTTTTCCACAGCTCATTTATTTTACCAGCATTGTGCAACACAGATGTGATTTTTCCTACAGGGACAAAGAACTATTAGAAAATAAGCATGCACCAAGAGTACCTTGGGTTTGATGTTCTCATGGTCAGGAGGCAGGGAAAAAGATTGTGGTGCAGTCAGCTCTCTAGGTCTTGATGGCAGTGTGCCTGGTGACTTGTCTGAGACAGGAGATCTGCACTTTAACACTGGTGAGGTGGCAGATTGCTCTGGTCTTGGAAAGGAGGAATTAGACCTATAATTTGTGTGCACCAATGAAGAATTAAGCTGCAGTGGATGGGAATTAATATTACCAGTTTGTGGAACCGGTGGAGTAGAATGAGGCCGTGAGAGAGACCACTGCTTCGAGACACTTGAAGGGGTAGGAGAGGAGGCACTCATCTCCTGAACAGACATTGGGGATGAATCTGATTTAGATCTAGAAGCTGAATGCAAAAGACTTGGGGAAGGAGATGAGTGTTTTTCTAGGGTGGGGGAGAATACACCACTAAGACTGGTAGAGGAAAGCAAAGGATATGACTGGCAGGGAAAGATGGGGGAGGAAGTTTGTGCTCTCTGAGCCTTCTGAGGTGCCCAGGACCTGGAGGCAGCATACTGCAGCCCTTCTGGAGAAGGAGAGGTAGGGTGTGCAAGGGAAGAGGGTGCTGGGGCACAAGGAGGAGGCAGCATAGACTGCAAACCTGGAGAGGCGACTGATTTTTTATGGGAGGAGACGGGGGATGACAGAGGACTTTGGGAGTCTAGAGGAAGTGTTCCAACTGGAAGGTGCTTTTTAGGAGAAAGGGACCTCGCCCTAGGGGTGGGATGAGGCTTGGAGAGTAAAGGCAGATGCCGAGCCCATCCTGAAAGCCAATATTCCTCTCTGCTTGGAGAATCTGGCCTTATAGGAGGGTTTGAAAGAGATTTCTTCGGGGTTGGGGGAGTTGTTTTGGACTTCTGATCTAGTGCGAGTGTTGAGGAACCAAGTGAGCAAGGAGAAAACGTGGGACAAGAAGCAGGGGAAAGCGGTCTCCGCTGAGAAGAGCCTGATCTCAAAATAGCAGTTAAGAGGGTCAGTCTAGTTGGCAGAGGGGATCTGATTCCTGACTTTGCTAAATTTCCTCTAGATGACATTTGTGTGCAAGGCTCATTTATACTACATATAGTTGAAGAGGAGCCATAAAGAGAGGGTGGAGACAAAGGTTTAGGACTAGGAGATAATGAATGTGTTGTTATATGTACAGGGACAGGAGATAAAGCATTCAATCTTTTGGAAGAACAGGGTGATAAAGGCTGAGATGAAGATCCTTGAATTTCAGCTGAACGTGGAGGATCGGGGGAAAGACTTGGGCTCTTTGCTGGAATGGAGGATGTGGTAAAGTCTCCCAGTTTGCAAATGCAGCCAGAGGTATAGAGACTTGGTGTTTGTAGGTTATCATACAATCGAGGAGTGGAGTAACAACTGTTTGATGCAGAGGAGGATATTTTAGACATGGAGGGGGGTGAACTATGGGAAGCAGACTGAAAGTAGAGAGATGAATCTTGCTTAGAAAACCCAGTTGCTGACTGCCAGTTGTTACGGGAGTCTTCCAGCGAAGAGGCTTGATTCAGGTTAACCATGGCACCACACACTACTTTCTGATTAGTTGGAGAAATTAAGTGGACAGCAGGTTGTTTAGAGGAAAGATGATCAGAGGTGGAAAGAGTAGAAATTAACTGGAGAAAAAAGAAAAACAGAAATGTTAATATAGGTGGAACCTGTGGAACTGTTAAGCACCCCACATTTCAGTCCTGTGGTCATGCATATAGTGTTTCCATTAGTACTGCTCTGTGGGTTAAAAGCACAAGGCTGTCTTAAACTCAGGGATACAGCCTGATGGATACAGCTCTCAGGGGAGGTGACTGAGCGCAGACAAGTTATGTGTTACTTTATTTTTACGAGTCCTCAGTTTTGTTGACATAAACAAGGTTAAAGGCTACTGTATTTTTCATTTTAGGTAAAACCCAAGACAGTTGTGCCATCAGTGTCCAGAATCACGTGATGTCATTTGCGTTGTGCAAACACAACAGAAAGTGAGAAAATTGCAATATTGTCCCATCTCACTTTACCAGTTCAGTGGAAAGTAGCCTTTCTGTAAATGAGATTCAAGTCAAGTACTCATTTTCACATTCAGTAAACAACACATTTTCTGCAGCACTGTGATATCAGAGCAAGAAATTTGCTCAGAAGTACTTAAATCAGACATCCAGTTTGTTTTTTCACTTTTCTTGTCATTCACAGAGCAGTGCATTTCACAGTTTGCAGGCATATGAGAGTCCTTATCCCCTTCTACACCGTCCTACAATACACTAATAAAACAGTAATGAGCTCTTTCATGAGTGCCTTTTTTCTTAGGTCTATTCTAATTAGGACTTGTCAAAACTAATTAGAGCTTACAAGTATATTATCAACCTTTTATACAGTTTTGTGCTTCTAAAGAAAGAAATTCTCTCAAAATCTTCCAAGTTATTATAACGCCGAAATTAAAAACTGGGGTATACACAATATGAATAAAACATATCGGTATGAAATAGTGAGCTAAGTCAGCTGTAAAATCAGAAGGCTACAAATTATCACCTAACTTTTGACTGAGCATTTTGGAAGCAGGGAAATCGACTCTAATCCCTACAAACTTCATATAAATATAAGAACACCTATTTATCTATTGTCTGATACCCTGAAAAGATTATGCAATTCTATGAAAGACAATTATAACATCCAGTTTCTACATTCATGACTTGCACATGGCTTTGGCTCAGCTTATGAATTCTATTTTTTAGTATACATATCTTCCCCATAAGAGAGAGGAATTATTATTACTGTATCATATAGTATTGATACATCACAAAACAAAAATAGGTACAAAACATATAATTTTCAAATGAGAGCACATGCTGGAAGCAGCTGTGACAGGAGTTGCTCTCCTGTCTTACAGGTTTTAAAAGGCTAAGCTATACCTAAAATGCTAAATATGGGTTAAATATGCACAGCAGAACCCTATTAGCCCGTATAACTTAAAACAAGTGAGCTCTTCCTGCTAAATGATACCAAACAAATAGCAAGCCTTGTAAACTGAAGATATTTTCTGTATAAGATACCTTCAGAAAAGCCAAGGCATTGCCTTGATTTATAGAAATAATCACCAACCATCAGAATGCCTTTACAACCACACTAACTTCCCTTTATTTTATATGTTTGTTAAGGTGTCCCATTTCAAAATGGAAAGCCAATGGACATATACAGTGCAAATATTAGAATATAAAAATGAATGTCCATGATACCATTATACATATATTCTATTGGATTAAGAAATTATGACTCTCATTGAAAAAGCTGCTAATTAAGAATAAGAAAAAATACTGGAAATTGAGAATAATTTACCAATATTTATGCATTATGAAAACATGTTATTAAATATGTTATGAAACAGAAAATTATTTAACAAGTTAAAAAGCAGCATGGTAATACGTCTAATAATTTGGAGCAGCCTGATGAATTTAATAATGAGTTCTGGAAGTTGATCAACTACCAAAACAAAATTGGGGAATGAAATCTCTATATTTCAAAATAGAATGGATAAATTTTCCTTACAAAGAAAACAGATTAAAAGAAAATGAGGAACGAATATGAAACTCCATAATGAAAGAGCAGGATATGCAATACTTCTGATTAGTTAAAACTTAATAAGAAAGATTTATAAGCAACTAGGAAAATGTTCATGGTAACAGATGATAAATATGCTCCTGTAAGCATGATAAAGACATTTTGCTGTCGTATTCTTCCAGTTTGAACACCACTGAACGTTTACATGCTGAGCTAATTGAGCCATTATTCAAGTCTTCTGTAAAGATTTTGCTATTGTATTACAGTGTTAACTACATCTATAGATTATCACCCTCTTATTTACAGGATCAGGGAATCATATCAAAGTTGGTAGGAAGTGACTTCTCAAGGTCATCTAGTCCAGCCTCCTACTCAAAGCAGGGCTCTCACCAACACCAGCAGGTCAGGTCAGCTGTGGTGGTTGTGCCTCACAAAGTCTCTAAAGCCCAGCACCCCCTGGGCAGCCTGTGTCAGTGCTGTACCACCTCCCAGGGAGGAAGCTTCTCCAGATGTCCAGCTGGGACCTCCCATGCTTCAATTTGTGGCCATTGCTGTGTCACCTACCACTGCACAGAAGAGTTTGACTCTGTCATCTCTGTAACTACCCTTCAAGTAGTTGTGAGCTGTTCCCAGATACCTCCTTGACTGCTTCTTGGTGGGAGTCAACAAAGCCAGTTCCCTCAGCTCATGTGTGCCCCAGCCACCTTTATAACTTTGTGCTGAACCCCCATTTCCTTCTTCACGTCTCTCTTGAATTTGGGGGTAAGGGGCCATCAAAGTGAGCATGGTTTTACAGGTGCAGCTTCACCAGTGCCAGTAGATGAGATATAACAACTTCCATCGATCAATGGGATTTGTTTTACCTTTTTTTTCTGTTCAGTTTCTCTATTGTTTTAAAAAACTTCTGTAGTTGTACTGGATTAGTGCAGAGGAAGTGAGTGACAGAGGTAGATTTGTGTTCCTTTGCTCTGTGATTCAACTGCCAGCCTTTTTCTCTTCTCAGGAGCACCTCAGATATACATCTCCCAGAAGTGTATAAAGAAAGTTGAAATAGGTGGCAAGGTTACCTTGGCACGAAGGGATCAAGCAACTTGAAAAAGGTCTTGTTGCCTCATAGATGACGATTCCAGAAATATCAAAGAGCTCATAATCTTAATATTGAGCCTTGCCCAGGAGACCTTCAGCACATTTGAAATGGCAGAGCTGAGCTGGATGCAAGGCAAGTGGTCTTTCTGGTGAGATCACATTGTTTTGGAAGGGCACAAAAAATGTGGTTACTTATACTAGCAAGGCCCTGAGAGATGTGCTG
>NW_008825615.1:15183929-15202694 GCF_000699105.1 Pygoscelis adeliae
AGCCCAAAAGGCAAAAATCATATCTGAGGGAGGATGTGGCTTGATGTAGACCTGGTCTTGGAGCCAGTTAACCATGCTTTGATCTCAGTAGAATTTGATTATAGATAGGAAAAAATAAATTCCCTACCACAGCCTGCAACCTGAAAGCCAGAAAGACAGAAAGAAGCACTGGAGACTGTGGAAAACTTGACAAAATCTCTGGAAACAGCACAGTAAATCAGCCTGTGAGCTGAGACCAAATTAATATAGGTGCCATTCAGAACAGTCTGGTTTCTCCCAACAAAGAAGGTGCATTCTTCCTGGCAATGGCAGGAGTTTGTAGGGACTCTTGACTGATTTGTCTGGAAAAGTCAAACCAGATGACATGCACTGGACAGAGGAATGCCAAGTGACTTTCACTAGCTAAAAAAGCCTTCTGGCTATTGATCCCCCACAGTGAGTCAAGAAGTTTCTCCAAGCTGAGTTAATGTCCTGGCATTCAGGGGAGCAAACACATCCCCCCTCACCCCAAAGGGTACACTCCTGAGGACAGGAGTCAGTCTGCCTCTCTCTCGCATAACTAGACTCTCCTTAACATTAAATATATATATATATAAAAACAGTAAACTATCAACAAAAAGTTCCAGATATGACCAGAAGACCAGAATAACTGATTTTTTAAAAAAACTGATTTTTTTTTCAGACTTTGAGTATGGCATAGCATTTTCCAACATCAGTCAGGACCTTTACGCCTCAAAGAACAATAGAAGCTTCCATTTTTTCAATGCTTTTCCTTTTTTTTCCTTCATTTAAACAAAGTCAGAAATGAATGAAGCTGTAGGAGTCCTCTCGTTCAGTTACAGTGGTCCTCTGTACAACACAATAGTCCCCAATGCTCTTTTTTTTCTCATCTCTGACAGGAAACCCATAGTCTAATTATGCTTTTAAATGAACATAATGTTATATGTTGTAACTCTTAAGTGGGACATTATACTGCCATTATAACCCTAGAACTGACAAGGTAGCCCCTATATGGAATCCTTTGTACATAGGAAATCTACCAACAGATAAATAATGCATCTATTTAATCATTTCATAATTTTCCTTCATTTCTGAGCTGATGATACTTCATTAGATAGTAAGCCAGAAAGAGTGATGCCCAAGGAAACACCGAAGAAGATGAACACAGAACATCAGTGAAAAACAACTTAGTAAAAAACATATTCTTCTTATGAAGAGATAGAGACAGCTAGGGATATTTAGAAAATGAAGACTGAGGAAGTACTTAGTCTTGAAAAACTGTGACTTAAGAATAATGATGAGATATGCATTACCCATACTATGTACTATCTCTCTTCACGTTCAGATGAATAGCTAGTAAAGTTAGGCTTTAATTCCTTGTTCTGTGCAATCTATATTTTCTTACTTTACCAGGCAAATCTCTGTTTACTTGCCAAGTCGTCAAAAGCTTAGGAAAGCTACAGTATATGAATTTTTCTGCGTAGTCTTACAAAAAATCCACCCAATTTTTGTAATAGCTTTTAAAGAAACCACCCAAGTAAGCCTGGCAGAATCTGCATACTGAACATTGCTGAAGGAAATTTGTGTTTCCTTAGGAAAATTATTCTTTTACAAGCTGCTTCCCCTACATAGATTTATCTATGTCTTTCCACCTTCCTCAGGTAAAATTCTCACTGACTTCACTGGGAGTTTCTCGGAAGAAATGAATATTTCATAATGCTGTAAATCCCAAACCAGATTGGATTTCTTATTCACAATTTCCTCAATCAAAAATTGACACTGAATTTGATGAAAAATTGAGTAACACAAGTATTTCAACAAAGATAGGAAGTCCTATTTATTTTCAGAGACAAAGTAGCCATGTTCAACTTTTTTTTAAATTATCGATGAAGAATGGCATTTTCAACCAATGGAAACCCTGTTGAGGTCAAAGGAAATGTCTGACTTTATTCCATGTGAGAAGGATGTTGCTATTTCACTAAAGGTAGTTTTCCACTGCATAAACATCCTTGAAAACTATCAGTGCTCTTTCCAAGATGAGAGATATTAACTTTTCATGCAGTAAATTGGATTGATGCATTTTGAAAATGAAACATTTCAAAGACCCTTTTTTGAATTCTCCCATTGGTAGTTTAAAATTTCAATAAATCAATAAATGTGCCCTGTAAAGATCAACATAAAATGGACCTTTCAACTTCATTAGTTCGTTACACCTGTGCAAAGTCAGCGCTAACTAACAATCAGAATAATAGGATTTTTACAGCTTGTTTCTCTAGCATAAAGGGCTGCAGCAGGTGCTAAGAAAAAAATATGCCTGGGAAGCCTGATGCTAATAATTCAAATGATCTACAGGCTCCATTGATTTCAACAACCTTAGCCAATTTAGAGGAGCTAGGAATCTAACACCTTCTGATTAACTTGCTGTCATGATGACCTGCTCTTAAAGGAAAGAACGATAGATCTGCATTACCTGCTCCATTTATACACCAGAGCCATAGGAAGAGGCAGTAAGTTGAAAGGTTGGGACAACTTCTTAAAGTCCAAATGTTACAGGAATGGCCAACAAAAATGCTAATTAAAGAACAAATTGGCCAAGCTGCTTTGCAAACTGTACTCAGTGTCCATGTCCTGAAAACTTTAGAAAGCAAAGGTTAGCTCTAGAGTTTAAAGAGCAGGTTACCTGATGTTTTTGTGGATCAGCAGTGCTGTGGAAAAGCGCAGCACCTGGAACGTGCCCATCGCCAGGAGGTTCCCCTGCGCCGGTGCCAAGGGAAACATGGGACGTGGCCAGCAGCTGAGCACTGATGGGACCATAGCCATTGGAAGGACGATGAACATTGTTCGAGGCAGTGGCTACTTCATCTTCATCACCGGAGTCCGTAATCAGGATAAACTCAGCCTTAAAAAGGTCATTCTCCTGCATTTCTCCTTCACTCGAGTTACACCCTGGGGCCTGGAAAGCCGTTCGGGTGCTGTCTGTATGGACGTTGGACACGCGTTCTTGTCTGGCCCCGCTCTTTAAGGCCAGCTCATCAGAGACTGTGTTAGACTGCAAAAGATACAAGGAAAAAGATCCCAATTAGCTGCATTTTATTTGTGTTCCCCAAAATACGAAGTAATTTTGGCTTGCAGTGGTGGCTGGCACCGCACTACCAAAAGTGCAGAGGGCAAATGAAGAATTTGGGCATGAGCAGCCAGCAGCAACGAGCTCCCCAGGGAGCCCCCTGCTTCCAGCCCCCCAGCTGATGCTGTGGGGCCTGCCTTCCCAGCAACTCGCAGAGCAACAGGGGACTGTGAGCACAACGACGGCCTGAGCCCGGGGCTGGCACGGGAATGGAAAAAGAGGGTGCAGTCAAGCCGAATGAGCTGTCAGACCAGACTATGCCAGACGCGATGGGAAGGCATCCTGACCATGGGATCCACGGGAGCCAACAATGCTCCTCAGAGGAGTCTGACAGACGAATCTGGGACAAAACCTATACATACTAATGAAGAAACAAAGGCCTTTAAGCCAGGGAATTCTCTGAAGAGAGCAGACAAAGAATCTGAGGTCAGAGAGCTTTACTGTATGTTCAAGCTTCTCAGCACAGACCACAATTGTTCTTCGTATTTTCTGCAATTTCCACTTCCAGTACGTAACTTCTCAAGCACACTTTGGATGAGAGCAGGAGTAGTGCAAGCTGGGCATATGACACACACATCACCAAATCATTCAGTATTGAAACCGCTATGGTAAATCATATTTCTCTTGAAGGAGGAATCAGGTAAAAGAACAGAAATATTGTGCACTGCAAGAGAAAGCCTGTAGATGGGGCTCATATTTGAATCCTGCTTGAGGAATACAGTAATGACAAATTTCCACTGGCAGCTCCATGAGTCCCTGGAGTCCAGTTCTTCAAAAAAATATTAGACCGTAAAGGGGGATACCACCGGTATGACTTTGGAGGTGTTATTTTCATTATCTGATGTTGGTTGGTTTTTTTAAGTACTGTTCAGGTTCTAGACATTTTAGAAAAGGGAGTAATCAGTGCTATGAAGGCCTCACTACTGCATCACCTGCCAGGAAATTTTTCTCTGCCTACAGAGAAACACAGGGAGACAGGGGTCAGGAATACCTGATTCTGCCTTACCCAGGGCACTACTTACAGCAAAACCGATACTGAGTGGCTGGAAATGTAACTCATGAGTTAAACATCCTGAGGATAATATTCCAGCACATGTCTCTTCAAACATGTCCATTCTCTGCCCAGACCAACCCCTTTTTTAGTCAGATAGGCCACTGAAAATGCTGGAGCACATTCAGGTTAGAGGACTGTGAACTTCTGTGAAAAGTTTATTAGCACCAAGAACTGCAGCCCCAGCAACGTCCCAGGGAAGGAGCTGTTACACAAGAGCAGAACCACCATAAGCATTAATATTAATCTGAGGGTTCCAGTTTCCTCTCAAGCAGCATGGAATAAAAGAAGAGGCTGTTAAGCATTGTGAGGCAGGAAAGGAATAACAAACGCTATGGGCTGGCTAAAGGCAGGAGAACCAGGAATGTTGTGCTGCTGGCTTCACCGTCACAGGAAATTGTGGGGACAAGCTTTCAAAAACAAAAGGCAAGCTTTCACTTTGATGCATTACTACGCAGCTATGAAAGGGATTGGCACCTTTGCTGGAAGCCACAGCACTGGCATTTGCTGAAACCAGGATCCAGTGACCAACTCTTGGTCGATTCCCATGTGATAACACTCCTCACGCACTACCCTTTCTCCCATAAAGATCAGGAAGGAATCTCCCCTTGTCTGCCAAGAATATAGCCCTTGCATGACTGACAGAGGACAGTATTGAGATGGGCAAGGGTTTCCTTCCAATATAAACTCTGCCAAAGGCAAAACAGGCTGTTGAGCAGATATCAGGCTTCTCTTGCGCAACAATTTTGCATCTCTGGTAGGCTTGGTAATTAAAACAAAGCACAAGCCAAGAAACAGTCCAAGGGAAAAGAGCTTCAGTTCAGCGATGCTCAGGACAAAATTTTCTGTATCTTTTGAAAGAGTGGAAAAATTAGCACAAACAAAGTCTACCTTCTTTATAATTTCTTGATTGCTCAGATCCTTTGGCTCATCTGGAATTGTCACAAGGAACTTAGAGACATCTACAACCTCAAAATGAGTTGGAAGTCTTCCAATGGATGGTACGAATGTGAAGGTCAATGGTTTGGTTGCAGATTCTTGAGAAGTGACCTATGAAACACACAATTAGTTCAACTTTTTTGTCCAAATAAAAATTATTTTTGTCAGAGTTGATATAATATTAATTACGTCATCTACATAACTTACAAGCCTACTATTAAATATACTGGTCATTGGGTTTTTTTCACAGATCATTTTATATTAAGGTCTTCTTTAACAGACAGAATACTGCCTTGATAATATCACCGTCCTATATATTCTAATGGCGTGCCATGGCAGACAGGAGAGAATTTGTTCAATAATTTGTTATTCTTTCTATTTTCCATACCAGAAACAGAAAACCATATTCAATTCATTTCAAGGCTGCTTTTATCTTTATTTAACTCCACTTTAGTAGAACAACAATGTAATTATACTGCTGTATCTGGACATATTATAGTCCCTAGAGTATTTGCTTAACAACTTATAACAAATTGGAAGAACCTTTGCTCTCCAAAAAGAAAGCAAAACATGTTTACATTTTCTAATGCAAATGTAGCTAATTCTGAACAACATCTGGGATTAATTCTGATTCAAGGAAAGGATTTTCTCCCATTTTCTTTGGACCATTCAGCCACATACACCAACTAATTCTGTGTCTGTCTTCTCATTTCTCCCTCCCCAACTTGCATTCTCACTAGGACCATGTACGCAGGGCCTGAATGCGTACGAGAAGAGAGACTAAGAGAAGGCAATTTCACCTAAACGTTCAATTTTATGACAGTGCTCTCCCATCACTTCCATCTTCTTCACAGGAGACACTGGACAGGAAAAATAAGTCCACACCATGGCAAAACTCTCAGTTCTTTTTGCCAGATATCAGGGGGAGAGGAACTCCAAAGGCCTTGGCAAGGTGAGTAGAGAGAACCACATCCCAAACACTGAACCTCGTATACTGACTTTCCCACTACTTGTTGGTGTGGAAAATCCTTCTTTCTGATTGAAAACTATGGAATTTTCCCTTGTTTTATCTCATCTGATTTAAAGCATATGGCAGTTAATTGTGTTTTCAATGAAGTCTAATATGCAGAACCTTGAACCGTATTGAATCATAGAGAAAAACAGGACCATCGCTTTGACTCTTTTTTTTGGCTTACTTGTTTAAAGTGAAACAAATTGGAGAGCTATGGCTCTCATTATGCTTCTTTGTAATTTGCATCCATAAGGAAATAGCAGTTACGGAACAGAGTGGGATTATGGAATACATTCACATCACTTGGTCTTCTCGTGACTGGAACATTAAAAACGATAGACACAGATTTCCAGTTTTTAAAAAACCTAAGCAAATATTAATTACTTCCATTGGCAGCTGTCTCCTGGAGGCCTTGAGCAAAACAGAGGCAGGTTATTTATACAAACACTGCCAACTGCTCTTTTCTCTACAGTTTAGGAGAATTCTGCTCTCTCAGACACACCGAGAATAAATTTCCATGTATCCACCTCTAATTCTGAAAGAATAAGGTGGTTTGATGTTTGAAAGTGGAAAATCTGAAAGAATGGCAGACATCTCGGTTCTGAAATCGGGCCTTTGTATTCACAAACTCACACAAATAGGTTACATTACACTGCAGGCTTGCTGCCCAGTTAGAGGTGTGTACTCAAGGGTGCGGGACAAGGTGGTCTCCTACTTTTCCCCCCCTCCACTTCACACAAGTGGCCAAGCACCGGAGGACACGATGCATGGCCTAAATCAGTAGCAAAAGGGTGGCTGCTAACTGCTCCACCACGCCAGGAGCTCTGGATGTTATTTTGTGTGAGGGAGACTCAACATAGCTCTGTCCTTCTCTCAGCAGCCAAGTGTCCTGGTTTCAGCAGGGATAGAGTTAATTTCCTTCCTAGTAGCTGGTACAGTGCTGTGTTTTGGATTTAGGATGGGAACAAAATTGATAAGGCACCGATGTTTTAGTTGTTGCTAGGTAGTGCTTACACTGGCCAAGGACTTTCTAGTTTTCCATGCTCTACCGACTGAGAAGGCTGCAGGTGCACAAGAAGCTGGGAGGGGGCACAGCCAAACTGGCCAAAGGGACATTCCATACCATGTGACGTCATGCTCAGTACATAAACTGGGGGAAGCTGGCCGGGGGGGCCGCTGCTCGGGGACTGGCTGGGCATCGGTCGGCAGGGGGGGAGCAATTGCACTGTGCATCACTTGCTTTGTGTATTATTACTATTATCATATTATTATCATTATCATTTTATTTCAATTATTAAACTGTTTTTATCTCAACCCACAAGTTTTTCTCATGTGCTTTTCCAATTCTCTCCCCCATCCCATCGGGAGGGGGGGAGTGAGCGAGCGGCTGCATGGTGCTTAGTTGCCAACTGAGGTTAAACCACGACACCAAGGTACCCAGGTCTGATAATTGCTCTTCATAAAGCAGCAACACAATTTTAAAATATTAATACCTGGCACATCAAACACTTAGTCCTTGCTCCTGATATAAGTCGGCAGAGTAACATCAGTACTCAAGGATGTACTCGTTAGCGAGCAGCCACCAGTCCCTACAATGCAGCCAGGGATGCAGCCTCCACCTGAGCACCTGCTGTACCCAAAGGTGCTCTTCAAGAAGCAGGATTACCTGCACACAGGCCAGAGCACCCATCGTATTGGCATTCATGATTTCTGTACAGCTGACACTGTCCATTACAGTCTTACACAGCACCTGGGTCTCCACCGAAATCAGCTAGAGATGGCCTTTGCTTTTCTGCAGGTCTGCGGCTGTGCTTTCATCTTCTCTCTCTGACTAGGAAAAGCAGTTAGTGACTCTGGCTACCTCGGTCATCTTTACTAACATTTTCCTCCTCTACCTCACCCTCTCGTCATGCTCTTGTTTGACACTTGACATCAGTTGTTTTGTATCAGTGAGTATTCTTGTGTCAGAGCACAAAATATTCCTTATAAAAGAAAAAGGAAGAGAGAAAGAAAAAGTGTGAAAATAGCAAGCCCCCACACAAACAGATTAATAGACAATTCCAATCAAATGTGCTAGCATTGCTAAACTCCCAGTACTTTATCTGCATATTTGTAACGAGGAAATATAAATAAAAAGCCAAGTTATGAGGCTCCAGACCATTGCATAGTAATGGGGAGGTCTTGCCAGCACCTACTTCTATACTGTGTCTTACCCTGCACTTCCAATTTTATTGCTTTGGTGAAAAAATTAAAGAATACCTGAACAAAACCTTGTTGTATTTGGCCTAAACACATTGTAGAAATAACCATCAAAATTGCTTGCAAGCTAAAACTAAGGTTGGAAAACATATATAAAGATGTGCAAGCTAGAATATTTTTTAGATGGAAGATGCCATTAAAGCATGGTATTATTTATATTCCCCTAGTGTATTTTATTTTTCCTGGAGTTTAGAAAGTATAAACCAGCAAATAGAATTACTGCATTTCAGAAAGTTTTAAGTTGTCAGATGCTGTGTGAGGCAGCATGGAGGAATCCGCTCCATTTAGGTTCATTCATAGCAAGTGGGAAACAGGAACTTCTAGCAGGTAAAACTGGTCATGCAATTTAGGCTGCATCACAGAAACCTAGACAACGAGCAAATATCACAAGGGTGGTCAGAAGACCCAAATGTTTCCACTGGGGAAAACAAAAGAGAAAAAACTCTTGTTTAAAAATATCTTTTAAGTGGTTGTTTTCGTTTCACAGATTTCAAAAAATAAGTAAAAATACTTTGACATTTTAAAATGTAAATTTTATTTGGACAATGTGAAGCAGAAGGAACCATTACATATTTTTCTTTTTTTTTTTTTAAGGTAGAGAAAGGATTTTTGCGCCTTTTTTCATATAGTCATGTCAGTTACTCTATCTCTCTTACTGATGTTTCTATCCTTGAAGAACTGAAAGAAATTAACCAGGTGTACTTTCAGCATTTAATTACATCTATTAAAAGCCACTCTGACATGTAGAGGTAAATAATAACGAAATAACCTTAAAATTCAAATATATAAAAATATATATGTGAAACTTTCTTGCAGATTATCATCTTTTCTCTAGGTCCAATAGTAACAGCAGAAGGAATTCAATGCCATGCATTCCCTGCTGCTGTAATTCATTTGAATCAATAGAGTTATGGTGGCAGAAAAATACCATATGTGACATCTATTCAAGTGAATACTAATGAATTCTGGGTTATATTATATAATCAACTTCATGCACAATGAAATAATTGATTGTTTTTAATTGCATCCTTTCATGTTACTTAGTTCTTTGAAGAATATAAATTTTAGAGTTTAATATAAATAACCTTTGAATATCCATTGGGGGCTATAGTCTGCTGCATAATACATTGCCAAAGAGCTTCAAAAGGAGAAACGTATTCTAGATGACTTCCATGACTTCCTATGTCATCAATTTACAAACAGGTTTGTTGCATATTTAATACCATCAATTTAAAACTGCCCCGGGGATTGTAACTTAAATTATATTAATTATTGTTTTCATTACCACAGCTTCTACAGTCCTTACATGTAGAGCACATTTTTATTGTCTTGGTTACCTTATGAAGACAAATGAACACTTCTATTTAATCTCTTGCATGCTCTATATGCATTCAGCATACTGTCTATTTTGTAATTTAAATTGAGGTTCCATTGTCAGTGATTGCTTCCCAGGATTTCCTTCTGGAATACAGATTGCTAAAGTGAAATTTAAGATGCTGGTTCACATTACCACTTCTTCAACTGATTTGCTAATGTAAGTCATTTCGCTAATAAAATGACACCCTGAGAAAACCTCACACTTGAAATATCAAGTACTTCCTTTTGAGGCTGTTTATTTATTTTCTTAAAGGACAAAAAAGGAAATATACGTATAAATAATAGCAAAATAACAAGCGTGTGCATCATACCATAGAAACACATTTACTGACGCACTGTTTTGGTCAGAGCACAAATTCACATGCCCACAATTCCTGCATGATAAATATAGCTCTAACACACAGAGCAGAGCTAAAGCTGCTCACCCAGCCAGGGAGAGAGGCCAACCGAAAACACGGCCTGGGTTGTGTAACCTCTCCTTAAACTCCTTTTCTGTGTTCAGGCTAAAGTCAAACCACAGAAGAGAGATTGTCTTCTCCTCGAGACAGAGAACAAGGCTAGTCTACTATGGATGAAATTATCAGTTAATGAGATGTAGGAATCTTCAGCATATCTTCTTATCCTGACATTATAGCTATCACAGTAACCTAATACGGATTAGCTGATCATTGTGTAATATGAGCTCTGGCTTATCTAAAACCTTTTACAAACAGCAGCAGATGATCATCTGAACACCAACTTTATATCTGTGAAACTTCAGGGGAAAAGCTAAATCCACTCCAAAAGTCCAGGATGAAATTACAGCCCAGCTGAAGCTTGTGCCAAAATTCCCACCGACAGCTGTGGTCCAGGAACTTCCCTAAGCCCTGTGATGTGCCCATTGTATCACCTTCAGCAAATCACTTTTTGCTTCTTTCAATACAGCAGCACACTCTAAAATGCACACGCAGACAAATATCTTTTGAAAATTAATGTGTGTAAAGCACTAGAAAGAGCAAATTAATAATAGTATAAAATTGTAATCTATTATTCAAAATGCAAGAGCTCATTCAGCTGAAGTGTTTCTTTTCAACAATAATTTTAATTTGCTCTTCAGCCCAGCAGGCTTTATACAACTGTAATTGCTCTTTCATACTGGTCTACACATATGCAGCTAAGCATGGTGAAAAATAAGTGAAGGTAACCTTTAATTTCCTCCTTTGTAAAGGGGGAGTAAAATACCTTGCCTGTTATGTTTGATTGATTTAATTAAGTGCAGTTTGGCTAAATGGTCATAAAACATTAGACCCTAAGGTGACCTGGGTCTCTAAATCATATTCTAGGATCACTGACACACTTAAAGCCCTTATTTGCTCCAGTCTCCTAAACCTCCTAGGAAGGTAAGGTAAAAACACCTCTGTTGTAACATCCCAAGCTGCTCTAGTCCATCACCCACGCACAAACCTCCAGCTAGACAGTCCCACACCCAGGCTGCCTCCAGCTACTCCCTCAGCAGGTAATCACCGTTTCCTTCTGTTTGTCCTGCATTCATTTTACTGTGTGGATCAATCAGAAATGACCCAGAAATATTGCTGTTGATTTTGCACAGGGTTTTTTGTAGTATGGGCAGGCTTGCCATCTGGTCTTGCATAAAAGCAGTCAAACACTGGCAAAAGTAGACTGAAATAGTTTGAAGGGTGATTGCAAAAGAAAATTAAAAAAAAAAAACCCCAACTGGTCCTGTCTAGCATGTACACGGACTGCTTATCAAATACGTGAGCAGTGAGAAGACTCCCTGAGAAATGGGAGACTTCAGACCAAGTCCAGTGCCCGTAGATACACAAAAATATCTGCACCTAAACTTAGGTCCTTATGAGGTCATAGGACTTACGAGTTCATATGTAGAGTACCCATACTAGTGTATACACAGAGACATTCACACACACTGATATACATAATATATGCTTATACAATGTCATGATACTTCTGCCCAACAAAAAAGCTGCAGACTGCTTAGTCACATTAGAATAACAGCAGCGAGGCACAACGGATCCCAGTTTTCCAGTCCTTTTTTGAACACCACCGTCTCAATTATTCAGTGAGAAACTGAAAGTTAACATGAATTTATTCTTTTTCCTGTAAAAGTTTCTTGCAATTTCAGCCCTGCAAGAGAGTCCCAGAATGCTGCTGTCATCCTCACAGCAGTCTTGGAACACAGTCTGATTAATGCGTATGACATAATTCCCCTCATTTTCTTTTCCCAAAAGCTGCACCTATCACTAAGCAGGTGTAATTTTCAAATGAAGCACTGGGAATAGAAATAAATCCCTACTTACATCTGTCAGAGCTGAGAGATCAGTCTTGTGGGATGATGCTAGCAAGGAACTTCAATTTTACAGTAGCACGCATCAGACATTTGCCCTTTGGTTTCTTGAGATGTCTGAGTGGTTGAAGGCCAGAGGGATTTCAGCCAGACTATCTCCCTCCCCACGGAGCTGAGGCTCACACGTGGTGAGGTTTCGCCACCACACCACTGAGCGCTGCCAGTCCTGCCCTCACCACCGCAGCAGGATCAAGCCCACATGGTGCTGCCACCGCAGATGAGCACCTCAGCCGTTCTCCTTTCAAAGATGCATTGCAAAGCAACTTTGGTAACACACCAGTGATATTGTTGCAAGCAATACATTTTGGGAGCAGGTGGTGCCTAGGATCACATCGGTGTCTATATGTATCCCTGCATGTGTCTTCTAATGGACCATTATTTTTGTACAGTGAACTAACTATTGAGTGACTCCAGAAAAAGTGTATATATGTGCTAATAAAACATATGTCATGTTATCAGGAAACCATAGCTTGAAGACTGTTGAAAAAAACCAGGGGATTTTAACAGATGCCTCCAAAAGTACAAGCACAAGATAATAGCAGAAGCCTTGTAAGTGCAAGTATAGGATAGGGGCCCTAGGGCTCCAAGCACAAATCATTAATAATCAGTTATTACTCACTACAGGAATGCAACCTTGTGTGCTGGTATTAAGGATAACACAGGAAGCAAAGGACGAGCATCCAGCATATGTAAAACATATCAAACACCACAGAATTTGGATATAACATAGAATTTGCTGGCCAATGAAGAAAGAACAAGTAGGCGAACTGTCAGCAAACAGAAAAATAACTTCAAGTGGGCTAAAAGTTCCTGGGAAGTAAGCCCAACCATCAACATCATACACCTCCCTGCAAACAACTGGAGATGCTGGCAGCTTCCATAACAATGCATAGAAAAAAAGAAGTGGTAGAAATGAGAAAGTTTGTATAGGTCAGTTTTAACTGTATAATTATTGAGAATGAGCTGTAATAATTGGGCCATTTGGACTTTAAGTGTGAGTATCACTGTAGCTGAACTAGTAATCATCATGTAAGCCCCATGTACGTGTGACTTTGTGCATTTGTGTGAACAGTACAATGAGGAGATGCTAAGAGAAAACAGTAGATTGAAGAGAGGGTAAGTGTGAGAGGTAGTGCATGAAAGTCTTTTGTAAACTGATAAACTGATAAACTCAAGAGATTAGTGGTCCAGTTGAATACACAAGAAATGATAAATTCAGAATACCAAGAGTCAGCCCAATCTGCCCAAGACCACCAGGACACACTGGCATCAGCAGTGAACAAGTTGAACCCTCTCCAAGAAGGCCGTAGCTGCTATAGACAGACAAAGACTGCAGGATTATACATACAAACAAAGAAACAAGAGGCCCCTAACATGACTTACTGACCACTCACCTAGAAGCCAAAGGCATAGCAGTAGAACCTTCTGCTTCTGCACAAAGTGCTCCAGCAAGGTAGCTACGAGTTAGTGTATGAGAGACCTGCATGAGTAACTAAATGCACCATGTGAATAGTTATCCACTGTTAATAAGAACAGCCTCATTCTATTAATGATAATAGCTTGGATAATAAAAAGTGTTCTGGTAAATATTGGTTGTGATGACTGCCTCCTCCAACTTGACCCCCTGTCAGGGAAAAGGGAATTAAAAACATTACAATTCTGTGATTAGACTGCTAATACTTCAATTAGGTTAACTACAAATTTTTGCATCTTTATGTGTGTTTCTCTAGCTTGCACAAGGTATCTGGTCTTTCACCACACCCTTGAGGCTTGGTAGTGATTTGGATGCAGCAGATGAGATTGAGCATTTCCCACTTGAGCAATTTTTCTGCTCATTTTTGAAGAACTGCCTTCCTGCTTTGTTTACACACAACTGAAGGAGGACTGGTACAGCCTCACTTTAGCAGCTGAATTATGCTTTAAACAGCTCCAGGTTAACAGTTGTGTGTGAATCCCTCATGGGCTCTGATGAGATTGTGCTGGATATCGGGGCTCTCAGTGCTTCACTGCAAACCTCCTGTTAGCAAGAGCATTTTAGCAGTATTTTGGCATATGCAACAGCACTGGCAGTCTCTCTCTTTCCCCAGGTATAACTCTATCCAAAACACTTCAACACAGAGTGTGAACACCCCTATCATCCAAGTCTGACAGCAAGAAATTAACAACCATGGTCCTTTATACCACGGTCACCTGGTATTGTAGCACTTACTCTAAAAAAATTCTGCTCAAACCTGAAGGACCACAGGTTAGGCTCAAATTCATTCTCGCTTCCAGCACTTTCAGCAAAGAAAACTGCCTCTTTCCAGGAGAGGATATAACACAGTTTCAAACAGCGGGAGGTCTCTCCCCACCCAGAGACTTCAGCTACCTCTGGGTGACTTGACTGTGCCTGTTCTCTCTGCCTCAGGTTAATAGCTCCTGTCATTACCTACTGCTCCCAGATACAAGCAACCACCTCCACCTGCTCTCACCGAAACTCCAAAAAGCAGATATGCTGTTACTCACGCATATCCTGTAGGTACCATATGCATATGCTCTCCACTGACAGCTGTCTCCTCATTCATTTTGACTGTTTCTGGTTCCCTAGAAGTTTCCTTTTCCTCTCATTTCCCTCTTTTATTACTTCTGTCTGTTCTCAGCTAAACAATGTTAAAAGTACGTTCTATGTCTTGATAGCTTTTCCAGGTTAGTTTTTAAAAAATATTTTCATTTTTGAAAACTGTAAAAAGTAAGGGGGTTTGAGGGTTAACATTTTGGGTGAGTTTGGTTTAATTTGAAAGTAATTTTTCATTTAAAAATAATTGATCTGACAGGGGGAAAGAAAAAGTTGATGTCATTTGCTCTTGGCAGCACAGATTCTATCAAGTTGTCTCCTGTGTTCAGACTCTTTCATTATTATCACACAACTTTTGGGTTTATTTCTTTTAAATCTCTGAAGCATGACATTTTCAATAGATACCTCCTTTCCCAAACTGCTACATCTTGCGTCTGGGCTTTTGTCTTGCTAAGGAGCTGAATTTTTGGAGCAGGGATCCAAAGGATATAAAGAAACACACAGAGCTGTACAGCTTAAATTTTCAAAGGCTATGCACCTGGCACCCGCATATCAATGACAGATAATAGCACACCTTTCACGTTTTAGACTTATCTCACTAATTGATCATGACATACCCTCAAATATAATTTTCAAGATCCAAAAAGCCATCTGGCATCTGGATTTATCAGGTTTTTGATCAATCAGAAAAAGGTATTTAAACAAAAAAAAAGAGATGCTTTCACAGATTTCATGAAGTGAAAATTAAAACCTTATTCTTTATCCACGCTTATATGACCAGACTGAGGACTTCTAGTTTTTCTGCTGCCATTTTTTTCTGCTGCCATTCCAGCAGACAGCAGTGAAAGTCTTATAATACCAGCTAGCCCAGATCCCTCAGCTCCTTTCCGTAAGGAAGAGAACAGAGCTCTCATTGATGGTACATTAGGGATACACATATTTTCGAGTATTTCGGAAATATCAGACGTTAAATTTTCATCTTTTTAACCAATCATAAGAGGAAGCAGTTGGTATTTTAATCATTAAGAAATGGATTATTTCATCCTGTATAATCAGCAATAGGCATTCCATCAGAAGCCGCACCACCCTTTATAGTCATCTGCACAAGGGATTTAACGAATAATCAATACGAGCCCGTCTACAAGCATTCTTACCTGTCCTCTGCTAATAAAACTCAGTGGGCTGATAATTCAGATGCCTCTTTCCCCAGGCTTCTGCCTGTAATATGTAGAGCACACTTGGGAGATAAATAAAAAATGAACATAAAAAAGCAGTGAAGAAACGTGTGATAAAACTGAAGAGGTCATATTTTCCCCTTCTCAGCAAGGATTTTCAGAGGTCCTTTTAATGAGCTATTTTCTGAGTAGGTCTGTGTGGGCCCAGAAGAATGCTGGCTACAAAGAGTAATTATTCTGGCACTCTGCTACTAACAAACAAAAAGGTAAAGCTGAATGGCTGTTGGCTTCTTTTGCACATTTACAGAAGGGCAGGATGATAAACTTAGGATCTCATTTTCTTCTCTGTGCTAATCATTAAAAAGCAGCTGTCTTTAAACATTTAACTTGAGCTTTCCCAGATGTCAAGAATACTGCATGTTTAACAGTGCCAGGGTCATTTTCATATGACTTTATCTATTTGGAAGAATAGCTATACTTGTTACAATTAAGTAATTTTATTTTTATTTTTTCCAGCAAAAAAATTGTTTGTGTGAAGAATTGTCATTTTACAAACTTGACTTTGTCTCATCAAAATAAAACATTTTGAGTTTTGCACTCTGGCATAACCATTCAGCTAAATACAGTTATGTACCATTCCTCAGATATTTTAGAGTGTAGGAGAAAGAGTAGGAGTAGATTTTCCACAGCAGACTGTACATTTTGTACCGAGAACAAGCACAATTTCTTTAGCCAACAAATCTGGGCAGCCTGCAAACTGAAATCTATACCTTGAGTCAGGCTTCCTGTGCAGCTCTGAGTAAGTGCCTATAATCTTGTCTATTCTAAAATATTCTGACAGTCCATGGGTAACTGCAACTTTTTTGCCATATATTCCCAGATATCCTGCATCCACATGACATTATTTGACTAGTTTTGGTGAAGGTAACGTGTAGTTAGCACGTGCCATTCTTAACTTACGACAACTCTCACCTCTCTTGTTTCTGTACCTAGGGATGACATATGGCACCTATCAAAGCTCCCATTTGAGTCCTGCCAAACAGCTCTTCATAACTAGGACTATCCCATTCAGACGGCCATCTTTACCTAAGTCAAGTTCTGGTTTTGCCTTGAAAGTCATATTCCTCCCTGAACAGAGATATAAATTATGTTTACTTTCAAAATCAGGTTTTTCTTCTTTCTAGCCTTATGCTCTTGGTCTTATATTTCAGTGTTAATTAACACATCTACTGACCAGTGATTCTTTCCTTCCTCTTTTTATATTGTCCTTATTAATCTCTTACCACCTAGGTTTCTCTCAGTCATTCTCCTCTCCATTTCCAGTTTACAATCTACCTTTAAGTGATGGCAGAGTTTACAACATCTGAAGCAGGTTTCTAGAAAAGTGGGAAAGCACAGTGTATTGAGGTTTGGCTTCATGACCAAGTATGCTACTAATGTTAGGCTTCTAAAGAAGAGTCTTCCAAACTTAAGCAAAACCCTGTCAATGTTATAAAGAATACTTTAGACTTTCAGCTGAAAATGTGTAAATAACACTATCTCTATAGATACTATAAACTAACCGAAAGAATCACAGTATTATAAAAAGGGCAGGTGACTTAATTTTAACAAACAAAAATACGCATGTTGTCATTTACTTCCTACCAAGATTTTCTTCAGAAGTTCCCAGTATAAGAATACAGGTGACAATGCAATGGAAAACACTTCAGCATGTAGTAACAAAGAAAGTAGATTGAGTACTTGATTCCTACGTATTTGTACTTTCATGTTGCATCTTCATTCTAAGCAATTGGAGGAAGGCATGGGTGTAATAATGGTAGCTTTAGATTAAAGAAGCAATTGAGTTAGTTTGTTGCCAGAACTACAATTTCAGAGATTTCATAAACATTTTTATCACCTTAAAATATTTCAAAGCCCATATTTCCTATAATATCCCAAAATAAACTCAGTACAATGAAGGCTGACCCTGACAGTAATTCCAGTGTATTCTATATAGATCCTTAAACAACCTTCATCACCAGGGAGAACTGGTTACCCTCAAGCTGTGCATTAAATGACATAACTAACATATACTACGTGGGATGTATTCTTTCTCTCCTCCTGTCCAGCAGTTTAACATTTTGGTTATGTTGAGAGTGTTCTTAAGTCAAGGTTATCTTGTGCTATGTTTTTTATTAGCTAAAGATACATACCCTCTGCTTCAAACTATATGTTTTAGATTCCAAAATTCTGTAGC
Organism: Pygoscelis adeliae; assembly: GCF_000699105.1. Lineage (NCBI taxonomy): Eukaryota > Metazoa > Chordata > Aves > Sphenisciformes > Spheniscidae > Pygoscelis > Pygoscelis adeliae. Next base: position 15,202,019 of record NW_008825615.1, read on the forward strand.
CTTTCAAAGAGACCTTTGTTCCTTTTGCCTTAGTGGCAGATGACTCTGCAGTCTCCTAACAGCAGAGCTGCCAGATTCGGGGAGAATGTTGCTTGCTCACTGCAATGTTCCAAAATGTCTGGATTGAGGAGAGTCCTGCAAGACTTCAGAAGAAATGCTGATTTTTTTTTATCACTTTGGACCATTCTTTGCTGAGAGTTACTTGAAATAAGTCAAATTTTACCTGAGAACTGAGTGAAAATGGATGCAATTTCTCAACTTGGTCTTAGCTTTGAAAAGGGAAGAAATATATCTTGGAGGTCAATTAAACATTATTTCTGTCATTACTAGTAATAGAGCAGTACCATTTATCATCATGCTCCGAATTATAACAATGTACATTATTTCAAAAAGAGACTCAACTCTGAGCTAGAGTCAACTTCAAAACTCTGGAAAATAATATTATATGTGCACAATTTGCTACCAACAGAGATTGCTTTCTATTTTTCATCCACCTCCTGAAAAACGTTTCAGGTGGAAGTGAAGATTGCAATTCAAATTATATAAATTAGGAGGTTAATATAAAAATTAAAAAACTTAAAGTGTTTCAGTTATCAGTTTGTTGTTTTGAGATATTAGTCAAAGTTTTAGTTTGCAAGAGCAGGGATCATTAAATCAGACATCAAATATATATCAT
>NW_008825615.1:15202732-15209594 GCF_000699105.1 Pygoscelis adeliae
TTACTTTTTCAGCCAACGTTTTGACAAGTTAGAAGATTTACAGATAATAAACAGATTTGGACTTAATAAAACTGCTTATGTTTCAGCAAATAACTCTTGCTAGGATCCTTTATCCCAGAGATTATATAAGTCCTGTGAACAATATTAAGAAATTACAAGCATTTTTAACAAAGCTCTCACATCTGTACGCACAAGGCATCATGCAATCTGAAAGCTTCATAATCAATGTCTTCTGAACAGCTTCATAGGTTTACATAATACAGAAGCATACCTAGTCTCAAACTGGAAAAAAAAAAAAAAAAATTTAAAACCCTAAAACTGTAAGTCATGCATTAAGAACACCTTAACAGCAATGTATTGGCAACCCAAGGTAATTCTATTTATGCATGCTTCGTACTAAAGCTTCAGGTTATTTCAAAATTGTCTAAATTTAGTTTTTAAGAAAAGGGTATTGTTGTACTATTTCTGTCAAATTCTGTGTTTTTCATGGTGTTAGATTTATGTTCCTACTGACTACGGCTGTTTCTTCAGGAAAAAAGTGATTAGGAGCTCAGTCTTCCCAACACTATCCAGCTATGGTTTTGATTACAGCAGAGACTACAGGTCAACGGGAGAGCTCAGGCACTCAAGAAAAGCACAAGGCAGATGTGCCCACAGGATCAGTCCTCTTCTCCGAAATGCTCGTTCTCTGACTTTTAAAGGAAGTGTAATAAATGACATGCATTTTACCAAAAAAGTAGTTACCTCATGCGGTACATGTCTTGCAGCTCCAGTCTCTGATTTTGCATCTGCCCTGCCTATTAGGTCTTGTTTGTTAACTAGCCAGAAATTGTCACAGAGAAAAGAGTTTGAAAGTTAAAGAAATGAAACAAGTTATTTTTGGAAGTGACTCAAAAGCCCTCTTGTACCAAGTACTTATTTTTCCTCTGCTTCCCAGAAAAGATCCTTGTAGGAAATTACCAAATATACTAGTAGCTGGTAAAATTTCATTCATTTAAAAGGTTGCCATTAATTTCAGTAGAAGTCAAAGGCTGTGTTTGTTGCATGTAGTATTGCCTCGGCTGACTCTATATTGTCATTATACATAGGAAATCTCATCTCCTTTGCAGTTTTGAAGTGGACCGGGAATTTTTCATTTAAGTATTTTCTTCCACATAAAAAAGTCAGTTTGCTTGAACAAAATCTTTTAACAGAACATATTTGCTTTACTCACTTTTCATCTGGAAGGTTCATTGAATCCAGGATGGACTGACTAGTGGAAATGCCAGGACTGAGAGACAGAACTGTTTTTGAATATGCCTCTTTTTGAAGGACAAGATGGAAACTTACCCCAAGTTTCCTACAGCACTAATGAATGCCCCAGCTACCAGGCTATTTTCAGATGTCTCTTTCTCAGATGTGTTTTTCAGCATAAACTTTGAAAGATGTCTTCCTCCATTAGCATCAGAAAACAAATTGCCAAAAGCTGAAACTTTCCTTCAGATAAAGTCTTTTCCTAGCCAGAAATGTTAAACCCAGTCATTGAACATTATAATGGTGATATGACCTCCCAGGGTCGGGGAAGCAATCAGCACAAAAATCCTGAAGCTAAGGCCTTGGGTGAAGGCTTTGAGGAACGAGCAAGGAGCTTTAGGCAACTTTAAGAGGACAACTTTTGTTCTGCAGCGTTCGCTGGCATCTGCCTTTCACCAGCGAGCAGCCAAGACCCTCTGCAGCACCTGAAGTTCACAAACAAGCCAGAAGGCTGCAGATTGAAGGGTCTGGACTGAAGGGTTGTCATCAGCCTTTATTCTTCTAAAACAATGCATTTGAGGAACGCACATGGTCATAGATAGATTTGAAGTAATTGTCAGGCATTTTAGTTTGGCTTCTTACTAACGATAAATAAACACAAAATTTAAGGCTGCACTGGCCCATAGCTGTTCTTGGCAGAATTCGACAGCAAAAAAGGCTTATACAGTGGATTTCTGCTACAAATACAAAATAAGGTCTGCTTCAGAGCTCCTTGTCTGCTACATAGGGCACAAACTATTTCTTATTCATTACACTTTCCCTCTGGTTTACTAGAACCTCAAACATCCATTAGAGCATTCAGGATTAAGAGGCTTTTGGCATGCTTTCTGTAGAAAGTGTGTGTGTCTGTGTGTGTGTGTGTGTGTGTGTGTGTGTGTGTGTGTGTATATAAAATGAAAGACAGGAGAATGTTACGTGGGTGGAGGTGAAGTGTCAAGAATTTGGGATTTGCTTTTGCAAATAGCTACATCAGCAGACTATATACTTGTCCTATTAAAATAAATTAGGCCTTGCTCACATGAAACTAGAGTTTTTAATGGTTACCTGGGAAAAATCTAGATTTTGAGCCAGTTTTTATGAAGTTTTTGAGATCACGTAAAAACAAATTAAAATGTGCTGTGATACATTTGCACCTGCCTACTTAAAAAAATACTTCATTCCATGAAGACTAATTAAAGGCATGGTTCCACAAGAATTATGCTGTATCACATCAAAAGATCAAAATCTAAATGATCAGCTTGTTTCAGCCCTCATAATTACCTAAGTGGCACACTTCAGAAGTTGCTTTTCTCATCCAAATTCAGCTTATCTCTCTTGGAGCATGTGCACATGACTGTGAGTCTATTTTAAAAGGTTATTATCTGTCAGTGGAGGTACAGAAAGTGAACCAACCATCTATGGGCTGTTGGACATCTGCAACTGCAAAATTAAAAAATGACCATGAAGAAAATGGGTTTATTTAAATAGCCTACCATTACTTCTTCCCTGGGCAGCGTGAGAATGTGTCTCCACTAACAGGGGATAACTCATTTGAATGTGTTAATCGAGCACTCGCAATCATGTGACCTCTCATAGCTGGTAAAACAAGCCTGAAACATCACAAAAAACTCTTTTGCAGGATTTCTTAGTCAGCAGCATTGAATTCTGCATCACTTCTGACATACTTAGCTTTTTTTTGCTGTTTGTCACCACTTTTAAACAACTGGTATACAAATACACAATTAGAAATACACACTGGGTAAGAATTTTTATACACTGTATCCCTGATAGCAACTGATTGGCAAGATAAACCCCCTGGTAAGGCTTCATGTTTCTTCTCTATTCAGATCGCGTTTACACTTTTGCAGCACCCACACAAAGTCTACTAACCAAGTTATCAAATACACACTTTCTGGGAGCCTAATGAGTGCTGGTTCAATGCACAGACATTTTTTTCATTATAGAATAACAATATGATTATTGGAAAATGAAATTAAAATAAAACAAAGGCACAATATTTTTGAGGAATATGCAAAGAATGCAGTTTACTCATGTAGCAGCAAAAAAGGGTGCACAAAAAGGCCACCAAATGTTAGTTTGCTGTTAGTTATTGCCATCAAATGTAAAAGATTTTCCAACAGTTGACTAAATTCTGTTCAGAATGAAGAATATCTTAAGAGCCATTAAAATGTTCTTAAAATTTTCTGAGGAGAATTGAATCATTCAAGAAAAAAAAAGCCCATAATAAAAACATTTAGAAACAAAAAATGTTAAAATACCAACAAAAACTAATTTAGTATGAAGCAGCACAGACGGATTCATTTAAAAATACATAGAAATTCTACAAAAACATCCATATAAATAATTAATATTTAGGGCAATGCAGAAGCAGCTAAGGACTAGCTGATCATCAGGGCATAGGAATGAAAAGGACAATTTAGGTCCCCCACTCTGGCCCAGTGACTATTCAATTAGTTAAACAACATGAAAGACTTTCATTAGGAGAAACTCACTCACATACTCTGTGCCTAATGATAAGGTATCGTAATTCTCCTGCAAATGAAGACATCTGAGTTCAAGTCATAATGCTTGCCCCTTTCTCACACTTCTCTGATAGGTGTCAGCTATCCGCCGCAGCCTGAGACAGGACATTGGACAAGACCGGACTCTGGTTGATCCAGCATGGCAGTTTTTATAGTCTCATTCTCGTAAGAAACTGATATCTAGTTTAGAGGCCTAAATTTGGAAAGAGTCACAGCTGAGAATGCTGAACAAGGCAAGCTGCTTCCCCGTGGCCCAACGTCAGACACTTACTGCTTGTAAGGGGCAGGGTTTAGGCTCTTTTCTACAGCTGGCTTTTCCCGATGGCTCCCTGAGACAGCTCTCTATCATGACTTTGGGGTGATAACTTTCTTGGGTGATTACTGCAGATAGATCTCAGTGACCCCTGCTTAAGCTCCTGAGCTCGGGAGACCTGAGCCAGTCTGGGTCAGCAGCAGTGCAAAGCTCAAGCTAATTGTGCAACACATCACTTAATAAGTACAGCACAGCTCTGTGCTAACCAAATGACTTATTCTCCACACCAAAGCAGCTCCCATCCATATGGTGCGAAGCATGGTGGGAGGTGCTTGCATCCTTTCCTTTAAACATGGCCCCACAAGCTGTAGATGCAGCATGCATGCAACACTGCCTGGGGATTGCAAGATACCCCAAAGCACCTGAAGATTAATGCTGCAAAGGCAATGCTGGACTAAGAGCCGTTGCGGTTCCACACTGAATGACTCACGGGTCCCAGCAAGACTCACAGGTCTCAGTTATCACAAAAGATCTTTTCTGTTCAAATTTCTTGCACTCCTGGACTGCTTATGCTCTAGAGAAAACCCCACGCTTACTATATCCTTCCATAGTACCCACATGGTGAAAATAAGATAAAAATCTATGGCCAAATGAATTCCAGTGAGATCTAGAGTGGTAAGTCATCATGGACTTGTGCAAGTTAAACCCTCACAGCTCGGATTCCCACCATCCATTCAGAGTCCGTGCCAGTTATAGTCCCCTCAAATTCCTGTACTTTGAAGGGTCATGCAGTTTGCAGTGTGTTTTTTCCAGAACATCCCTGTTAAATTATCCTACTCTTTTGATACCAGTCGTTCATGTTCAGAAGTTAGCATCCTCTAGTTAATTTTAAATTGCAATCAAATAATTAACACATTTTAAAGATACATCAGACATTACATAAGTAATACCACAATTCCGTTTTCTACAGAAAATGTGTGTTCTTCCAGACATTTAATTTTGATGAAAACATCCAAAATGGGTTTGTACTCTTTGAAAGAGGAAAAAGCCTTGAATGATGTTGAATCTGTTCACAACATCTTGAATTGCTGGCAATGAAATTAATTGTATGACAGTCTCTCATAAGAAAACATTACCTATAAGCATTTCATCTCCAAACCAATAAATGCTATCTCTATCATTCAAAAAAAAAAGCACAAAAATAAATATCAGATTATTACCTTCTGAAGGAAATGCTAAGGTCAATGATAACAAGTGAACTGAAGCAATACACAATAACTGTATTCCTGTCAAGGAATATGTCATGAAGAAATCAATGTGATATATATGTTAGTACATGCCAAATTTATTAAAACATCAAATCAGAGTCCTAGGTCAATGTTTTGTGTAGTTGATGATAAAAGTGACGCTGGTAATAGCAATATCACTTATCAAGATGCATTAATGTCAGCTTGCTTCTGTCACTGTCAACAGCTAAAATGTATAGTGATAATGCACTATGTATGCTACCCACCTCTCTCTGCCAACATCAACCTAACTTATGCCAAATCTTTCTAGAAAACACTAATCAACATGCTCTGCTACGGAAAACTGATACACTGAGGCTATCTAACTTAAGAAGCTGATGAATAAATAATAAACCTTCAAGCATCACAAGGAAACTAAGATGCCTCCAAATGTAGATATTATAAAAGACTGACAATGATTGCAGTTGGACATTCAAATCATTTTTATATTAGGAAAATACCTCAGCTTTGTAGTACCACATATAGCACCTACTATTATGATAATGGCAGTATAATAGAAATATTTGATTATCTACCTTGAAATAGATAATGATCTAGACCTTGAAATCATTTTACAGATTTCATAAGTGAAGATTTTATAAGAGTTAAAGTACCCCAGCAGAAGTATGCAAGAGACGTTGCATTTTTCATTGTCAATAAAGATGACCAAAAAAACCCCTTTTGTACCATCATTCTAGCCTAACTACTGTTTTCCAGCTGTGACAGCCTTCATAAAATAAAAATACCCCTTAAAAAAACTAATATGATTGACAGCAGCTTTTCTGTGCCCAAGTATCACCTTCAGGAAAGACTAGTCCCTAAATCTTTAACAACTTGGAAGTAGTCCTTGGTATCTGGGATCAGGCCCAGCCAGCATGGGTTCATGAGAGGCAGGTCCTGCTTGACCAACCTGATCTCCTTCTATGACCAGCTGACCCGCCTAGTGGACAAGGGAAAGGCTGTGGATGCGGTCTACCTGGACTTCAGTAAGGCCTTTGACACCGTCTCCCACAGCATTCTCCTAGAGAAGCTGGCGGCTCACGGCTTAGACAGGTGTACTCTGCGCTGGGTAAAAAACTGGCTGGACGGCCGGGCCCAGAGAGTTCTGGTGAATGGAGTGAAATCCAGTTGGCGGCTGGTCATGAGCGGTGTTCCCCAGGGCTCAGTTTTGGGGCCGGTCTTGTTCAATATCTTTATCAATGATCTGGACGAGGGGATCAAGTGCACCCTCAGTAAGTTTGCAGACGACACCAAGTTGGGCAGCAGTGTTGATCTGCTCGAGGGTAAGGAAGGCTCTGCAGAGGGACCTGGACAGGCTGGATCGATGGGCCAAGGCCAACTGTATGAGATTCAACAAGGCCAAGTGCCGGGTCCTGCACTTCGGCCACAACAACCCCATGCAGCGCTACAGGCTTGGGGAAGAGTGGCTGGAAAGCTGCCTGGCGGAAAAGGACCTGGGGGTGTTGGCTGACAGCCGGCTGAACATGAGCTGGCAGTGTGCCCAGACG
>NW_008825615.1:15210055-15226541 GCF_000699105.1 Pygoscelis adeliae
TGGTTAAACATTGGAACAGGCTGCCCAGGGAAGTGGTTGAGTCACCATCCCTGGAGGTATTTAAAAGACATGTAGATGAGGCGCTTAGGGACATGGTTTAGTGGGCGTGGTGGTGTTGGGTTGACTGTTGGACTCAATGATCTTAGAGGTCTTTCCAACCTTAATGATTCTATGATTCTATCTCACCTCTACTTAAACGAGCTCCAGTGAACATTGCCTACAGCAGTGGTAGCGGACACTCACGTCACGGTCACTAACCAGCATGTTCGTGTGTCACTCAGATGGAAGGGTGCCGACGTAGTGATGCATCTGCCCAAATCAGTGAATGAGTTTTGAGGTGGGGAGAGGTGGGATGGAAATACTGGGATCAGAGGTGCCTCTGAGATTTTCGCTATTGATTTCAGTGAAGAAAAAACATGTGCTCAAATTTTGTCCAAAGCACTTTAATGAAAATATTTGTGCAAGGTCAAATGGAGATCTGTTGTTCTTGCTTTCACCAGTGAGAAAAGAAATCACAGAGTGGACTTAGGTTGTGTTCTGTCATATGATTTCTCTCTACTTACATACTCATTTTCCTTTAACTATGAAATTATTGTAGTGGGATCTTCTAATGGCAACCTAGTCAAATCCTGGGCAAGATCCTCCCAAATCATGAGACAGAAGACTACACTGTAAACAAGGCTAGGCATTATTACTGTGCAACATTCAGAACTAAATGTAAAATATACATTATAGCTTACTCTTTACATGAGCCTCCAGAAAAACAACCTTTTTTTAAATTATTAGTTTTGGCATGAATATCCATCTCCTTAAGTAAGACACATGACAGGTACTAAAAGGTTTGAAGAATCAGTGGTAAAGATGTTAACAATATTATTACTTCAAGAAGTTGATGCTTTAAAGAGTTTAAATGCGGTCAACTCGCAAGGTATTTTCTCTATGCTGTCCAAAATCAGGAGCAGCATGTCTTGTGGTGACTGGAAGTGCACTATAAATATTATAGATGGTCAGAAGTAATGTATTAATTTGTCAGATTCTAAAATGGCTGCTTAACCACTAAAAAAATAACTTATTAAGTTTGTATGAATAAATTACATCAGTAGTCGTTGTACTAAGTACCATTTAAGACCAGGTTTTACATTTACAGTGATTAGCATAAGGTTAATCTACATCAGTCAACTGCCACTGTAATAAAATACTCTGAGAGCCCTTGAGCTTACTGTATGCAATACTGCAAAAGCAATTACATTTCTCTGCCTGTTATGGAAGTGAAGTTTTTTGATGACAGCCAGCCAAGTTCATTCCTAGTGATACAGAATATCAGTGGTACAAAGGCAATAGCCTCAGGGATCTGTCTATCTGTTACCTCCAAATGGAATCCATTTCATGTTTATATATATGTAAGTATATATAAATATTACTGCACCTTGCTGAACCTTAATCTCTAAAAGCATTTCCAGAAAACATACTTGATCCATGCAATAAGTACTGTAATGAAACAAAACTTTAAATTAAACCAAATAGCCTCAAAACTGACAAATGACATGACACTGAGAAAAGGAAATGCTAATTATACTGTACTCTTTGATTCAGTCCCCATGATTTGTAGGCAAATCCTAAACTATACATCAAACATGATACAGAAAGAAAGTAGCAAATTACTTTCTAACCACAAAATCACCATAATATTAACTCCTTTGGGATGGATAATTGCAAAAGAAAAACAAAACTTCGTTCATTAGTGCAAATCACTGAGAATATCTGATGAGGTCTGGGTTAAGCTAGTGATCACCTTTAAGCTATTGATCACCTAGTGGTCAACTTCAGCCTTTTTATCGTCTATGCTATGTATTGATATATAGTCCCATATAAAACACTATATACCGTATTGCACCATTCCTGTAGAATACTCTGCTGCAGAGCAGCAGTTTAGGATCCTATAAAACATTGCAAGCCCCTTCTTTTTTCTTTAAAGCTGCCTAGATATATTTGCAGTAGTAAGCAAAAAAAAAAAAAAAAAAGTCTGACACCACTTTTCCTAGGAGAAAGCATTAAAATAATGATGGGGCACAGTTTATAAAGAGCTAAAATTGTGCAGTTGGACTTAATGATTCCTATGGCTTCAGGAAGGCATAAAAAAATGAAGCATCTGAGGAGGAATTCATGAAAGAGGTAAAACTCATCTGAGGGAGGATAAAGGGACTGTGGGCTGCTTCTCCAGCTGGTGTGAACTGGCACCACTCCTTGTATCTCCCTGTGGCTTCACTGGTCCACACCACAAAACCAATTGCAAGCCCCTTCTTTTTTTCTTTAAAGCTGCCTAAAATATTTTGCCAGAAGAAAAAAAAAAAAAAAAAAAAAAAGTCTGACACCACTTTTCCTAGGAGAAAGCATTAAAATAATGATGGGGCACAGTTTATAAAGAGCTAAAATTGTGCAGTTGGACTTAATGATTCCTATGGCTTCAGGAAGGCATAAAAAAATGAAGCATCTGAGGAGGAATTCATGAAAGAGGTAAAACTCATCTGAGGGAGGATAAAGGGACTGTGGGCTGCTTCTCCAGCTGGTGTGAACTGGCACCACTCCTTGTATCTCCCTGTGGCTTCACTGGTCCACACCACAAAACCAGTGGAAAAAAAAACAGAGCAGGAAGATATTTCAGCTAGGTACCAGGAAACATTTCCCAGTGCCATCTATCACTCTCTGAAATAATCCCCCAGGACAGTAATGCAAATTCTGTGCCAAACTTCAGAGATCAGGTTTTTAATAATGCAGGAAAGTAGGTAAGGCTCAAAAAGGTATTTCCTATCTCAAATATTCATGAATCTATAGTAAGGACTATTATTTATTTCTTACAATGTTTTTTTTAGCATATACCCCATTTCTAAATACCATCCTAAATCTTATTTAGCATCCAATTAATAGCCTCCATAAGATATTTATAACTTGTTTGATTCAACAAGTATTTGCAATGCTCAGGTATTCTTTCTATTACACCAGGGACGAGGCTGGCAATATAGAGATGATTACAGTACTAAACATTAAGGCAGGTGTATAATAAAACTAGTTGGTTTTCCTTTTATAACAAGCTTTCTGAATAAAGTCTGCCTGAAGAAACTTAAACCCATGTATTCCCCAACCACCAGGCAAGAGGCCATTGTTGCAAGAGGTAATGTTCGTTCCCTCTTCTATTACAGCTGCTTTATATTCAGAAAATATGCAGCATTTATGATTGCTTTTTGTCCGCTGACAGTTAAGACACATCCTTAATACAGGGTGAGATTTGGTTTTTGCAATGCATCCTAAGGTTGGTTTAAACAAATTATTCAATGACTGGGTCTCCAGGATGCTGTAGGCCCCCCACCCACCAGCCCCACCCCGGTAGGATGTCTTCTAAAAGGGGCCAATGACTTTTCTTTTCCCTTCGTATTAAACAGAAATGGCCACCCTGTGCATGTCCGTTCTGTGATCCTATGAACCCATAGGATCAGAGGACTTGTCAAAATAATTCCTGCTTTCTGCATTTGTGATGGGGCTACAGTTTCAGACAGGCATCAAAATACTCAGAGTAAACTGTAAAACAAAGTCATTGAAGCTAAAATTTATGTGCTTGGGAAATTTTAACATGAAAAAGCCTTGAATGCCCTTATGTTGATAGTAGCCCATGACTTGAAGGGAACTAAAAATGAGCTTTTCCAGAATTTTGATTGAGATACTTAAATTCTGTCTGAATCTTACTCTGGATGTGAAAGGCTTTTCAGTTCAAGTCCCAGAGTAGGAGACTGTTCCTTGTCTTGCACTGCAGTAAGCTAGCTTGCAACTACGGTCAGTAAGAGCTGTTTACTTTTTTGTCTTTTGCCATCTCCAGTTAAAGAATTGTGGTATAAATCTGGAAAATAAATAGGAAGAGACCAGATTTGGTTTAGACTAAACAGACTAAAAACAATCTGCATGCCATAATATTACAAGGACTGCTTTGATACATTGCTGATACGTTATCTTAAGGTTTACAGAATCTTCAGAACAGGGGTTTTGGAGGGGGGGGGAAGAGCAACCCGACCCTGACAGCCAGCTAGTCAATGAACATACGATGCTCTGATATGACAGTACAAGCGCTTCTGCTTACTGGTGTGCAATGGGCACCACAGATGCTCAGTACCTCTTGTCAGTTAGAAAACTTGAGATAAATGCTTGTATGTCCCTACCCTAACCCAGCTATTCCCTATGCACTGTGCAGAGGAAGGGCTGTGGTACCGAGTAGCAGAAAGGCTGTTCAGCCAGCCTAGGCTATTCAATAGCATTTGGTGTCATTTTCATCTTATCTATCTCTGAAAGCATTGCCAGGAGATTTTGCATGCCTATGAATCTCCTCTCAAAAGACGATGGTCAAGTTCGTTAGTCTATGTGTCTGTCTAAAGAAGTAATTCTCAAACACAGCAACCAAGGACCGTATGGGCAGCTGCCATGGGAATGCTTATTCGCTTACAGCTTAGCTTTAACTGTCAAAACTGATATAGCTGTGGATTTACTGCTGTGGTTTGTGCCCGCTCCTTTCTTAATTTTTTTTTTTCTCTTTACATGGCTATTGCCTCCACTTCTGTAGTGTTGAATTGAATTTAACCACCAAAGGCAAGGATTTGAATGCACAGGCTCTCCTTGGGAAAGACATGCTGGGAAGCCCTTCAGCGCTCCAGGAAGTCATGTACCCCATCAACGCCTCCACCAGCCCTGCGGGGCACGTGGCTGCTTTCCACTGACATTAGCAAAGGTTTGGGACTTGTGTTCCAACTGTCCCTACTGTTTGCCAGTAGCGTGTATCATGCTAAGTCATTGTATTTGTAAGGGTCAGGTTGGGAAGGCAGATAAAAATGAAGATGTCCTTCCAAGACTACCCTTTCGGTCTGTGAATTAAATAAATGTGGATATCTTTTTACAAAGGCAGGGTGGGGGTGCGCAGGGAGGAGAAGGCAGCCAGCTTCATGGTCTCATGCACGTTTGGGGTCAAGTGGAGGTACAGAATTTTCTAGAGAGCCTGGAATAACTCCACAACAGCTTTCAGTAAAACTGATGGATTTTTTTTTTAATAAGTTCTGACCAAAGCAGACTGAGGCTAACAGTTTTATATATACATATTTCTACTTCATGCTACTTAACTTCAAGCAACGGCTCAGTTGAGCCAGCTTGATTTGCAGAGCCTGTAATCCAGCGAGCAACATGACTGACAGAAGCAGCAGCTCCCTTCCTAAACCCCCCCTGCCCTTCTCACTGCACGTGCAGGCACAGCTCTCCTCTGGCCTGACACCTTGTCTGCAGGTGATGTGCTTTGTCTCCTTAGTGCAACTGTCCAGCTTTTTGCCTTTCCTTAAGTAATGTAGATTTTTCCCCTGAAGAATTAAGTTTCCTCTGTGTGAAACAGTCTACCAAAAAAAAGTACTGCCAATGACTCCTGATTTCATCCCAATAAGTATAAATCACAAAGGAAACCAGGTGAATCCTAGACCAGGTGCAATGAGGCAGAGTATCTGGTCCCGTTATACAGCTACTAAACGGGTTTACCTGTTAGGGGTACCATGGTCGATATCTTCAACAAATTTCATCGATTTCATTCCTGTCTCTGTTACTATGTGGCCTTAGGCAAGTCACACTTCAGCTTTCCCTTGCATATAACATGTTTGATTTTTTCTTGTTGGGGAAGCCTCAGGTTTGTAGAGTACATCACTCTTGGTGATGCAGTACAGTGTGGCTATGTGCATTAATAAGGTCTATCAGGTGAGATGTAACCCAGTGCCTCTCCCTTCCTACAAAGGAATGTCCTTACTTCTTTATTTGTAGACAGAGTGTCCTTTGTGAAGTTATTCTTGTTTAAATGAGAAAAGCTACTCTTTATGTAAAGATTTTATGTCACAAGGCACTTTTTTCTAGAACTGAATTGTTCTGCGTTATAATTTTCTAGCAGAAATAGAAAACTGAATGAGAACAATCAACTGGCTCCTCTGTTGCTGTAATTCCAGTAAATTCTTCCAAGAAAATATGCAGAGTTCCTGCATAATTTTACTGCTTCAATTCATACTCAACGGAGTATATAGACTATGGAGTTAAGCAAAATTCAAGCAATGAGAGTGGGACATTTCCACATATTTCCATCCCTCACTTTCATGAAAAAGGAGTAGAAAAGTTCTCTGCAGCCCAAGTGAAACTTTCATTGATTCTTTGAAGGAAGATGGATTTACTGGTCTGATCTGTGAATACATACTAGTTAAGTACTTTGAATCTCCTTCTGACAAATTACTACTGGGAGAAAAGCATTTATTAAGTATATGTAATTCATCCCATTAGTATAAAGACCTTTTCTCCATATTTCTTAATTCTATTTTCTCAAAACAGAATAGAGTTTCTAAGGAGAAAACAGATAGTTCCTTTTATCACACAGACAATTTTTTTCTGAACGTGTGAAGTGTGATTGCCTTCTCTCAGACATGTTCCTTCACATTTTTTTCTTTCCTGACTAGTAACTACTACATCATAGAAACCATCCTGAATTCACAAATACAGCAAAGAGAGTAACCTTCCAGGGCTATTCTCTTTGATAAGACAATAAAGAATACACAAACTGTGTGGGTCAATCCTGCTGCAGTAGTGATGTCTAAATGGCAATGATGTTCCCTACCAGGAAGGGGTTATGGTTAGTACAACTTGGAAACTGCAGTACTTAAATTTGCATAATTAAAAGTACAAATTGAATGCTTTCCTAATCATTTTATCCTTTATTGTTCAAGTGAGAAACATGAGCAGAGCCTTGTTAGCTTGCCAAATGTACCAGAAAGAATATTCAGGACGTAGTAGAATATCTAACCAGGTTGTGTGAAAGAATGACTTCAGAAAACATGAAAGAAAGACAAAAGTGTGTAAGATAATAAATGCCACTGACATACCTAACATGCTGAAAGTCCTCTTTCAGACTGAAACCCCCTGTCCTATCAATCAAAAAGAGTAGCCCTTAAAATAGTCTAACACTTTTCACAGGAGTAGGAATGTCACTGGCTATTTCTTGGGACTTTGCCCAGATTTCAGTCTACATTTTCTCTGCATTTTCACTTGTGTATATCTTGAACTTCCCATCTAAAATTTGGCTGATACCTCTATTCCACACCAAAGACAACTCTGAGGGATGAATGAAACCATTGAAAGGCAATAAAATAGCATTGCAATAATCTGAAAAGCCGAAGTTTCTGCAGACTTAAATTGCAGTTTCCTGTACAGATAGTTAAGGAAATGTAAGTACTTACTACACCTACATTTGAGCTTGTTCAAGGCTCCATTATCGTCAAAGAAGAGAGAATAGGCACTTCTTAGTAAATGATTAATTTCACTATAAGATAGGCATCTAAACTACATCAGAGTATAATGCCCAAGAAGTCCCTATCTCCATCCACTGACTACAACAGGAGTTTAGACAACCTGTTCAGATGTAAATGCAGCTGTCTAAACTCAGGAGAGATGAATCACAACCTATTGACTCGCCATGTTAGCTAAAATAAAAATTTCTAAGTTTCTGATTTTATGGAATGAAGATTGGGTAATTAAAGCAAGATCAGACTCTAAATTACTAGGAGGAAAAGGATTGTAATTCGGGGCCTACCCACTCTCATCTCTTTGATTATTCCTGAAGACTAGCAAGTAGAATATTAAAATCTCCTGTAGGTCTCAAACACCTAGAGCTTGACTTCCACATCCAAAGTTCATAGCATAGATCTTAAATAAACTTAAAGTGGTATTCTTCACAATTTCTGTATTGAAATCTCTTGCTGGCACCTGAAATTTCTCTGGGAAGGAATGCTGAAATGCCAGAACAACCAAGAAATGGGCATGAAAGTCTTTTTTGTTTGTTTTAAAGAAAGCATAGCACAAGAATGCCAGAAAGCCAGAAATTAAATGTAATTTGTTGTTGGTTACAGAAACTGCAAAATAAGGGTAAGTCAAATGCTAGAGGTTTTTGAATGCTTACTTATTGTCTCAGTCTAGGATGGTTTATGTCCTTTGATCAATTTTTCTCTCCTATCTTTTCACTGGAAAATAGTCAAAATCAAAATGTCATTTCCAATTACCTAGTGGAATCAAACACTACGGATTTGGCATCAGGATCAGGAAAGACTTGACATCAAAAGGGCAACATCAATCGCAAGGCAGTATATTTGTGCCAATGTGCAATATGGCAGAAACAGATTCCTCGGCCATCAAGGAGACCAAATTTTTGGAATGGATTTGAGATGGCAAGTTCCTAGCTAAAGACACACCACCAAGGCATTTGCCAGCTGAAGCTCACTATCTCTCGGGTGCAGGGACCAACTGTCCTCTTCCCCCGGCCCTGGGATGAGCTCTTATTCTCCAACCCACTGCACACCATGTGCTTGTGAGGATAACATTTACCTGCCACCTTGCTTTAGTTAAAGGAGCAAAGTGGTTTTTTCACCTTGCCTTGCTTTTTTCGTGTTCTCTTTTCCTCCCTTTTGCTAGCTGCCAAACATAAACAAGATAGCATTAATCAAAATGTTCTGGGCGACCTTTTAAGAGACACTGTGCTGGGAACCCTCTTTACAGTCCAAATGAAACACATCATCCCAGGAATGGGGTCTCTTGAGATTATAGACGATTTCACAAAAAAACATGTGGGCACACCATGATGTCAGGCATTAATAAAAAAAAAATTGTTTTAAGAGTATTTAATTGGATGAGATTTCCTTGCCATTTCTTTGTCTACTGCAGAAGCACCTTAGCTAGTGCCCAAAGGTTCTAGCTACCACCTGCCCAAAGGTGTCCAAGAAAGGACAGCAAGTAAAATACACTTTACCAGCCTATTACCTGGTGAATGATTTCCTAAAGCACAGTTGTCTCCCAGGATTATGTATATTCCTCCTTCCCTAGTGAATGACTTCACTAAGAGTGATATTCACCTGACCAAATGCAAAGGTGTCCAGAATAGAAATCTACATCTGAGTCGTGCTCTCTTTATACGCAATAGAGGGAAATCGGCACTTCTCAGATGCAGTTCACCCTACTCAAAGGTAAATGTCTAATATGGATCGGATTAATCATGCTCTACAATTCCTGTGCTTGGTTTTTTTTAATTGACTGTGAAAGAAACTCAGGTGAGTTTCTCACTTGCACGTACATTACAGACATCTAAAAGAGGGGATATGAATCCTGTCTAAGCAACATTAATTGGACCATTCATGCACAAGATTCCCTGTAAACATGAGCCAGTGGTACCTAGGGCAAGACTACGCCTACTGCAATATTGTGTAGAAAAGCAGATATGTATAAAGGTCAGTTTTCACTACAATGTCATGGATTCTTGGTACAAGACCAAAATTGCCATGAGGTACCACATGAATGTATCATACAGTCAAAACTGGTAGGGTTTCATATAACACATAATTACATTATGAAACTCACTGCCTCAGGAAGTTTCAGATGCCAAAAAGAAAACCAGTTCAAAACCCAAGAAAATACATCCATGATGAATAGATCCACTCATTTACACTAAGGCCAGGAGGAATAGGAAGGTGCAGGAATATCTATCCTTTCCCCCATGCTTTTTTTCCTTAAGCATGAACTGCAGGCAACAATCGGGGACAGGACACTGTGCTAGATGGACCTCCAATTAAGTCAATATGTCCATTCTTATTTTCTGACCTAATATTGCCAACACTTTTCTTATGGCAGTGAGCCAAGCAAGGAATATTATAACCCTGCCTCACACATACCATTTTTCCTAGGATTACCGAATGCAGGTTAGGCCTCAGTTTTACACCTCAGAAGAGACACCCAAAGCACAAACACAAAATGCAAGCCATCATCCCACCTGCTTTTACAATCTTACTTTGAAACGTTGGTGCTTGGTCCAATTCTCTATTCCTGGTACATTATTTCAGTACAGATATTTACTGGTGAGGACAGTTAATGTAGGAGCCAAACACCTACTTGACATTATCGATTCTGTTTGTCATCAATATGACTCATCAGCAGTAGTCTTATCTTCCATACTTTTGGGCAAGGTTGAAAAATTGCTAAGAATAGCAGCAGAACTTGACTGCAGAGCATTTTTCTGGGGAACTCAAATCTTAGACTGTGACTAATGCTGCTAATTGCATTTTTACTTCCTCCTTGTTAGGGGAGAATACAAACAGTAAGAGATAAGGGTGCTTTTTATAATGCTTCTTTCCACTGCATTGTCCCTGTCTCTTCATTTCAAGGCAGTGAAATACCAAATCATTACACAAAACCCTCTCCTAATACCCCTGCAACTATTTTTCTGAAGAATCAAACACATGGGGATTTCCCAATAATAATCTGGAGCTCAGTGGTGAGCTATCATTGCAACACAAAATAGCCCATAAGCTCTGACCTGTTTGTGACAAAAAATATTTCACATATGGTATATTCTTTTTTTTTTCCTCTCCCTCCCCCCCTCCCCTCCTCCTCCTTTTCTTTTAAATTAGCCATCAGGTTAACTACTGTATTTCAGCAGTGGCTGTTGTTATGCATAACCAAATGTGAACTCTTATGACAAGCTGAAATGGACACATATTTTTCACATTAAATACTTCTCCTAGATGACGGAGGGAAGCATGTTAGGGAAGAAAATTTGTCATATTAAGCTAAGACAATATCTTTTGAGCCCTTTTAAATCAGGTCCACAGAAAAAAAAAAAGTGAAAAATCCAAAAAAGCACAAGAATCCTAAAAATATTTTGCACCAAGTAACTACTATTCCATTCGTCCCATACTAATCCAGAGAGTAATGAATTACTGTTATCTTCCAGTACATTCTGTGTAAATTAATTATTTCAAAACTGGGTAGAAATAGACACCCCACACACAGGAATGTTCAAATGCTGTTAAAACCAGGAAATAGTTACAGCAGTTTACAAGAAAATCCTTCCAAAAACCCCCCAATGTTTCCTGTTTGGGGTTGGGGGGGGGTGTCCCCCAAATTTTACCTGTGTTTACTGCAGCCAAGCCTCTATAGAGAGCTCATAAGAACAGACAGCACCAGGAGCAGGGACTATTTCAATATGCAAGCCGGCTGGCTAGGGTAAACCTGTGTTCAGTAGTGGTAAGCTTTAGAAAAATATTGAAGCTTCAGTGTTTGGAGCTTTGTTGTTGTTTTTTTTAATCAAAACAGGACAGTATATAATCAAAACTGGCTGCATTTGTAGAAAGGGAGCCACATGAAGCTGAGCACTAGCAAATAACAGTGTGAGTGCTTTTTCTAATGGCAAATACAGTCAGCGCTTACATTCATCTCTGTATTAGCAGCCAATCACACAGTGCTTACAACAATCATTGCCATGGAGTTATCAAATTTTTCAGCCGCAAACTCTGATCCCTACAGAGATTAAATCACAGAAGCAATCCAAACAAAATCAGCGGAGTGTTTCTAATGAAGTGTGTGCATAGATCCGCACAAAGTCGTAGCCCCAAGTATTTATCAGACAGGAATCTAGTAACCAGATGCCAAAAAAATAAATAGTATGTCAAAATGAAAGACTAATACCAGTCAGTCTGTTATTGCTGTAAGTGACAGAAGACAACCGAAAGGAAAATAAAGGAACCAAAAGATAACTTCGTGAGGTCCCACAAACAACCAGGGCAACCGCACAATCTCATTTATGTTATCTGATATTACTCCAGGCTTCTTAATGCTGAAAAAAAGCGAGGTTGTCTCTAGACTCAAATAAAGAACCAACCACAGGACTGAAGAGCGCTGCAAAGCTGTGAAAGGACAATTCTTGTTATTATGCCCAAAGCTCCCGTCAGGCTGGAGCACAGCGGCTGCCTCACGTGCCTGGCATGCAGTGAGCCAGAGTGACACAAATCCTGTAAACACTTCGGAAGACATGGGAGAACAAGAGGTCAATCAAAAATGTGACATATTGCCTAGTGCTGATGAGTGAGAAGGCAACCTCAGCTCTGAAAGAACAGCAGCAAAGGAAGATTGTCTGTGGGTGCTGGAGAGATATTAACCATGGAAATAATAATAGCAAAATAAATCAAGCAAAGAGCTGAAGCATTCTCACTTGAAGATACGATGGGAAGTATCACTCCTGGCTTCCTGAGTAGAAATATATCTTCTAGTTATGCAGCCATCCTGGGATATAAAAGTCTTCTTTATACCTATCTATAGGTATTTATATAGATCAACATAAAATCATTTGGGTAAGACTGAGTAACGAGTGCAGTCAGCAATAAATACTGGAGCCCCTGAAAGCCCCAGGCAATCCATCACGTGATGTAGCACTGCATCACCACAAGTCATTGGCAAGGTTGGCAACATTGGAGACCCTCAGCCCTGACTTCTGCTCCTTAGAAACTGGGGAGGAACTGAAGGTTGACTTTGTTACAGGAATAATTTATCATTGTAGTCCTTCAACACGTACACTTTCTTTTACAGAAAAAGACACTATAAACTAGGATACCTTGCTATAAAACAAACAAACAAACAAAAAAATCTTTCTTGTTAGATTTAGCTACTCCTCTGACAGTTTCTTGGGAAATTTTTTTTATACGCAAATATCAGTGTCAGCTCACCTAATAGATTGTATTTAACATAACTATAATGAAAGCTGCCGTATTTTCAACTGAGATCAGCTTCATGACATTAGTGAAAACATTATCCGCTAAAGAAAAACAGAGGGAGAGACAAATCATGTCCTTTTCTCTGCTGGGATTTCAAATACAAATACTTTGCATTTTGCTATTGTTGTCTCAGACTGAAAGAGAGAGCACAGTTTTAGCTCAGGAGCTTTGCTAAAAATTACCATCTCTTTGTTTGATTATCACTTATTTCATTTGATGTCTGGCTTTTGATCTGGATATATTTCAAAGTGCATTTACTAAAGAAGGATACTAGATGACTTAGATCTTGCTTGAGGCTGAAAAATCTAATGATTGTTTTCTAGCATGTTTGTTATATAAAAACATCACCAACAGCTATATTTGTAAGAAGCAGTAAAATGGTGATAAATGTGCTGTCAGTAACTTTTTATGAGATGTATGGAACCACCATGAAAACAATTCTAAATCTATTCAACGGGGAAAAAAAATTTGATGGCTCTTTCCAGAATCTTCAATTTTAAGTAGTTCAAGTGAATCCTGTTGATTTATTTCACATCATTTAAAAACATAGCATTTAAAAATCCCTATAATTTTCCCATGTTTGATTTACAAATTTTCTTCATGATCAAGATAAGAAACATGAAACAGTAAAGACAGAATGGTAATGATTCAATTTTTGTCTCACAGAGGCAAATGTGAAATGGTTTTTTGGATTTCTGTAAATATGTCAATTCTGGAGTATGAATACATTCATTTGTGTACAATTCAAGATATGAAAATCTTCAGCCTGCTGCTTTCCACTTTTCAGAATCCTGAACAAACTAAAAGCTGTTGAGCAAAATTAATTTTTCACCTAAATTCAGCAAACCTGTTTTTGTCCCGTTTCCTCAAGAATGGATCTTCATTAGTTCAATCTATATTTAATCAATCTTTTTAAGCTTATCAGGTAGGGACAAATATAGTAAAAATGCCATCAGAAAGTATTTTGCTGTATGTACTACATGTCACCATCAGTTCTTTGGAAAAAGCTACAAGTTAACTCTCAACAATGAAGTATTTAATGCAGAAAGGTTTCCTGTATGACCACCACATTCAATCAAGATCAATCTTGTCTTAAAACATCATCATCAAATAGATCTGATGACAGGATGACCACTGCCAAAGACGCAGTTTTTGCTACTGGACAAGACATCTGATAGTTCAGCTGTCTATTTCATGATAAACATTAAAAAACTAGATGTGAACAAAAATTTCTTGTGAAAATGCAGAACCATTGTGGAAAGCCTTCTACTTCTGAACAGACATTGGCCTGCAATTTGGCTGTGCAGTATTGCGTGTGTTGCGATGGCATTTGCAGGGCTGCATTACAGTAACTGCCCTGCCTCAGCGCACCAGAATGTGCTCCCTGGTCTCTCTCCACTTGGATTGGCACAGCATTTGACTCAGAAAGGCAGGGAAGGCTGCAGAGTGCCTACTACAGCACTTAACGTGCAATGTGGTGGGTTGATAAGCCAGCACACTTCTTTTTTCCTGCCGTAGACAGTCTTCTGTCTACGGCAGGAAAAAAGAGTTGCAGCTGTGCTCCCTTGATACAACAGAACTTAGGCAATTAGGGTAGTGCTCACCTCTAAAGGAGAAACAACGGGAATCAAAGGTTTTGGATGGTCCTAGAAACTAAGGACCACCAGGCATTGCTCCATTTTCCATCCTGTTAGGAAGCAGTAGGTACTCACCAGCGCCTCATCATTTGCCTGCAGCACAAACTCATTCCACACACAGGTTGTGTTTCTTCAACCTGCCTTTGCTAACATCAGTGCAGCAGACTATATATTTAAAAAAGTGAAGTATAAGCCACCCTACTCCCACTTCTCCTCATCCAATGGAATCTTCTCCTCAAGGAGAGATGAAAAAAACAAACATCACTTGACAGAGACTTGATGCATTATTTAGTGTTCCTTTAATAGTCAACAGTATATTATATGACCATATTTTTAAAAAAAAAGAGAGAGAAAAAGTAACCACTGCCTTCCTTGGGAGAGATTTTTGATAAAATGTCCTGATAAAGTTAATACATTCACTTTTTGGAGAAATCTCAATGAATTTATTGCATCATTGCTGCCACAACACCAGCCTTATTTCAAAGACAAGCAGAAAAACAGATGCCCTGATATTTCAATCATTTTCCTTTGAAAAACCTTGTTTTTTCTGGATAAGTTAATGCTTGAGGTGTTTAGATTCAATGTCTAAAATGCATTTAGGAAAATTATTTTGAGAAGCAATCATTAATTTCCAGCTTTTAAATAGAATCTAATGGTGTATCCAGGGAGGGCAATACAGGCAAAACATACTGAAATGTTATGCATTTCATAGTTGATACAAAACAAACATGGAAGCATGTTATTGCTTGTCTGCCTCTTGCCCTCAAAGTCTAGCTCAGTTAACGTCCGCCTTCTTTCTCCCTTTCGTTAATCACTTCTTTCCTTTTATTCTGTTCATTTTCAAGTAGCTTTATTTCCAAGAATTCATATCAAAATAACAGATTTAATGTCACTGCTGTATTATTGAGTGGTTTCAGAATTCAAAGGACAGTGAATTGAAAGCGGTAGGTTTATAATGCAAGAATGAGGAGGTCTTAATGATAAGCACAGTCTCATTGTGTATCCATGTTAAATGTGTTAAAGGTGTCTTGCAGATGGGAAAAGCTGTTAGCATGTTTCGTGACAAATGCAGTAATACAGCTTCAAAACCAAAAAATGAAAGAAATGTTGTTTGGAAGGGACCTCCAGAGGTCATCCACGTCAGCATCTGGCTCAAAGTAAGACTACTGCCAAAGGAAGGTCAGGTCAGCTACGGCTTCATATAGTTGAGTCCTGAAAATTTCCCAGGGTGGATAGTCCACAAATTCCCTGGTTGTTGCAGCGCTGCCCTACACTTCTAATGAAGGAGCTTTTCCTAGTCTCCATCCCGAATTTCAGTGTTAGCAGCAGCAACAGACAGTGAACATCTTCCCAAGTATCACCCATAACTTACTCCCACATTCCTGAGGAATATCTTTTGAAAACACATTATTTTTCTCAATAATGGTCTCTATATCCAAACTTATTTCTGGAAATGGTGTCTCGCCCATTCTAACTCTCAAGCTACACGTGGGTATCATTTGGGCAAGTACCAAACCAATACCATACCACAGACCAATCTTTCAGTTTGACTGAATTCAAGAGAGTTCCAGTGCCTAGAAACATTTCCCAGAACTGTTTTAATTCATGAGCAGGGGCTATCTCTGCATGCTAATACTCCTTTCTTTGCTGCCTCCCCCAAAATGCAATCATTTGAATTGCCCTGCATAACTTTGTTGCAGCAGTTGATCCAGCTGTTACAGGGGCTCTTATTTTTCCTCACCCCAAAAAGTTAAAATATACAATTGCTACTTGCTCCTAAAAAGCCTCTTTTACCACCACATTCAAGCCCCTGCAGGAATCTGCTGCCCTCCTCTTCTGAATCCCTGCATGAGATTGTATGGTAACGTTTCGTATAACCTCCGGCCAAAAATGCACTGATGACATCTCTCCAAATAGCTCTTTTCCCACTGATGCAACCAAAGCCTACCTCAAGAATTCCAGCAGTGCCTCTGTATGACTGGTGTTAGGTTAAAGAAAAGATAGCATAAGCTCAAGTAAGGCAAGAGCTAAATGACAGGATTAGAAAAGAGAGCAGACCAGGATTCAGTGCTTCCCACTTGCTTTGGTCCTGTTTAATGTCACATCAACAGTGCTAAAAATACGTTGCTACTTGCAACCTCCAACTTTATTCCTTCCTCCTTGATGATCGCTTGCTGGAGTAATCCGTGCCTCCACACAGATAGGCAGGAA
>NW_008825615.1:15226567-15229659 GCF_000699105.1 Pygoscelis adeliae
AATGCCTCAATTCTAGGTATGCAAGAGGAAATCCTGATCCCCTAGATGGGGTGCTGTCTCGGCCATCTTCTTATACCTGCACAGAGAGATGCAATTGCCTCCATGCTAGGATCTTATCAGTTCTTTGCTGTAGCCACTACGAAGCCTCAGTCCTGATCTTCAAAGCTCAGGGATATTTGAAAGTGTCTCCCATGACCAACCCTTTTAGCCGAGGTTGCTGTAATTTGGGACAAGGTAGCACAAAATGCCTTAAGTGTGACAACTCACCCAGCTGAACTCAGCTGCATGACAGAACTTCCAGAGGAGGTCACAAGCAATCTCCAGAGTAAGAAATAAAGCTTTCGTCTTAGATAAACAGGAATCATTTAAATGTATACGCACATAAAACCTTCTCTGACTCTATAGTAACTATATGCTTATTTAGTTTCATATGCTACGCTGGAGATGAGCATGATGCTCATACTTCATTACTGAATTATCAAACTGAGGAACGGATGCAGGCAGGCAATGTATTTTTAGGAGTTTCTTTTCTGGGTAGGTGTGTTCTTACAGGAGACAGAAGTGGAAATGTCAAGGTGTAAAGTAAACCAGTTAAGAAAGAGAATTTAAACAAAAAAAAAATTCATTTTACCTCTCAGCTTTACCCCCTCATCTGAACCACGTAAACCAGCAGGCTAGCAGCCACCAGCCTGTCCTCTGTTAGGGGAGAGAACAGGCAAAGAGGATGAGGGGTTTGTATCTGGCAGTCCTCCGTATACGTGCCACTGACTTTCTCACAAAGCATAACCTGCTGAAGCACCTATACATTCTGCACTCTGGGCTGTATCATTGTATTTAACCTCCTCTGAATCTCTGCCATCCTCACCCGCAGCAATTATCACCTCCTCTCTCCAAAGAAAAAGAGGATGCCCAACTGACCTCAGCAATGCTGTTCGGTGATCTTACACCACTGTCCTGGCTAGACGCATACAAGCATGCAGACCCCGAGCCATGCACGGACGTGAGATACCTGATGCATGAGGAACATACGGACCTGCCCCTCTCACAGACTCCAATGCAAGTTGCTTCCCTTGAGCAGCAAGCATGTCCCTCCCATCTTGACCTTTCCAGGCTCGCTTCCTCCACCCACTGCAGTGAATCTGGAAGGGCATTTGCTTGTGGACACCAAGAGGAGAGGCTCACGGGCTGGTGTATCACACAGGCATAAGCACAGCTCGTCTCCAATGCCATGGGCTATTCTGTTGTTACTCAACTGTAGAGATTTCTGCTGTTGCCAAAGATGATCCTGTTGTCGGGGTGTTTGACTCCCCGTATCTGCACAAAGAAACGCTTGCTCTTCCCTCAGCTGCTCTTCCTTCCCTGCTGCTTTGCACTAAGAGCTTTCACCACACCTCTTCAACTGGTACTGCAGCCACCCCTGCTCACTCAGCTGCCCACTCTGAGTACCACAGCCGCTACCGGGCAGCTGGTAGTACCTGCTCTGAGCCTGGTGCATACCCAGAGGTAGCGTGACACAGCACTGGCCGTGGGGCCCTACTCCTGGCAAAGAAGGGACAGCATGAGCCCGGAGGCTGTGCTGCCATCTCTGCCTCTGATGCTAGCCCTCACCAACACAAGAACAAGGGTGACATGCTAGAAGAGGTCCCCATGGGGGGGGGGGGGGGGGGGACGCAGAGCCTCCTGCTATGCCCACTCCCGCCAGCCTTCACCCAGCTCTTCTCCTCTTTTCTTCTGCTCTTCAAACAACCCTTCCTGTCCCATACTCGCTTCTCGCCTGGTTTCCATGTAGTTAACAACTAAACCTGCAAGCAGGGCCAGTCATCACCATATTAGTCACCATCCTCCATTCTGTTTGGGCTCCCTTAGGTGGCAAACTTCAGGAAATGGGCTGTCTTCTCTGAGGAGACTTTACTTCCCACACTTCCCACAGAGAGGACCTGATCTTGACAGGACTCTTTCTGTTGCCAGCAGTGTACCAAGATTAACCGTTGTTTCAATTGGGTGGGCTTGATCCAAACTGCCTCACTCTGTATGCGCTGTATCCACATATTGTTTGTGAAAAGCAAATGTTAATTCTCTGAATGAAGTCCTGCACCTGCAGCCCTTTCTTACAGAGTACATCCTCTCATCCAAAAACTAACCTTAATGACATTTCAAGAAGTGCATGGCATTCTTTCTTATCTACATATTAATTAAGTTTAATTTATTTTCTCTGTAAGACTGTTCTTTTCTTTATTGCTACTTAATGTAACAAGAAAGTAAAAAAAAACCCTTATAATGCAAACTAAAGTATGAAGATCGAATGTTCCCTGTTAAACATACCAATGTAAACATTATTTTAAATGCAATACTTCATTTAACTGTATTTTCATGGGGAGAGAAGAGAGCAAATAGGAAATAGACAAGTGTGAAATATAATTAAAATAATTTCGTATAACAGAGGCAACATGCATTAACGGGGGAGGACTTCAGAATGTAAACAAACTATTGTGAGCTCAGCCGTTGTTTCAATAGGGAAACTCTAGAATTACTCTGTCCTTCTGAGCTATGTTAAAATCAAAACTATGAAAAGGAAAATTGAGTCCATCTGCTTAGTCCAATCTATTTTACAGTGACTCATTCTATTTTTCCATCACAAAATGGGCCCTCCATTTTCTTCCATTTCCACAGCCAGCTCCACACAAAGACTCTCTTCAGGATTCTGGCCACCGAGGAGTCTTCCTCCAGGAAGCAAGGACAAGAATTCTTTAACAATAAATTTCACAAATATTAAGTGAAATAGCCTGAAGTGGTAGAGAATTTTATATTATTCGTAGAATCATAGAATCATT
This sequence comes from Pygoscelis adeliae, assembly GCF_000699105.1. Classification (NCBI taxonomy): domain Eukaryota; kingdom Metazoa; phylum Chordata; class Aves; order Sphenisciformes; family Spheniscidae; genus Pygoscelis; species Pygoscelis adeliae. The sequence continues at coordinate 15,229,399 of NW_008825615.1, forward strand.
AAGGTTGAACCTCCCCAGGTGCAACTTGAGGCCATTTCCGCTCATCCTATCACTAGTTCCTTGGAAGAAGAGACCAACACCCACCTCGCTACAACCTCCTTTCAGGTAGTTGTAGAGAGCAATGAGGTCTCCCCCGAGCCTCCTTTTCTCCAGGCTAAACAACCCCAGTTCCCTCAGCCGCTCCTCATAAGACTTGTTCTCCAGACCCCTCACCAGCCTCGTTGCCCTTCTCTGGACACGTTCCAACATCTCAACATCCTT
>NW_008825615.1:15232602-15239449 GCF_000699105.1 Pygoscelis adeliae
TGTGCTCCCGATCCTTCAACCACTCTCCCCAGTGCCCTGAAGTCCCTTTTGATCACTGCAGGACTTCTCTCTGCCACCTCATCGCTGCCAGCCTGTATAACCAACAGCGGGTAGTAGTCCGAAGGCCGCACCAGATCAGGGAGCTTCCTAGCAATGTCTCTGACCCGGGCCCCAGGGAGGCAGCAGACTTCCCTGTGGGACGGGTCCGGTCGGCATATAGGGCCCTCTGTTCCCCTCAGAAGGGAATCGCCTATGACAATTACCCTCCTTTTTTTCTTAGCAGAGGCAGTCATAATGCGTGGGGCTGACTGCCTCACCCTAGGGAACCTCCTGGATGGACCTTCGTCTACATCCTCATTTGCCTGGTCCTCAAGTTCCAGGGCCCCATATCTGTTGTGTAAAGGCAACCGGGAAGGTGAGGGAGGCCGGGCGGGGGTTCGCCTGGCACCCCGAGCAGGGACCTGTTTCCATTCCCAGGTAGAGTAGAGTCATTTGAGACTCTTGGACTTTTGCTTTAACCTGCTTCTCTGTCTGTCTTTCAGCTAACAACAGTATTCCACTTGATACAGCTATACAGTTCCTGGATGGAGATGGCGAGGCTCTTCACATTCCAATCAAAGACTCAAAAGAGATGTTTCAGACCTACAAGAAAATGTATCTGGAAAAAAAGATGCAAAAGCCTTGATAGCACTCCCAGGCTCAGGCACTCCCTGCAGCCGGAGATCTGGACAGCTGTGTGCTTGCGTGAGGGCTCCTTCTGGGTCACCACATTCCTTCTGGCAACGGCTTTCAGCTGAGTGGAAACCATAGCCGATCCTCTTCTGGGAGGGCGACGACTACTAGTTGAGTTGGCCTCTAGAGCCAACTCTATGCCAATGTCATAGAACATACAATGTCATAGAACTATGACATCTATGACATACATAGAACTATGACATTGTAGAAATAACTGAGATGTGGTGGGATAGCTCACATGGCTATAATGCTGTAATGGATGGACACAGGCTTTTCAGAAAGACAGACAGGGAAGATAAGGAGGAGAGGATCTCTGTGTGAAGCAGCAGCTCAAATGTGGGGAGCTCTTGTACAGGTTGGACAAGAGGGCTGGGTGACCACTTGTGGGTCAGGATCAGAGGAGAGGTCAGTGAGGGTGACATCATGGTGGGACTGTGCTACAGACAGCACAATTGGGGTGAAGAAGTGGGCAACACTCCTCACAACCTCTTCTTTAAACAACTCAAGGAAGTATCTGGATCACAGACCCTGTTTTCTACAGGAGACTTTAGCTTCCCTGACACCTGCTGGAGAATAAAATGACAGGACGCAAGCAATCCAGAGGATTTCTGGAGGGTGTCAAGGATAGCTTCTTGATACAGGCACCGGACAGGCCAACCACTCTCATGCACAGCTGGATCTGTTATTCAGAAATGAGGAAGAAGTGGCTAAGGATGTGATACTCGGTGGCAGGCTTGGCTGTAGCAACTGTGAAATAGTGAAGCTGAAGATCTTGTGGAGGTCTGAGGAAGGCAAGCACCAGAGCACAGACTCTGGGCTTTAGGAGAGCTGACTTCAGCTTATCCAGGAGCTGGTAAGTGGGATCCCATGAGAGGCAGCTTGGAAACACAAGGAGCTTGGAAAAGCCATCATGTCTGTGAAAACAACCTCTTGCACGTGCAAGACTGTCCATGCTGATATTCAGGAAGAGAAGCAGACTTATCAGGACACCAGCATGGCTAAACAGGGAGTTGGTAACTGAGCTGCAGTACAAAAAGGCAGCACAGGAGGTGGAAACAGGTACGAATAAGGCTGGGGTGACTCAGTGATGTCTCTGCCTCAACCTTCACCAACAAGGTCTCCCAGACCTCTGTGCTTAGCAGCAGGGGTCAGGGGGGAGAGCAACCAGCAGTGGATGAGGATCAAGGCAGGGATGGCTTGAGTTAACTCAACCCACCCGTGGCTGTGTGAAGAAGGTGGTTGGGAACAGCACTTAGATTTAACAAAGGGTAATCATACATGACCACCTTGATTGCCTTCTATGATAAAGTGACGATTTTGTGAACAAGGGGAGAGCAGTGGATTTACCCTGACTTGCCTCCAACACTGTCTCCTACAATATTCTCATATCCATGGTAGGACGTGACAGCGTGGGTGGTGGACAAGTGGAGTGCTGCAGGGCTCTGTCCTGAGACCTGTCCTGTTTAACATCTGCATCAATGACCCAGAGGAGGTGATGCAGGGCACTCACCAGGTTTGCAGATAAAAAACTGGGGCGAAGAGTCCTGCCTGAGGGCAGGGCTGCCATTCAGAGGGGTCATGGCAGGCTGAAGGAATATGCCAACAGAAGCATTATGGACCTGGGAAGGGAAGGCCCTTGTCAGCTATCGAGGCTGGGGCCTGACTGCCTGGGGAACAGCTCTGCTGAGGAGACACTAGGGGTCCTGGTGTGCAGCAAGTTGAGCCTGAGCCAGCAGTGGGCCCTGGCAGCCGGGATGGCCAACAGCATCCTGGGCTGTGCTAACAGAAGTACAACCAGTAGAGTAAGGGAAGAAATTATCCTCCTCTACTCAGCACTCACTAGATTACATCTAGAACAGGGCATCCAGTTTTGGGTCCTCCAATAGAAGACTCTGAAAGATTGAAGCAAGTTCAGTGGAGACCACCAAGATGGTCAGGGCTGGAGCACTTGCTCTGTGAGGAGAGGCTGAGGGAGCTGGGCTTGTTCAACCTGGAGAAGAGATGGCTCCAGGGGGACCTAACAGCAGCCCCAGTCCCTCTGGGAGGTTATCGAGGAGTTGGAGCCAGGGCTTTTTACAGCAATGTGTGGCAGGAGGAAAGAGAAATGGACGAAAATTGAAACAAGAGAGATTTTGACTTGGTAAGAGGAGAAACCCTTTTCCTCATGAGGACAGCCCAGCAGCGGAGGAGGTTGCCCAGAGGTTGTGCAGTCTCCATCCTTGGAGGTTTTCAAGACCCAACTGGATAAAGCCCTGAGAAGCCTGGTGTGACCCCACAGTCTTTTTAAGCAGGAGGTTGGGCTAGAGACCTCCTGAGCTTCCTTTGCACCCAAGTTATCCTATGCTCCTATGAAATATACATATAAAAAAATATAGTATCATCCAGTTATACATATATAAAGTATCATCCAGTTTATAGGATATAATATTGAAAATGGATGCCTCATGGCACCTATAATATGAAATAGTTTATTTATCTGCTATACTGAAGTTAAATATGTGAACAGACATCAACAATAACATGTAAAAATAGTATCTGTACCACAGATTGACACTGCTCCCATGCAGTGTTTGAATATTGACCTGACCTGCATGTAACAAAGAGAAAAGGGCAGAATCAACAAAAGCCCAGGAGGTACAAAACCAGGGAAAAAATGTGGGGGCAAAGTGAAATCCATCTAGCAGTCGGAAAGAAAGGCATTAGGACTAAACAGGCAAAGAGAGAGAGAGGTGGGACAGAGAGGAGGTTAGGGCTCAGCTGGAAGGGGACAGGGAAAGGGGCGGGAGGACTGGCACCAGGCCAGGGCATTCCTCCGCTGTCAGCAGAGCGATGTGAAACCCGCTGAGCCAGGGCCTCCTCCATCCCCCTCGCTGAGCACCCGCAGGGATGTGACCTGCCGCTGCTAACAGCTCGATGTGTTAGGAGGATTCAGCTTTGAAACTACTGAACAGCAGGTGACCTGGCACGGGCATTAACGTGGCTCCCGTTAGTGGGGTCCCTGTTTGCTCCAGTTTGCCATTCTTGAAATTAGTAAATGATGCACATAGAGAAAGTCATCAGAAGATCATTAGGGTTCCAAATGAAGTGCTCTGCATTTTGGAAAAGCCTCACTTAAGGTTGCCTGCTCAATTCTTCGTGCATCAGGATGCGGTCCGCAATTAGATAATCATACTGTCTGATTACATTGTTATATATTTTCTCCACACATGAGCTAGAACAAAATTTCAAAGGTTTCCTTTGAAAGGTTTCCTGAAGCTTTTGTGGATTTTACAACTGTTTTTAATTTTGAAAAGTTTTCCTTATATGTTATATGTCAACCACAAATTCAAAATAAGGTCATTGTCTAAAGTATTAATTCATTAATGAGAAAATGAACAAGTAAAACATTAGATAATATTCATATTATAACTTCATGCTGAAGCTTTAGCAATGCTTTTTCAGGTATTACTCTTTAGATAAATACTACTTTTTGTAAAAAAAGAAAAGGTACTTTAAGGCCAGGTGATTACTTTGTTTCAGCACTTCCCGTATTTCCTACCCAATGCACCTTGCCTCGGTGAAGTTGTATTTAAAACTATTAACTAACACACAAGCTTGTCAAGTCTCACTTAATTGAGACCAGTTGAGGCAAAAGTTGTGATAAACAAGAGTAAACTCTGGCCCACCATGAAACCAAACGAACGCAACACCACCACTATTTAAGATAAGTGCTAAAAAATTCAGCACTAATTTGTTTCTTAACAAAAGTGATGGCCACATTTCTTCACAGCTTTGCAAAACCAAGAATAAACTGCCCTTTTTGTGATATCAAGAAAATAACCCTGTTAATGCAAGGCAAGTTATAAATTCCATTTCAAGCCTACGCTAATTAGGAATAAGCTGTGTTTTGACTGTTTTCACTTTCTTTTAATAATTTGGTTTGGTCACACCTCTTTTCAGGAAGCTCCAGACACACTCCAGACACAGGCAAACAATTTCTTCTGCCGTTTACTGATCTAAAGTTATGGAAAATAATGTGCAAAGACATGAAATAGACCCTCAAGAAAAATCCAAAACCACAGACTATTAGCTATCAGTCTGGGTTACGATAACAAATCGATGTTGAACTAGTTTTCAGTCTTCGCACTTCACATGCACACAAAATGCATTCACAAATTTCCGTAATTTCCACAGAAATGTACCGTCATAATTAATTTAACATACATGAATGAAGTTTTAATCTTCAAGGTCAGCGGTTAAAGGAAGCTGGGAAATACTCCTATAAAGTACAAGAGATCATTTGCCTTTCCTTTTTATCATTAAATTAAAAAAAAAAATAAAATCAACATTTCTCAACATATCTTACCGTTTGCTTTTCCTCTAAAGCTTCTCTTCCTGAGACTTTTCTTTCTTGTTTTCCTAACTCCATTTCCCAGGGGAAAAAAAAAACACCCTAATATCCTGAGCAGAAGTGATTTAACCTGACTACATGTTCGTTATCCCTGTACTTTTGGAGTTGAGAGAGAGAAGTATCAGGCAGCGCTGTGGTGATTTCTGGTCAGCGCGTGTTTCCATTTATAGCCGTCGAAAATCCACAAATAGAAGCGTGGAGAGAAGGCAGGCAGCTGCCTCTGATAACAATAAACGTTGGTTTGGCATCACAGCAAATTGTTCAGGAGGGATTTTGGTTACCAGCCCCATTTGCTCCCCCCTCACCCCCTCCACCCCAACAGCTCATACTGAAAAAGTCCATGAAAATGAATAGCTATGTCTCAGTAGCACTAACTTGTGTTCACGGAGATTATTAAGCAAGTAAAACAACAAATATGATTAGCTGGCACCACATGTTGTCATGTAGATACAGAGAGTGTACAGAACAATATTTTTAAATGGTGCTTTAGCATGACTCATGATCTTTCCCTGTTGAGTGTTTGGGACTGAGCTACCCTCATGTGTGCTCATACAGAGTGTACTCTCCTTTTCTAGTATCAGAACATGACATCATCTTGGATTTCTGAAATGCAGAAAGAATTGCAAAACTTTCAGCAGGCACTATGAGCACCCCAAAATACAAGAAATGACCAGTGAGCATCTAAAATGGAGCTAATACCCATAGAGACGGTGGTTGTGGAGTCTGTTAGTTGACTGTAGAAGAATAACCTGGCTCTGGTTCACAACGATAAAGTCAGGCGGCCAATATTAGAAACTGCAGCACGGGGGGAACCTCTCAGCGGCTCTGCTGCGGATGCCAAGGTTTGTAACACACCCTCTGGTTGCCACATCAACTGGGCTCATGTTGTCTCGGGGGCGATTCACACGCAAAGCTGGTTCTGCATGTACCAACAAGGGAAGGGGAAGCGCAACAACACAGAATCACACAGAAAATGGTTGCTACGAAAATATGCTCTCTGGTCAATCTGTGGTTCATTAAGAAAAGCATAGCCCTTTGTAAAGCTGGCAGTTTAAGCATCTCACTACATCCCTAGTAAAGAAAACACACATCCTTTCCCTCTCTTCCTCTCAACACTTTGGTAAAAGACGACGCTTCTAAGATAGATAGATAGATAGATAGATAGATAGATAGATAGATAGATAGATAACTATAAAAACCATTTCCATCTATCATTTTTCAATTGTCTTTGTGGAAATTACAACCAAAACTAGGCACGCTCCTTTCTACTCTGCTTGTTTCTTGATAGATGCTATACTCACGTAATCTTTAGAGCCTCAGATAGGAAGAAAAGGCAGTGAAACAAGTCATCACACAGCAGTCTATACAGTTTACATATGAAAAGTTGACAAAAAAAACAACTTAGAGTGGTTCCTGTTCTAAAATATCCTTCAGAACAAAGAAAAAGTTACTCCAGTGACAATTATATTTCTTTAGTCTCTCTTTTACCTTCGTTTTCAGAAGTGTAAGGCAGCCAGCAGACAAGTGAGTATAGCAAGGCCAACACAAAGAATGAGTTAAATCTACAAGGGCTGCTGTAGTAGAGGGAAAAAATATGAGCTTGATGTCAAAAGAGTAAAAATACACCTCACTGCATCTCCTGGAAATGCTGGGATAAAAGGAACAAAAGTAAGTAAGTGACATAATACCCAGAGGAAAGCTATAGTTCTTTCCCGCTCTTCA
>NW_008825615.1:15239482-15239908 GCF_000699105.1 Pygoscelis adeliae
TCCAAAATCTTTTCTGTGAGGCTGAAATTTATCCCTGTGGCGAAGGACTTGCATAATGCCTTTGTACCACTTAACGTCCTCAAAGGAGGTCTTCAGTGGGATTCAAACAGCAGCTTATATTACACTGCTGCTTACATTACTGAGGCGCAGGTGAAAAAACTGAAGTGCCTCCACTCCTGTTAACTTGTCCATTTGCAACAGTTTTAAATCACGGGCAAGGACCAGAGCATCTCAGGTGAGCATGTTCAGCTGCGTGTGCTCAGTGCGCTCCCCAGCCCTGTCCCACCAGTGGCTGGGATAGCCCGGCGGTCAGCAGGCTCCCAAACGGCAGCTCCCAGGGGAGTCGCTCCTTCCTCATGCTGGGGAATGGATACCTGTCGTGGTTTAACCCCAGCTGGCAACTAGGCCCCACCCAGCTGCTCGCTC
>NW_008825615.1:15239919-15242479 GCF_000699105.1 Pygoscelis adeliae
TTGAGATAAAGACAGTTTAATAGGTAAAGCAAAAGCCGCGCACACAAGCAAAGCAAAACAAGGAATTCATTCACTGCTTCCCATCGGCAGGCAGGTGTTCAGCCATCTCCAGGAAAGCAGGGCTCCATCATGCGTAACGGTTACTTGGGAAGACAAACGCCATCACTCTGAACATCTCCCCTTCCTTCTTCTTCCCCCAGTTTATAAGCTGAGAGTAAAGTCATATGGTATGGAATAAGGGGTGGAGAATATGCTGGTTTCATCTGGGATAGAGTTAATTTTCTTCACAGTAGCTAGTATGGGGCTATGTTTTGGATTTGTGCTGGAAACAGTGTTGATAATACAGGGACGTTTTCTTTATTGCTGAGCAGCGCTCACAGAGAGTCAAGGCCTTTTCTGCTCCTCACACAACCCCACCAGCCAGTAGGCTGGGGGTGCACAAGAAGCTGGAAGGGGACACGGCTGGGACAGCTGACCCCAACTGACCAAAGGGATATTCCATACCATAGCATAGAAAGGCTGACATCGCCTCGTTATCTACCACACCTTGCTCAGCATGACATTTCAACACTAAACCTGATGAACAACCATGATCCTAACCATATGAGAATTTGGTTTTATATAATTATGGGAGTACATTTCTCACTCCTACATAGAAATAATGGTTATTTTACTCCAAGGACTTTCTAAAACACTGTCAGTAACCGTATATTTCCTGTTTTACTTTGCAGGGGAAAACATAGTAAACAGGTGCTAAGTAAAAAGCATGTTCTAGACATTGCCTAAATTACTGTGCTATTTTCAATTACTTCTTTGTATTACAGTCACTAGTCTCTTGACACCTGTTTTTCTTCTCAGAGCAGAACCTAACAAGAGACCAAGAGATGAAGTTGATGGGGGGTGGGGGGCGGGTATTTGTTTTTTTTGTAAGAAGCAAGTGCTGAATATCCAAAATACTAGTATTGTGTAAATAAACCATTTAAGCAGATGTATTTTCTGTGCTCACTTGATCTGCTGTTCTTGGAGAAGGAAACAAGTGACTATCATAAAGTTTGTGTGTCACTCTCAGCTGTGTTTTCACTCACGTGGCTACTGCAATTCTTTTACTTTGCACATTTTCATTTTCAGCCTGACACAGCTGTAGCCCAGGGCTGCCAGCCAATGACTGTATCACACGTGACAGATCTGCACCGCTTCTTTCTTAAGCCAGTAGCTTTTATTTGCTCAGCATCAAACACACCATAAGCATTCAACAGTCAGAAGTATTAATTCTGACCCTAATGTGCTCAATCATAATATACTCAGCTGAAAGCCACATACGTAAGTCACATATACCAGTTAAAAAACCTGACTAATACAGAAATCACATCCACAGTGATTTTTAGAGGTCTGACGTGGAGAGACAGTTTCTGTCACACACTTAAAACAAGTCAAAAAGTTAAAAGAAAAAAAAAACCACAAAACTCTGTAGGCTCCCGCACTACTTGTGGCCACGAGTTAAGCTCTCCAGATTATTTCTGGTGCCCACCCTTCTCTCAGCCCCAGCACGCCACGCCAGCAAGTATCCCTACGTTACTCCAGCATGTCCACCCAAGGTCACACACACATGCCTGGAAACGTCAGGACCTCTGCAGCATTTCTAGCTGGTATTTCATGGCATGTTCCTTGCAGAAACGAAAAGCACGCCAGAGCCACCGGGGCTGTATATGGAGCAGGCTTACCTTCCAAGCTGAGGGAGCTGAGGGCGGGAAGCTGATCCTTAGGAGAGGTGGGTCCACATTCCTGCCACGGCACCCGGCAGCTGCTGCTGTCGCTCCCTGGTCCACCCGGCTGGCTCTGCAAGCGCTCAGGGAGCAGGAGGTAGCAGGCGTGGAAAAAGAAGGCAACATCACAGGCACCGCAACCCTCTGTTTTGCATGTTAAGGAAGCAGAGCCCTACATGTCACGTATGGGGAGCAGGAGACTGACAAATTTTCTCCAAGGGGGCAAGTTTGAATACGTTTGAGGATAAAAACAAGGAAGGTTATTTCAACATTACAATAAATTGATCCTGAGAGCTCTGAGCCTTCTCTGACGTGGCAGTCCACGGAAGCTGTAAGTGCTTTCTTCTCTTCATGGGTCTTTTAAGTCAATTGTGTTAAAGTGGACCATCCTTGTGCTGGCAAGGTCCTGCATCTGCTGTCCTCCAGGAGTACAGACAGCAGTGGAACAACTGACCTCTTTTCTGTTGGATATCCATTGTTTCAGCTATATACACATAATGTCCCTGAATATTACTGCTATATCCTAGCAAACAAAATTATTCCAGGCTGTAAAATATATTTCAGTAGATGCATGACAAAAATAAATCTTCCCTCCCATATTCAGTGGTACCGTTTGCCTTGCCTTCCTCCACAATGATGGACGTGGCAATGATGAGACGTGGCTAACAAAATACATTAGGAAAGCATTAAATACCTTCTTAGCTATCTTTTAACTGATGTGGCAGCTGGGAACGAGGAGAAGGCAGTTCCCCACAGAAAATGAGCAACTGCTCCATAGTCTGGCAGCGGGGGTTTTC
>NW_008825615.1:15242521-15270109 GCF_000699105.1 Pygoscelis adeliae
ATTAACAGACACTCCCATCGCGCGTTTTCCACCTTCTGTCTCTGCCCATTCTTATCAAACACCAAACCTCAAAAGATAAGGACACCAGCATCTGACCTCCACCTCTGCCTCTCTTTTGCAGAACAAAAGTGAAACATAATCACCTGCCCCAGCATTTTTTTGCTTAAGTGAAGCCTGAATAAATGTGTAGCAGAGGCTTTGACTGATATGTTTTGTAGAGTTGCATGTCTATTTACAAAACTACTTGGGTTCATTTGTCAACATGTGTTCAGTTTTTTCCATAGAGAGTGTTACCACTGTAAGTTTATACCCACAGCAAAATTCTCTATGCTGCAATATGAAATTTGCCTTGAAAACAAATTCAGTTGAAAAGGACAGATAAAGATCCAAGTGTTTAAAAGTTATCTGAATGCTGACAGCATTTGGTTAAGAGCACGTAATTTTGATAGGAAACGTTTTGACTTCCAAGACCTAATGAAGACTCTAAAACACACACCTGTGCATGAGGAGGAAAAAGAATGAAAATACAGAGTTCTCAACAGAACACCTACTTTATTTCACTAACTCTCAACTACAACTTATTCTGCAGCCCAGGGCTGGTTTATAACAGCAGAATGAGTTTACTTTTTCTGCAGTCTAGTAAGACATAATAAAGCAATAATGAACTGTACTTTACTAGCTGGATTGCCGAAGCGTTTATGGGTTCTGAGCTTGATGATATTTTTGCAATATGCATTGATCAAATATTAAGTCATGGTGGAAAAACCCTGTTTATTTTTGAGGAAGAAAAGGGATGGGAAGCAAATATTTTTAAATATAATTTCATTTATCAACATCATTTAAGCTAATTCAAATTGTAATGTTTATGCACATAATACAGTCTTTATTATTAAAGCCATAGCAGATTCTAAAGTAATGTTCATTTTGCAAATGAATGCAAATTAGTTTAATATTCCTATTCCTGATAAACTATCTTCAATTAAAATGCTGATGTACAAGATAATGAAAAAGCCACAGTGGATGCAGTTGAGAGGCAAGAGAAATCTTGATATCACAGTGTTATTGCAAACATATTTTTTCAAAATAAAATATCCCTTTTATCGGTAGGAGATATTGTTCTAACTCTGTGACAGCCATACTCTCCTGGGAACTTCCTAATTCCCGAAAAGCCAGCTACCAGCATTCATTCAAGTCATATATGAATGATCACCTGAGACATCTTTCAGAATGTGAATAAAAGATGAGGATTTATCAGGTCACTGAGTTGTGCTATATTATATTTACAGGAAAAGAAACTGTATACACATCGTAAAAACCATCAATGCACACTTTATGCTCATAGAATCATAGAATCATTAATGTTGGAAAAAACCTCACGACATCCCAGTCTAGCAGGGCCAGACCCCACCTCTGAGTTAAGGCAGCACCGTGGAACCCCAAATAAAGATCAATCCCAAAAGGTTCCTCTTAAGCACCTCAAAATACATTAGAAACCTGAATAGCAGTGAAGAGAACTAAAGGATTGAACACTGCTGTACAAGAACATTTGCTCTTAAATGCTTACCTCATACACACACACACACACGCCTATATATACACACATGAAATACTGGCATATCGCAGTAAGGCAAATTTAAGGTGTTCTGCTTATATGCAAGTCAGGAGAAGAGATAAAAAAGTCTCAGAGCGTTCCTCAAGCGTACGAAATTGCTTCTCAGTTCACTCTCAGGTGCATAATTGTGTAAGATGCCTCCTGCATTTAGATCTAATAAAATGTAACTTACGGGCCCTGTTCAAATCTGATATACATTTGCATTACTGAGAAACTATTCTTTATTACACTAGAATGAGATACAGAATTCCAATGGAAATAACATTCCTCTGCGGGGAAAAAAAACAGCACTATTTAAAAGACAGAAAAGGATTTTTTATTCTCATAGAAAACAACATTAAAAGGGACAATTCAAAGGAACCTGGGGGTGACAAAAGGGTGAGCTATATATTCAAAACATGGACACAAGATTTAAAAAAAACCCCAAACTATACAATTGTTTTCAGTGTGTTTCCAAATGGGTAAAGTACCTTCTGAATAAAAATCATCTGCTCTTTTCACCATTGCATTTAGGTGCTGTAGGACGGCCTGACAAGTGGCTATTGAAACACGTGGTGACATTCACATAACCTCACCCAGCACATTTTGTTTCAAGTGTGCAAGTTCTGGCTGAAGGAAAGTTCAAGGCAAAGAAATACAAACACCGGTTCCGCTCCCCCAGCTCAAATCCATCCTCCATGTAATGGTTTTCACTACAAGTAAGGCATAGCGGTTCAAGTACTACATTAAACGTAATCAAACAATGGGAAAGAAAACCACCCGTGAACTCTTTCCAGAAAAGTACTTTATTAGGAAGGATAAAAAGCACTGTTCAGACAGTCCGAATAGGCATGGTCCTCTACGCTGTCGGGCTCCTCGGGCTCAAAGTCATCCGGGTCTGGGGGCAACTGGTCGGTATCTTCATCGGAAGTGGAAGGGCGCGTGAGGATTATCCGAGGTATCTTCAGCAAGATGTGAAAGATTGCAGAGAAAAGCATCAGATCAAGAGCAGGGAGGTGTTTACAGGGGATATTTTAAAGGTACAAGGGAAGCAGGTGATGAGAAAAACATGCAAAAGTTGTAACACCGCAGGGCTTCCTGACAGGCAAACTGTTCTATGCCAAAAATTGCATTGACAGTTAAAGCAAAATTGAGATAAATTGCCTTTTCCTCTCATTAGCTAATTTTTTAAAAAAAATTTCCATAGGAAAAAAGAAAAAAAAAGATAAAAAGATCTTTAAAAAATAAAGACAAGTAAATATGAAAAATATACATCTACTTTTATTTAACTTCATTATTCATTAAATTCATGCACCTGAAAGCAATAAAGGATTAACGAAGGACCATAAAACATATAAATTATTGATCTCTGAAAAACTGCATATGTTGGATTTTTTACTGACAAAATGTATTTAATAAATAAGTAATTAATAAATATGCATACATGGATTTGATTCATATCAATTTTTTGGCCAAGAACTTTGTATCCTTTGAGAACTATATTGTAATGTTTTAAAATTCATTTAAATGCTGTAACTGAGAAAAGAGAAGAATGTCAGGTTCTTTATGTTTAGCCAAATAATGTATCAGTAATGGTTTGTATCAATGAATGGATTATTACAAATTTAACTCTGATGCACAAAGTCATCCTACTTTTCACTAATTTTCAAAAAAAGTTTAACATGTAATGAAAACAGATATAACAGTAAGTCGATATATCTAATGAGCAGGTAATATAATAATGTGTAATAAATAAAATGTCCATCTTACCAGTAGTCTGAAAATTTTCAAGAAAGGTAGTATTTCTTATTTATTGCATTTCTTCACACTTATAAGAATGTTTAATGTTAACACCAATCAATTCAATCATTTATATATTATTTCCTTGCTGTACATTATTTGATTTAGGAAATGACACAAGCACATAGATGCTTCGTGGTTGTTCAGCTAGCCAGCCAGCAGGTTTCTGCATTGAAGTAAAATGAATTATTCCCTGGGCTCCACCGACCGCATTAGCTCCGACTCCACTGACTATCGGGGAGCCTGGCACCCCCCTCCCTGGCTCACGGGCAGGCGCGCTAGTTTTAAAACCAGGTATAAGTGTAGTTATGTTCCCTGGTGTATTGAACACCCAATTATATGTCCTTCCTCCCACCCCCCTTTTGCTTAGACTAAGAAGGACACATTTGTGGAAGCTTTAAATAATCTATATAGATCCTAAATACTGGCCAAGCTAACAGCTCCTGGGAAGATGTGCTTCTGTCATGCACACCTGACAGCATTTATAAGCTTTCCACGCCCTGGATGTTTCTCTTGGCTCTGTTCATTGCTGAAAGATGTTTCTTTCTTAACAATAGCCAGCAGCCAGCTGCTTTGTGCTATGGCAAATGCACATCCTATATATACAGGTGTTATATTGAGTCATATATTGAAATTATGCCACCTCAAAAACTAGTGCGGAGGTCTATGCCCTATCTGAAGCTACCTGCAGAAATATCCAGGACCAGGCTTTGCATTTCATCGAGCTGCCTGTTCAAAGCTCAGGGAAGACCTTTTTTTGCGTACTGTGCCACTCAAAAATAGACATGTGCACATTTCCCCAAGACCAGGCATGCATTGCATTAGCAAGTATGAAGGAAGAGTCGCCGGTACTACTTCTTCCTTCTGAAGAATAGCTCTTTGCCATTTTGAATGTCAGTTATTGAAATACTGTTTATCAGCATGGTCTCTACTCCCCAGCGATCCCACTTGCAAGGAATCAAATCCAAGTCTCTAAAAAAGCTTTTCTTCAAACATTTCATGACTTCTGGAGCCTGACTCTTGAATACTACCTTTCAAATATTATGATGGGACTAGGTCTTACAATCACAAAGTGAATTTAATTGATGAAATGGAAAATAGAAAAAAAAAATTCTAGCTGTTGGTGAGGCATAACCCTAAAAATTTAAACTAATAACATGAAGTTCTTGTGGGTTATTCCACTCCACCACCACCCCCAAACATACACACTCAGCGTTTTGATTTGGCACAAAGGTCCTTTGGAGATTTTTTTTTAGGCACTCTGAAATACTCCTTATTTTAGAGACCATTATTTATTTTAATTATCACCAAAAAATTAGTCCTACTTTTTTTTCTTTATTAATTAATGATCCACAGCTGAAAGAAACATAAATCTGAGATTGTAACAATATTGTTAGAGAGAAGAAGCCCACAGGATGCTCAGTTCTGGCACAAATACTCTTTCGCATTTCTCCCTATGTTCAATACACTGCAAGCTGCAGTTAGGCTTTCACAACTTTCCCAAAAACTCATCTCATTTCCTTGATGACACACTTTCTCCTACACCCACGGTCTGAAAGCCTGCACACCTTCAGAGCCTGAGCTGCGGCGGAGCCTCTGGAGGACATCCCCTTCCTGCCAGCAGCACGACTCTGCTACCAACGCCCCCGGTTAGGCTCCCCGTTAGACCACCGCCTGCCCACTGGTTCATGCTTGTCCAACATTTCTACGGTAATTGTATCAACCGCTTCCATGAAATAAGTGGTGCTGGGGGAAGCCTTTCATCTAATCTTTCATGCTGCAGCAGATAAAGACGAACCGGTACCAAATGACCGACCAACTTTCTAGAGCGGAGGCTGAACAGCGTCTCAGCCCAGAAGTGCTGCAAAGGCTGGAAACTGGCGCTCCCGAGAGGAGAGCGGGCTCAGCTCTGATCTACAGCAGTCCCTCCGTATCCTCTCCAGGCTGATGAAAGCTCGCACATACACCCACTCATGCTGATTTGGAGACATACCACTGAGTTTCTCTAACAAATCAAATATTCTGGTCCAAGTGCAGCCATATCCTCTGTCCCTCTGCTTTCTGCACATCTTCCTGCCCACTCTCCCTCCGAAACCCCATGTTAACCCATAATGCTGCTGTCCCCAAACCCACTGCTGCTCCTTCCTCTGGGGCCAATCGTCCTGCTCTGCACCCGCTTCCCCGACGGGATGTGGAGGAGCACTGATTTCTTCACAGCTGAATCATAGGTACCAATGACAAAACAACTCTTGGGTGCGGATTGTGCCACCTACGCAACTGCAAATTGAGAGCAAACCCAATTAAGTAATAGAGTATGCATTTGTACAGGTCTAACTCAGTGAAAAGAGGCTCAGGCCTCTACTTTCTCTCTCCTAGCATCAAAAGTTGTGAATTAATCTCCTGTAAAAAAAACCCAACACAAAATGGATGTAAGAAACACACATCACAGTTCTAACCACAGTAGCCTTTCCATCTTCACCTAACTATCCCCTAAGAACCCAGCACCCTCCATCACTGCCTTCACATACACCCTAGCTCCAGGAAAATCACAACCTAAGCTTTATCCACTTCCTCTCCTCTTCCAGTTTTGTTTTTTAAAAAACAAAACAAAGTAACAAAACTCAACTCTGAACTTGCATTATCTTTTGTTCCATCCTTTTCTCAAACCCAGTGCTTCTCTTCCCGGAATCCCAGGGGGATTTTACCCTTGCTTTAAGATTTCCATGCTTATCTTCATTGACCACAGCTTCACCCTATTAAATAGGCATGCTTTGCTCTTGGAGCTTTCCTTTAATATTCATATTTGAATGTACATTTCCCGGTGCATCACAACTGAGGGAAGACAGGAGAACAGATTTCATGTGCAAAAAAATGTCACAGCAAAGAGGAAGCATACTATTTCCACTGCCCATTACAGGCAGGGCAAGACAGAGACATTTAGGATCGAAACAAGGAAAACCTTTCCAGCATGGGCAGCTGAGCTTGAGTTGCTTGCCTACGGCATAAGGGAAGGTGTGGAATTTCCATCTTCCATCAGTAACTCTTGAGAAGAACTTGATCCTGGTGTAGGAGGACAGATTATCCAGGATCTTGTGTCATTCCATTGCTTTACTCCACTAGTTTTTACTGAATAGTGTCTGAACTTGTTTAAAATATTTCTCTTGAAATCACAAAGTCCTCCTACGCACTTTCCATCATCATGCACTCATTATTAAAATAATACCTGAAGTACCAGTCAATCCCAAACCATCAAAATACGTAGAATACTTTTTCAGAAAGATGTATGATTAATCATTTGAAACAGGTTACTATTTTCCTTTTTTCCCCTGAAGTTATATTTTCAGTGCCTAAAAAGTAAACTTCACAAAGGACATGTCCTGTACCAAAACCAGTGTGTTCACTATGGGAATTTCTTCCACTACCTTGTTTGCGTCTTTCTTTCACTTTTTCAACATGAACACTAAGACTTCGGAAACTAAAAAGATTCACTAAAAAATTTCATTTTTGTTTAAATCAGGCATAACTAAAAAACAAATTATTTCAGACACTCTTATTTAATGGAATTACCACCCTCCATTGAAAATTGGAGTCCTTCAACTGAAGCACAGACATGGGCTGTCTGTGCACTCCTAGTCCACTGCAAGAAGCAGTAAAACAAACCCGCCTAAATAACCTGGGGCAATTCAGCTGCGGTGTTGGCTGCAAAAATTCTTTCATATTGAAACAGGATAGGAACAAACCCACAACTAGCTACGATGCTTCAGTTGAAAGCATCTTCTTAAAGCATGATAAACGAGATGTCCTGCCAACAGGTTAACATCCAATAATTTTTAACTTCCAGTTGTGCACATATGCTTTCCTTTTCCACTTCTAATAAAAATGTTTGTCTGAAAGGTTGCAGAACAGTCCATAAAGGACAGTTCATTATGTCTTTTTATAACCTTTTCAAAACCAAAACCAAACAGGACAAACCCTATCATCTTTTTTCTCTTTTATAAGCCTTCCCCTTCCCCTGACCTCCCCCCTCACAGGTCCATACTCCAATCTTAGCAGAAGAAGAACTCTCTAGGCGAGAGTCACAGCTAAAGCCCGAGCTTCACATGAAAGGCGTAACCAGCAGAGACAGGGCAAAGCGCGGCTGAGAGCAAGGCCAGCCGCTGGGGAGAGAGGCTACGAATCAGAAGGTGATTCAACACATGAAAAGCCCAAGTTTGAAAGAATAGGGGAAGGGGAAAAGGATTTGGATTGGCCTCTTGGAAGAAAGCTAGACATACTTTTAACCCTAGTTCAAACAGATCACTTTCTAAAGAAAATATTCCCCAGCTAGAAAATACCTCTAATAGGGAAGCCTGCCTAGTTCAACTCCATGTATCTAAACAGTACATATTTTTGAAATTTGACTTAACAGCTGATCTTCACTGACACCAGTGATAAGGCTGGTACCCTTCAGCTGGTGGGAACGGGAAAATAAAATAATCTCCCCAGTTGAGAGCATTTGCAGGGGTTTGCGTAAACCTCATGAATATTGTTAAGATTTCATACTTAATTTTACCTTTTTTGTCATCACTGGTGATGGCAGTAGTATTTTAGACTTGAACAACAGGAAATTCAGACTTCTCGCTAAACAATGAAAACATGCCTTTGCTAGATGCAAAAGATTGCATTTGATAATGGCTGTATTCATAGAAGAAACAGTCTAAATCAAATTTAAGGTGAAGGAGGACATTGTCATGCCTAAAAAATGTTACACAGCTGGATTTTTAAATAATAGTTTTAAAAAGAAGATGCCAAAATGCATCCAACAAGAACAGCCGAGAACGTGCTGATCAACTACTGCAGGGTTCAGACCAAATTGGCACCTGGTGGCTTTTTTAATTAAAGCAATGTGATGTTTCGCAACCAAAGACAGAGACAATGGATAAAAGCAGCCTTCTCCCCAAAAGAAAACATACAGGAAATACAAGTTAAAGAGGGAGAAAAAGATCTAATTAATTCCTTGTGAATTTATTACCCACAAGCAATCTCACTGCCAGGAGGAAGCGGGCAAGGCAGCCAAGGTGCGGCGGGGAAGGCGGCTGGGGTAAGGGGCGAAAGGGGCATGACGAAAACCACCTGATGCGCAGCCACATGTATGAAACTGTATGAATTTGCAAACCCCGCCTAGGCATTCAACACAGCTTCCCTTTTGTAGCATGTTATCAGGATCATTTTAACCAGCACGTGTTTTATGGTCCACCCTCAACGCTCCTGGTCTCGGAAATCCCTGGCTGCATCCCTTTCCCCGGAGTGTTACAGTGCTATTTCACTGCTTTGGCAGTGCGGCCAAACTCCAGAAATCATGAAGTCAGATGGAGAGAGAGGTATAAACCTCTCCCATACCCTGGGAAAAATAAAACTATGGTCAGGCACGGATGAAGTGCCTCATTACACTGGGCAGCAGAAGACCTCTGCACAAGGAAAGCGGGGTGGCCCGTGCTGCTGCGCTCAGGGAGCGGCTGGCTCATGACAGCACCTATTGCTGCTTGGGGTTGCGAGAGGGCAGCACGTAATTCAGTTCATCCTTATGCCTGGAGCAGCCACACTGCTCTCAAGCACTGCCAAAGACAGCCTGAGCTTTAGCACCGTGTTTTTGAACACGCTGCCTCGGTTTTGTGTGCAGCAGTCCGGTGAGGGCCCTGAGTGCGGGCTACTCCACCGGCCCGTCCCTCTTCCCCAAGCTCCTTGCTCTTCCCACACTGTGCCTGGTGATTTGCTCTGAAATCTAATTCAGCTCAGCATGATTTCCTGGAGGTTCGATGCACCAGACAAGTGCCACTCCAGGTGCTTTCCCCTAAAATTTCCTCTGTGGGAATTTTCTAGAGATTGATATCTTTTAGAGGCCAGGTTTAAAACGGGGTATTTTCTCCACTTCTTATTGGGATAGCAAGAGAACACGTTGAATGTTTTATCAGTAGTATATATTATATTTGGGCATGTTACATTCAGAGCGAAGCTCCTTTCTGTTCTTCCTATCCGGCAGTTCAGTGCCTCCCAAGGGCAATGCACAAGGCAAGGAAGGTGAAGTTCAGTCAAACTCACCATCGCATTGAAAGATCAACATCCATCACGTCATATCTGCAATGCCATCGGACACAAAAGGCTCTTATATAACTCAAACTGCTTATGAAAATTGTCCTTGCTCCATTTCTTTCATCTTATAATGTACTACTGAATAGTGACTTCCCTGACACTGGAACCTGATACACAGATTTTCATTTAAGTGCTTTCTGTGTAATCATTTATGGCCTGACGCTATAAAAACATTGAAGAAAATGCATTGCTTTGATCACATCGGGAGACTTAAAAGGTACTGCCCCTGTAAGCAGTGCTACCCACAGCCCAAGTTACCAATCCTTTGATTTTGAAGAAAGCTCATCACCCCTGTGAAAGGCAGCAGTCGTACCTGAAAGCCTGCAGGAATTCAGTACAGCCTCCTCCCCTGCTGAATTCTCGCAGAGTCCATGAGGACGCCTTTCACAAGGGGTGATGTTGCTGATCGTTTGTGTGGTTGTTCAAATATTTATCCTCTTTTACTCTCAAATAGTATGCTATGTCCTACAGCATGGTTCCAGGTGCCTTGCTTGAGTCTACTTGCCTCTTGTATGTATTTTTGCTTATACTGTCTGCAGTGCTTATATTGTCTACCATATGATGGGTTTACTTTGTAGATTTTTTCTCTTTAACTTCGAGGTATTTGAATATGGTACCTTGAAAAGATCAATTAATGACTTTTCTGTTTAAATGTTTTTCCTATTTAGCATTGTTAATTACAAGCTCTGCAAAATCCAAGAATTCAAAGTTTGAAGTGAGTTAATTCTGATCGAGTCCTGTGAGAAAACTACTTAAAAGGAAGAGAGGAAAAAAGGTACACTGTGCGAACAGAAGCATTTGTTTGGAGCAGGAACTTAATCCCAAATTCACAAAATATATTCCCTAACCACTACACTATGAAGGTAAATACAGTGCCTATACCACACACCTTTTATCTTTCATCCTGACTCAGAAATACTCAGTTACTTAGATGAAAGTGGAATCAAACCAGCAGATGAAATGAAGAAGGAGATCACATGGCAGATGGGTCCTTACACTCCGCTGAAGCTCACACGATCAGTACGGGGTTAGCTAAGCCAACCAGGCTGCACATGGGCTTCTTTGCAAGCGTGTATAAACCTGCACAAGATGCAAGGCAGTGAGGAGTCAGGCTCCTGACTTCTAAAACTAACTTACCTCATCAAAATAAAAAATAATAATATAAAAATACCAACACCCTTATCTGACAAGATTAAGAGTCATGAAAATGTTTTGGAGAAGAGATAAAGCAGTTCTTCACAAAAAACTTGAAGACTGAAATATTAGGTCATATGGTGTTACGGGAACAGGTCAATCAAACACTGTCTGTGAGCAAGGTCTTTATTGTTTAAAAAGAGTTTCAGAAGAAATCTGTCTTTGATCATGATAGGAACACTCTGAATCCCACTTCAGTTGTCTTCCTTTATAGTGCTTCTCTGACCTGAGTATACTACTGGTTTTGCTTTTAAAATTGAAAAAAGACAGACAATGACTAAAGAAACAAGGAAGAAGTTTTATTATGTTTAAGTTGTGTGATTACAATTTTCTGATATGGCTAGAACTAACCTGCTCAGATGAATAAAGAAAGGGTTTGATACTTAGATTTCTGAAGATTTTTAACTGATATAAGTGCATCAAGACTTTTTCCTGGAAAGTCTATATCAGCTGGAAATGAAGGAGATAGATCTGCTGTGATTCTCATCCATGAAAGGTTTCTCATGACTTGCATCTAAACAATATGGGAGAAAAGCAGAAAACCAGCAACCTATGTATTGTAGGAGCACAGTATATGCTAATTCACTTTCTGCAGGCAGAGAAGCATTTCACTTTGATATACATTACACATTCTAGTACACTGAAGTTGTCTGTTTTCTCACCATATTTAGGAACATTTGGTATTTCTGCATTTTTAACAGAGCAACCAAAACATTTGGCTTTTTTAGCATGAAGAATTTCTTCAGATTTTTCCAATACTGTAAGTTTCTTTTACACAATCACTTTTCATTGATAACTCTTACTTTAAACTTCCTTGAAAATCCTTGATATAAGTGATACTTGTACACCTGGTGAACTATATGAAAAAATCTAATTGAGGAAATTCCCAGGGCAAAGGCATACAATTAAAGAAAATAATATGGTAAGAATTAAAGTGAAATACTAGATTAAAATATTTAAGAGATTTGATATTAATTACAAAGTATCTAATATCCTTATGATGTTGATAGCCCCAAAAATGGATCAAAGACGATGACTTGATGAGGCATGATAGCAGATGTTGAAACCTGTCAACACTCTCCATTCAGTCAGACAAAATCCATTGGGAATTTCAGTCAGAGCTTGAATGAAAACATTTTTGACAGAGAAAGATTGTGCAGAGTTGGTTCTATGTTTGAGAGGATGAATAGGAAATAAGGAGCAGAGGGAAAAGACAGAAGAATATACAACTGGAAACAAAGACTCCAGAATCCAAGTTAAAGTTCCTTCTGTTAAAGTCAGCATGGGGCACTATTGGCAATGTTTGTATCCCTGATTTTTTTCCCCCCTGTAGTTAGACATGCAATATTTTACAGTCTGCATGTAGATAGCCGTATCAGTTGTGGTTCTAATCTGTTATGTTTTGATGCATATCCTTACATAGATACTCTTATTTTAAGATTACCATTTTAAAATCCAAAGACTCAGTTTAAGTTCAATTAAAATATTTTTCTTTTGATATATATGTATTAAACAAAGTAAAATAAACAGATTCCATATTTTTGAGGTGTGATCAGCATAACTGAGACAAGACTATAAAATATGGTATGTAAAAAAGTATCTAATTGTAATTAAAGTTCTGGGGCCTCTACATTTCAATAAAATACTCAATCATAATTAAAACCAAGGGCAATTCTCATTCTTCCTTGCAAAATAATGACTTGGAGTGAAAGAACTTTTCATTGTTTGTCCAATTAATTACTGGTCATTCACATTGTCATGAAATCTTAAAGCTGGCACAAAGGGTTTGAAATTGAGTTTTGCTGGATGAGTTAACAATTCAAACAAGCCTTTTAGAAGAAGTTACAGCAACCAGGCCCATGGAGAACAGAGAGGAAACCTGAATCTGGCAGCAGCATCGCCCTTTGTAATGTCAGAGCACCAGGCTCAGAGACGGGATGGGCGATGGCAAGAGATGGCTAAAGGGCTATGGCTAGCAAGTAAGAGACAAATATTATCACAGATAGCATATGCAAAGAGGATGTTTATTAAAATTAAAAAAAAAATAAATAGATGAACACAGAGTCTCTGCTGGAGGGCAGGAAGCAGTGATGACATGGAAGAGAGAGTGAAGAAAGATGGGCACCATCCAGCACATAATTCAGCTTTTGTAGGAAGAATAATAGGAGGCATTGGCTTCTTTGCCACCATGCTTCTCTCCTTCCCTCCCTTGATGTAGATGCACCAATCTTCTCTTGAAACCTAGTCAGAAATACGAAGGAAACAAACCTTCCTAGATTCCTAGCAAAGAAGAAGATTCTGCATTAAGGTCTTACTGCCATCTGCTTATCTGAACATGCAGAGCATGTCCTCCATAAGAAGCCAGGCTGTAAACATTTTTCAGATAAGTCAGGTACTGAGGAATAAGAGGAACTTCACCAGAGTAAACCCAGAGCGAGAGCAGATGAGATACTGACCAGTTCCCGAATCAGCAGGATACTCCTCAAAGGCCCATAATCCCTAAGACTGATGAATGCTGCTCTAGGTTAAAGGCAATAACATACACGATTTGCTACAGCACAAAGATTTTGATTAAAAAAAGAAACAAAACCAGAAATACAAATGTTTCTCCACAAAAGAACTTGCACATTGGCTAGTTTTGACACTTGGAACATATTCAGCCAGTTGACTTCCTCTGTGCACCGTGCTCTAAGGTAAGTAGCTTGGTCTAATCTGCCGCCTCCTCCCCTTGCAGCTGAAGAACTTTAAAGGCAGGCATTATTTTCCAAGAGGCATACAACATAAAAAATGGGCATTTCCTCTTTTTGGCTGAAAACATTAAGAGTCAGATACCACTGCAACAGATCCAGGCCACTAGCAATGTGTGAATCAACCCTTTCAACAGTGGTTCCTCTAACAGGAAGCCTCGCGCCTCCTGCAATGCAGGCTAAGACCATAAGAAACAGCTAGCAAGTAGAGCTGGACAAAAAAAAAAAAAAGAAATCAGTGGAAGCATTTTCAACTGGAAAATAAAACTCGTCTAAATGTTTCACAAGGTGATGCTGGAGACCAGAGGCCTCAAAATAAGTTTCTTTAAGCAACTGAATAGAAGAGAAAACCTTTGTTAGTCTATCTCATAGACAAAAGCTGCAGCTCAACCCTTCTTAAATAGTAATCCACATAGGAAACCAGATTTGCATGGTCTATTTGCTTATTTTTCAGTCAACTAACAAATCACATTCGGTTTTTATTGACCATTCATATTTTTAAAAATAGTGTGGTCTTTGATTATAGTCTTTTATACAATAGATGAACTTTCATTTTTTGCCATTAGCTGGGTTGTGAATGTTATTCCTGGAAAAGGATAAAAAAAGGCTGGAAGAAGAGGAATCAAACAAAGCATTCCTCTGGCATTTGCTGTAGGAGACACAGTTGTTGTTTCATGGTACTTCAGCCTTAATACATGTAGGATGCTTTTTGACCTTAATCATTCAGATACCTTGATCTTCTTATATCTTCCTAGCAAAGCCATAATTTCACGTGTGCAGGCAGATGACCATGATTGGGGTAGGTCTTCAGAGAGTTGAATTTTTTAGAGAAGTTCACAAAAGTGGGCCAGATTTCTCAAAGTCACCCTGTGGGCTCAGCCATTTCCTTCTGTGACGTGTGGTAGGCTTAGTCTTGTCTGACATCAGTCACCTAAAATATGGGCATGCAGTCTTAGCCTGTCACACAAGTTCCCCCTTGAGTCAAAAGATAAAAATGGTCATGTCCAGGTAGCAGCTCAACCTCTCCCTCCTAAAAAAGGCACCCTGGAGATGCTGCTCCTTCCATTAGCTAGAGAGGGAGTCCAGACAACAGAATAAACACTTAAGCTGGAGGGAATGGACACTGCTCTTAAAGCCCCCAAACCAGAGTGCTTCAAAAGCTCTGGTCTGCTGCACTGGCACTTATCCAGGAGCTGAGCTCCTCCAGAAGCCACGTCCCGGCTGCAGTGACAGCCAAGTAAACGCATGGTGGGGTCACTGATCTTTGGTACGTGTTCTCCTCTTACGCAGCCACTCACAAGTTTTGTGCCAGTCTTTACCACCTTTACTAGCATTAATGACAGACAACACAAAGTCCTTAGCTAAGAATCATTTGTTACTCACTGGGGCCATCTTACTTACTGTTATGACGTGGTTTACTGTCGGGAAGGGGCTGCCCTTGGATGAAGCTTCAGTGGGACCAGCATCCAGGGCGTCGGGTTCTGAAACGAGGGATGCCTTTAAAAACAAAGCAGCAGAAACACATGTTTTTATTCTGAATGCTGTTTAAGAAGAGCAGTTCCCTCCCTCTCAGCTTAGTATACAAATGCCTGGCCCTATTGTTATATATGGTTGCACAACGAAAGCAAATAAAATTGCAGTTCCTGCCGTTCCCCATTTTTGATGAACACACTGTATATTTGAACTGTTGAAATGGTCACTTCAAGAGTAAGAAGTTCTAACACATAGTATCAAGAGAAAAAAGCTGGTTATTTGTACACAGATTAGTCCTGTGGTCAAAACATTAGGACTCCTATAGCACACCTGAATGCATTAATTCCTTCTCATCTCCCACACATACAAAAAGCGGAGATTCTTTTTCTACATTCTTTAAATAGATGAATGATTCTGCCATCTTGTGGGAGACAGAGAAATCATAACTATTTGTAGGGTAACAGCAGCAGGACAGAACAGTATGGAGCAGAAATGTCTTCTCTTTTTTACTTGTTTCACTATTCATTAAAAGAACAGACATTAGTAGCTAATATATTTCAAATAGCCCCCAAAATAAGAACAAATTATAGCCTCGTGGAGGAACCTGAGCTAAGTGGTTGATTTTTAAGATACTGACTTTACCAGAAACTCTGCTCAGAAGTTAAAGATACAGCAACTAAAAATCATGATTTTTTTTCCCCTGATGATCTGATAATGCAAAATATGTAAAGAATTATTTAAATTCTCTCACACCTGTTAAAATAAAAAAATTAGATAAGGATAATCCTTTCATGAAAGAAAAAAGGTAAAATGATACTGAATTTTATCCGTAATCAACCTTTTAAAAAGTGTTAAGCTAACTTCCACATGTGGATTGTGGAACACAATCCTCATCAATAAGTCTATAGCATAGTTTTACAAAATTAGTAGATTAATGTATCATTAATTTATCTTTGGCTGATATAGGTTTTATCCTTACTCCTGGCAATTTAAGAGACATACAATACTGCTTGCTCTATCCTACCTTAATTCATCAAGGAGTATACTGGAGTAAAAACTATTAATTTAAGCAAGTATAAATGACAGTTTAAGAGAACAAGCGCTGAAAAAAATTATGGACCAGTTTCACCTCAAAGTAATTTTGTAGAGGCTCTCCTCCCACTCTACTTTTCTCAGCAGGTGGAAACCAAACAGCAGGTCAAAAATATATATCACCAAACTGTACATGATCACCACTGCTCTTGGGAACCTCTGAAGCTCAAGAGAGTGGCTTCTTCTAGGAGGGATGAGGCTTGAGGTGGAGCAGCCTGAGAGACACATTTATCCCTTGGCACTGTAAGCCTCCATCAGAGGAGTTACTTTGAGCTGTTCTCGCCCAACCAAAAATTACCTCGGAGGAACAAGCTCTTCTAGTTTATATTTCTTTGTAACAGCTGCAACGAACTCATCTTGTAGATCTAACACAACCTCATAAGAAAGCTTCTTGGACCAAGTACAGCTGCATTTGTGCTTACATAACTGCTTACTAAGACCATTATTTTCCTTTACAAATCAGCCATTTAAGTGAATAATATTTTGTTAAGCACTTTGAACATAAAGATCTGAAAACCAGAATATAATAAGAAGGAATACAACAATTTAATGTCATTATAATATCTTTAGAATGTAGTTTGGGAAGTATCTAAAAAGCGAAGGCAAGCCTAGATCTAGATCTCAAATTCTCCAACTCTGAGTGATTTGATTTAAAGATAACAACAAGAGAACACACTCCACATTGACAAACAACCCATCTACCTCTGCCGCTCTGTCTCCTGCTTGTACCCCAGCCAAGTCTGCTGGACCGTCTTTTGGCAGCCGTGCAATCACGATCCCCTGGTAACACAAAAGACAGGTTTCAGACCTGACAGGGTTTCTTCCATTGTTCTTAGATGTAAAAAGCAAACAGGAATTAATTAATTTTCAAGACTTGTTGTTCTGCTGCCTCTACTAAAATAAAAACTGAATGTCTCAGCACATTAGCAAGGAAAAAAAAAAGCCTCCATGACTGACACATACAACAATGAACAAAAGTCATTAATTGTTTATACTGTGCCATGGGGGACAGACTGGGAAACAAAGATTTATTTAAATGATAATTAAGTGAGAAGATGCGAGAAATACTTCTCTCAAATCTAGTTAGCTCCTGGGAATGAGCAAATGGGATGGGAGAGGCATGTGGATTGCCAAGGGAGTGACCCCAAATTGAGGTAGAAAGTGTAAACTAGCCAACAGTGTTTCAGCCATCAGGTTGTCTCTGGAAAATCATTGGTTTACATCAGGTTGTCTCTGCAAAATCATCCCTCCAGGAGCTTCCCCATCAAAATCTACTGCCGGCTTCTACTTTGGGAAGTAATTTACCCATGTTTACCCTTGTTAGCTTTATTATGAAGACAGTGATATTACATTGAGGACAACCTCAGAAAGAAAACAACAAAACACAATAGCTTCAAAGAACTGCTTATCAGTTTCTTTCTAATGATTACTAGATAAATTTTGAGTAATGAAATGCACCTCATCATTGTCTTTACATGGAGATGAGCCCTTTCCACCAGCAATGCTAATACCAAGACTCCCCATTTGACTGCACACAGTAATGGTTATCTGGAAAAGAATTATAATGGATAAGTGGCCTGATTAATCAAAAACATTGCCTATTAATTACATGAGCAATGAAAATCTACCTCCCACTCTGAACACCAGCAGATTTGCCCAAATAGAGCTCAGCCCAGAGAAAAATGGTGCTATGCTTCAACACTGGCACATGCAAGACTAGTCTTTACTCTTCAATAACACCAAGAATGTATTATTTCTCCAGGTTTCAGAGTCATGCCAAAACTGTGTAAGGATGTTTATAAGGTTGCTGACCAAACCAGTTGTTTCATAAAACCCACCGATTTACTGAGCATTCACAATGGCAACAAAGCCAGTACACAGGAGAAGTGAAAAGTAAATATTTTTTTATAAGTTTATTAAAAACCTTTGCTTTGGAACCTCATCTACAGTCTGATTTGCTTAGTCTCAACTCTTTTGAGAACAGATAACTGAATTTGAGCACTATTACAGTAATTTTCTTTAAATAGGCTTTTGTATGTATGTGTTAACTCTGTCAAAAGTTTTGACAGTACACTAACTATTGACTTAAAAGTAAAAATATCAGGAAGCTTTTAAAAAAGCAGCATAAATTGTAATCTATCTAGTCTATTCTTCTCCTGCTGGTATCGGCAAAAATTTAGTACAAAATCTTAGATAATTTTTTGAATTTACAGAATTCACAACAAAGGCCAAATAAAATTAGTTTCAAGTTCCAAAGACAGCTTACGTTTAAGAATTATTCCCCCCAGTTGTTTTTTTTTTTTTCTTTAGTATATAATATGCTTGGTAGTAAATAATAATTTGCTAATTTCTAAAACAACAATCACATTAAATTTAAAGAACACCTTGCCATAGTGTAGTGGAATCTGAATGCAAGTTGCATTTCACCTTATCACATTAGCAAAATGCTCTTATTTTCATTGATTTGCTTCATATCTCTAAGACAATTCAGGCTTGAATAACTTGTTATATTTTATAATTAAGAATATTTCAACACACCTGCCTTTCAAAATTTAACAAATGTATGCAGTTACTCTTGCATGTATAACATGCTCATCTGAAATTCCCAATTCCTAAAAAGGTACCCTATCAGTCAAATGAAAACCACCCTGCCAAATGTTGCTTAGACTTAGCATTACCCCCACGCTCAAGACGTCACAAGCCCCCGATTACCAGCAGTGCTTTGGTGACAGGTCCCAGCACGGGTGCCACCCCAGGTGAGCTGCCTTTCCTGGCGCTGCATCCCACCACCTCGGAGATGCAGTGCAGTTCTGCATCTCCCACCCCATGGGCGGTCAGCAGAGGTGTGATCTGTACTGGGCCACCCCTGGGAGCCAACCCATAAAGCATATTTCCTCCTCATGTGCTCCAAAGCATGCCAAGAGACGATATATCCACTGAGTTCAGAGTATAGCTTTCTCCGTAAACTTCAGCCCAAATGTTGCAGCTGTCACTGATGAATTTTCACTTGAACATTCCCATCCCTTTTCAGGGGACAGAGGCTTTCTCATGCCATGAGGGTAAGGCCACGCCACTGCTCCTAAACCATGGACTAAGTGAAGACTTAGCTGAGTGCCCATCTGTGCACACCCTTGGCTTGACCTTACAATAGCAAAGCTGGATATATAAAATGAGATAGTATTGAATGGCTACAAAGAAAGGTTTGTTATGGGGTTTTTTTAATGGAAAACTCTTTTTCTGTATAAACCAGTGGGAGAAAGGACAAACCTCAGCTTACACTCTGTGAAAGATAAGTCTTACAACATCTACCATGCAACGTCCCCCCTTCTTTGCACCTTTTATAAACTGCCTTGCACAAGAAGCAGACTTCCCCACAGACACGTGGACTTCCCCACAGACACGCAGAGACCCCCATCGGCGAGCCCAGCCCATGCAGCAGTTCAATACCTTCAGCGGGGGCTGCAGCGCATCCACTGCCCTCAATTCCTCCGGGATCCGGCCGCTCTGGCCAGGGAAGCTGCCCGCTGCCGAGACGGGTGGCTGCACCTTAGTGTTAGTCCCTGGAAGAGTCTTCCCTTTCATTGCCGACTTGTGCTTTTCTTGAAGACCTGTTCTGGTATTTCTCTGATCTCTCATGCTGTCATTGGTATCAAAAAGGCTGCCGGAAAACTTGGAAATAGGTTCCTGGGGGTTAAAGATAAAAAAGGTAAACACGGCAACAGCAAGGAGAATACCTATCTGATACCCAGACCCTATCTGTGGTAAATTGGATTTGTTCCTCTCTATCACATTGCTGTACATTAGGATTTTTTTCACTGAAGACAAAACTGCAACTTTAAAGCAAATATACAAGTATTTTTCCTTCACCATTACTTCTCTGGGCATGGTTTTCCCCTCAACATGGGGGTGGAAATTGTGGGAACGGGGACAAGACTGAGATTCATACAGCCTTTCTCTAGATCCCCTGGCACACACAAGCACTTATAACACACATATACCCAACTAATTCCTGCAATGCCCTATGAAAAGGATGGAGCATGAGAACGAGACTATTTTGGGCAGCCTCTGGCAGCTCAGTAGCACTGAATCCGCTGCTCCAGGGCAAGGAAACACACACATGAGGCAAAGAGCTTTCCATACAGAAAATAAAACATTTCTCGTAGTTCCTCAAGGCTCACGTTCTATGTTTGGGAACACAGAGGGAAGGCAAGCCCCTACCTTGCATCTACATCTCTAAAAGAAGATTTTAAGTAATTGGATTGACTTTATTTAGCTGCAAATGGCAGTGAATAAAGACCTGCAAACTTAGTGATTTAGGGGTCTACTGGAAGTGGAGCCTCAAAGGTGAGGCATCCCGAAGCCTGCTTTGAAGCCTGGCTCTAGGCTGTACCTACTCTGAGATGCAGTGAGGAACTGACAATGTCGCCCTATGTTTAGCTAAACCACAAGGGCTTGAAAAGAGAAATACACAATTAAAACACATCCACCAAACAGTTGAAGCTTCAGACAAGTCTGACTGCAAAACACAATGATGTTTTCCAGTTATCAGTTATGCTTGGCGAAGTGCTTAAATGAAATTCAGCCACAATGTCCAAATTCTGTTCACATTTTATGAACGCTTTATTTATATTTAGCTGATTTTTGCTCCTTGATTTAATGTGTAAGGTTGAATCAGATCTTCATATTACCATAATTCTTCTATCTTCTGTTGGCAGTAAAACAATGCAGCAAACAAAGGTCAACACCTTTGAAAATAAACCCCATAACTGTCTTCCTAAGCTTGGAAGTTTAATACCAGAAATAAAAAGCAGTGGCGTTACCATGAACAGCTGTGCAGAAACCCCACTGGACACTTTATCTCTTTTTGGTTGGGATGGAAAGAAGCATCGCCAACACCGGGGAGAGCAAACAAGGCATGATTGCTTCCTATTTTCACTTAAAATTAAAAGGGAATTTGTTTAGCTTTAACTCAAATGAAACATTCATTATCTTTCTTCTCTTGAGAGATTCCTCTTTAACGGCACCAGGCTGACTGTGGTGCAGTGCTGTGGTGCCGTGGGTGCCGGGGAGAAAGGCCAGGAGCAAGTGCTGGGAGTGGGGGCTGGAGGAGGGGTCACACCAGCAGCAGTCAGGGGCTAGAAAGGGAGCGGAGGTCCTGGCAGAGGAGCAGGAGCCCCAATTCCTCCCTCAACTCCCAGCAACCATCTGGAGGAAAGGCTGGTGAGCAATGCCCTGAAAGGGAAAGGCTGCAAGAATGCAATCACAACCTCCTTTTCCCGGGCTATGAAGAGAAGACAGCCAAGCTGCTGCCCAGGTGACAGACACCTGGTGGGCACAGGCTAGAGAAACCACAGCATCCAGGGTTTCCCAGATGTCAGCATCCTGGAAGAGCGCTACCCAAAACCAAACATGCAGTGGAGTAGCACTGCAACCTCACTTTTCTACCATCCAGTCCCTGGGAGACACTGAGCTTCAAGCGCTGCTAACAACCTGCTTACCTGAAAGAAATGGAGGGATGTTGGTAACTGGGGATATAAGTAGGAGTAAAATAAAAAACGTTATGTATCTCATCATTGCTCAGGTTACTCAACCTGCAAGTTGCACTGTACTCTTGGGGGTGGATGGATTGTTTAATTGCAAGCCAAGTAAAGGCATAAAACATTGAACATGATTCTGTACCCTCTGCACAAGCAAGGACATGGAAGTACAGGCAGTGCAGCCTCCCGCTAACCCAAAGTGCTCGGCAGCGTAGCACTGTGAGCAGATTGTAGTTTCTTGATGGACACACAATGTTGTCCCTCCTGACTTCAAGGAGACTACCTACATCATCAGGATTCTCCAGTTCCTCCGCTTCTTGCTCGGGACTGATCCTTCCTTCCCTCCATTTTCCATTAGCAGAGCTGAATTTGTACAGGTTACCACCATGAAAACTTTCCTTTCCTTTCAACGAGGCCCAGCGAGAGCCCTGGGAGCTCCAGTTATGGCCACTGTACAGTTTCGGAGACTTGGGAAGCCACTTAATAGAATCCTGAGAGGAAGATGACAAAAAAAAAAATATAGGCAATGAATAGATTTTAAGGAAGTGATTGAAGTATGTACGTGCAGAAATCGTCTGGCAAGTTCTGCAAGGTATTTTAGTATCTTGTAAATACTGGGTTTCCCCTTTTTACCTTGAGAGGTACCTTCAGTCCCAGAGAGAAGCTTTGCCAGTTAATAGGCAATACTGGTGACAAAAAGACCAAGCGAAGGCTGCTGAAATTAGTGGAAGCCTTCAGGGACTTACATGAGCATGGAACCAAGCCCACCTTCAGCATCGTAAAGAAGAATTAATGATCAACAACAGTCTTCAAAAATGTTATACTCTGTACTATTAAGAAAACAAACAAGAGTACTTAGACCTTTAGTGACCATCTCATGACCTGAGTTAAGAAAAACTATCAAGTCACCCCCCTCTTTTCATTATTCATTAAATAAAATGTTCCATTTGTTGAATAGTCCCAACAGGAAGTACAATACTAAATTGATCTTTTAAGGTTTGCTGATTTTCAAAGTGGTTATAGTCCAGTTTTCCCAAAATGTCCATTACTTATTTACATCCAAAAAACTCCACCTCTCTTCTTCATACACAAGTTCGTACGTGACAAATTGTGTCAAGGTTGCCTATATACCTTAATTTCACTGAACTTCAGAAATCAGTTTTCAAAGTAACCTTTACCTTTCTTTTAAGCTTTATTTTAATCTCGCCTTTAAATTTTCTTATGCTGATACAAATCTGATGGCCGAAAGCAGCCTGACGCCATGTAAATAGATACATTAACGCACATGCTTCAACAAGGCAAAGAGATGGAGAACACAAACTAATGAAAAAAAAATATCAACAAGCTTACGGTGGGGCAATCAGCAGCACACAGTGACTTTCACATTGTTTAAACAGATATTCGATTCAGATTTAACAATTCTTTAAGCTCCCATTTTTCCTTTTTAATGCAGAATGGTTATGTTCACACACATACACACACAGATTTCTTGCTGTTATCAGCACCCCAGGTGTCACCATCTCTATTAAATCTAAAGTTGAGAAAGAAAAGGAGATAGGACAAGGCTGTCCATGTGGACATACTGATTCATCTCCAGCTGCCAAAGGAGCTCCCCTTGGGATTCTTCATTTGCTTTTGGTTTTAGGATGGCTGAAAAGACTAGGAAATGGACAAGGACAGTATCTCAGCGTCTCATTGGAAAATATTATAGATCTTTCTGTGAGTCTTGAAAAGATCATAGCCTCAACAAAGGATTATTTGCATGGTACATAGAAGGCGTGATTGGCCCCTATAGGAAATTTGCTGTTAAATCACATTTTGAATTGCACTGACACTCAGCGATACCAGTTTGCTGATAGCCTGTATTTCTGGTTATTCTAAACCACATTGCTCAGGACACTGGAGCTGATTGTCAATTTAGTTCATCAGTGAATTGAATGCAAAAGCAGCACAAACAATCATGACACGGTAGTGGTTCCCATTCCTCCCGACAATTCAAAATGCAAGGCAGTGTATCTCCTGGTATTTCTTTACGCTTACCTTGAATAAGGAGACATAGAGTACCCTTAAACAGAAGCTTTGTTTTCTATGAATATTAACTAGGTGGACAGCAGTTCTAATCAGATAGGTAAATAGCACACTAGCTGAAATTGTTTGCTATTGTTTTGGTCTGGTTTATTTCAGAATAGCTAATGTGACACCTCCCAGTGTTCAGGGTATTTCCAGAGACAGTTTAAATCCTTGTCAACTTTTAAGCTCATTAGGAAGTCATAAAGCAATTTCACTCTAAAAATAAACACAGCTACAATGAAGCATTTAACTTCTTCCGAGGGAATATCTCATCCTTGTCTGACCCCGATCCCTAATCCTAAAAAACAGCTTCTCAAACCCAGCCTGCCAAATTCTGTAAGACCAGTAAAAGGCTATTCTCTCAAGGTAACAGATACAGATTTTGAATTAAGCTTATGCTGACAATCACTGCACCATCTTAGGCATACATTCAACTGCTGTGGTAGCTTCCCATGTGCACGAGGAGCAAGCTGATGTCCCATCAGTAGGTTTTACATCGCTATGCCCCTCGCAGCAGAGCTTGGAAGGCAGAGCTGCAGGGCACTCCTGCTCCCTGCCTGTCTTCTCCTACGGCAGGATGCTTTTCCTCACGCTGACATATAGCTATAAGGGAAATTCAGTATCTGGCTTCACGCCTCACATCTTCTGTAACCTAAGAGATTTTAGCCTTCAATATTCTTGATCTACAGTACTTTAAAGTAAAATAGAAACAAAATGACAATTCTGGGTAAGAGCTGTTCACATTTTCACTAGGTCTACACAATACCGTGGATGGCATTATTTTTATGAAAGCAGTTTCACAGTTTGATTATATCAATGGCAAAAGATTGAATGGAACAACCAGAAGTGCCTTTTAGCCTACATTTGCACGTACCTATTGTAAGGAAAACACCCCGTGGATTATGCTTTCATGAAATAAAATGCAGAAACAAAGTCAATGAATGCTGCTGCTGTGAGTGTAGGCTAACATTACTTTGAAAACAAATCTTAATCCTCAATCATTTTTTACAACTCGATCCTTTTTGATAAAAGAAAAGGGAGAGGGGGTGGAAATAAGAAGATAGTGGACTTTTAATCCAGAGTTCAGTAGCAATATAGGGTGAGGAACAGAGAATGCCAGGGATGCTGTTGCTGGACCCACTGACTGCCAGGGTGTTACCGTGTCCGCCTCTTCGCATCCTTTTGGACAAAGCCAAGAGTAGCCAAGGTGCTACACAATGCTGCGAGCTCTTAGTGAGGCCAGTCACATGCAGAGTTTGCTACAAGGAAGAGATGGAAGGTACAGCTCTGTTTGCTGTGCTTTAATGCAAAGCGACTACTCAATCTGATTTTTTTACTGGATTTTGTTTTCCCTCCCAAAAAGGAAACCAACTCCTTACTCTGATGTATTAATGAAATTGCGTTAGATGGGCAATAAGCTTCCATCACCCCTCAAGGTGGAAATTGCTACAGTTCAGCTAACAGACAGTAATTTGTACTCAAAAAATAAAGCTATCTTAAAAAACCTCCAGTAATTTATTAGCTCATTCTTATTGTATTAAATACTATAGGACCATGCTTTGAGACAAAAGAGGCTACTGGCAAATATCCTAATATTAAGAGAGAAAAATCAGTTCTCCTTACAGAATTTTACAGATGATACTTGGTCTTCTTACTACCCAGGTAAGGTAGGAAGTTTCTTCTTGTGTTTTACACATGGGGAAGCTGAGACCCAAAAAGATTAAAAAGATCAATGTTTTAAGACATGAGTAGCAAACACAGAGTGAGGCACATAGATTTACATTCTCTTAAAAATATTTGGAATAAAACAAAGGAAGAAGGCAAATTCAGTATTTAAGACTTTAACCTTCATGGGTATTTGGCCTGTGTAACACTGACATTTTGTAAATGCAGAAGTGTTTGGAGGGAGAAACTATTTATCGACCTCAGCAGTTATGTTCCCTTCATTAGTAATGATCCTAACTGATTGGTAACAGGTCATTTTCCTTCAATATTTCACCAGCAAGTCAGGTGGGCTCCCTTTTTACCTCCTTTCAACATGTCTTTCATGTTTTCAAAGGCGGTCTCTTCAGAACATAAATACTGCTCTGTATCATACCCCTGTACGTTGAGAGGACAAATTGTTCTCATAAAATACAAGGTGTCTATTCCGATAAGATCTCACTAATAAATCCTCTAGAGAATGAATTTCCTCCAGGCAACAAAGGTGTGCAAATGCTATGTATCACCCTAAATCATTCTGGCAAATGAAAAAGAATCCAAAACACCCTAACATTAAAAGCCAAGACATAAAAACCACCCACATTTCTGAAGCACCATACTGAAACCATACAGTGACAATGAAACACCTGGCTTACAGCAACAGCCTGGTCACCATCGCCAAGTAGAAGCCAGTGCTTTCGGTTACCTAAAATATTTCAATGGTAATACACCTGCTACTATTACTCAACTCAAAATCCCAAACACACATTTGTGCCTATTTTTCTATTAAAAAAAAAATATGTTTAAATAGCTTAGCTAATTAGTAAATATGGAAAAGAAAATGTCTTTAAAGATGTATTTCCTAAAATATAAACATTCTCTTCCTTTTAAGTACAACTATACATAACATATTCTACTAATTGAAAACTATTCCAGACTGATTCCCTTTTTAAAAGGCTGTCTCTAGAAGAGCTTTGTGTGATTCGCATGAAGTAAGAATGAAAGCTAAACAAAATGCTGCCAAAACAAAGGCATCCTTGAATATGCTTTCACTGTAGAAGAGGCAACATAAAAGCTGCCTGAACAGATTATTGAAGCAAGCCTTCCACGGGGAAACTTTGCTAGCTGTAAATACACAACTTAATTTTAAATGTAGATGTTCAAGAGATGTTCTCTAGCAAGAGAAGATTTTTGAATTTCCTGAAGACACCGTTTAAAAAAAAGTAAAATTGCTGTAGGTTATCCTAAAAACATCCACTATGGAAGTGCTCTTCAAAATTGCAGTTTTCTCCCCTTTTGAATGGAAAAAAAAAATCAGCAATATTCAAATAATCACTCTTTTCCTTAGTTAGTTTAGATTTTGTTTTGGTTTTAAGTTGCTTAGTGGAAGTCCGTGATGTCATCAGCAAACTATAGAGAAATTCACTCACATTTAGAATCATTTTGTGCCCTGTTTAATCTTCCAGGAATACAGGACAATCGTATCTGCTATGAGCTACTTCAAAATGGTTTAATGCAGCCCCTCTGTTTTGGGTTTGGGTAAAACTAGCAAGTTATTGGGAGAGATCAGAGAGAATCAAAGTGTTTCCATCACTAGCATAGTCCAATAAATTGCTCGAGTGTGCCTCAGGACCAAAAGAAGATAGTTTTAGTCCAACACAAAAGTAACTTTGAAGAGTTAAGTCCTGTCTCTGCATTATTCTGGGGATGCTTACAAACTGAAACTCAGGCTGCTGACGCTTTGGTGGTATTTGCAAGCTGTGTGTGCATCTGTAGATTTTGAGGAAAGTTACCACAGTCAGTACCTGTCTACTGCAGCGAGCATTGCTAACATTTTGGGTATGGCTGTTACCATGCCTCCAGCTGCACACCCAGAGATTTCGGTCAAGACAGCATTCTCCAGCAACAGATGAGCACAAAGAGAAAAAGCGCCAAAGGTTATTGGACACCAGGTGTCAACTTCCCGGTATTAATGCCAAGGGAGATTCACAGAATCATAGAATCATAGAATAGTTTGGGTTGGAAGGGACCTCTAAAGGTCATCTAGTCCAACACCCCTGCTGTGGGCAGGGACATCTTCAACTAGGTCAGGTTGCTCAGAGCCTCCTCCAACCTGACCTTGAATGTTTCCAGGGATGGGGCATCCACCACCTCTCTGGGCAACCTCTGCCAGTGCTTCACCACCCTCAGCGTAAAAAATTTCTTCCTTAGATCTAGTCTAAATCTAACCCCCTTTAGTTTAAAGCCATTCCCC
>NW_008825615.1:15271513-15303033 GCF_000699105.1 Pygoscelis adeliae
GCCCACATTTTCCCTCGTCTTCCTTTTATCCCCGATGTACCTATAGACTCTTTTCTTGTTGCCCTTGATGTCCCTGGCCAGATTTAATTCTATCAGGGCTTTAGCTTTCCTAACCTGATCCCTGACTGCTCAGACAACTTCTAAATCCGTTCTCTGAAACATCACTGAGGAGCCACAGAGTCCTTTCCCACGGACAATACTGACGCTGTACTTTTCAGGAGAGCACCTCTCCTGTATAAAGATAAGCTACTTCTCAAGATCTCAGTGTTAATAGACTAACAACATCAGTGTAAAGAAGGACACGCTGAACAACTTCTAAATCCGTTCTCTGAAACATCACTGAGGAGCCACAGAGTCCTTTCCCACGGACAATACTGACGCTGTACTTTTCAGGAGAGCACCTCTCCTGTATAAAGATAAGCTACTTCTCAAGATCTCAGTGTTAATAGACTAACAACATCAGTGTAAAGAAGGACACGCTGAACAAGTTACAAATTCAAAACCAGACTGCCATGAACCGTTGCTCCTGAAGTTAGGCAAGGTACAGTCCAGCCACACGCAGCGAGCCTCTCAAAGCCCTCTGCTCTGGCAGAACCCAAGACTGGCCGTCCCGTTGCCACAAGAACCATACAAAAGGCGATAGAACGCATAGTCTCTCCAACATCCACCAGAAGAGGAGATAAGATGGCTCCTGCAAGGCAGCTCACAAAGCTGTCCTCAAACCAGGTATCTGCTTTTCCACTTTGAAAAATCTCACATTTTTCATTAACCTGGTTGAATACTGATTATATTCCTGACTTCAGAATGACAGAGGAAGGCACTGTCCCTCTGAAAATTTCACAGTTGGTTCAGGAGGACGGGAACACCCAAAACACTTATTGATAGCCAAGACCAGTCCACTTTTCTCATCTTCTTTGACAGCAACCTAAGCACGGAAACAGATTTGTGTGTTTGACGGAAATTGAAGATAGGAAACACTCTTATCAAGTCAATTGAAAAACTAAAGTAATTTTATTTTCCAGAGT
This sequence comes from Pygoscelis adeliae, assembly GCF_000699105.1. NCBI lineage: Eukaryota > Metazoa > Chordata > Aves > Sphenisciformes > Spheniscidae > Pygoscelis > Pygoscelis adeliae. Next base: position 15,272,539 of record NW_008825615.1, read on the forward strand.
CAAGGCAAAGAACAGCAGTGAATTCTCCATTAACAAAAGGTCTAGACATTTCTGATAATTAGTATGCTCCAGTCTCAGTGGGAGGTAGACATTTACAGACAGCCAGGCTAGGATCAAATGATACACTAAAGAATATACTTTAAAAAAATTAAATTCCTGGTTTCACTACTCTCCTCTCAAAAGCTGAATTCGTGAGCAGCATGTAGCGAAACCTGTTAAGTAGCTAATCAGCTAAAAACAGTTCACCCAGCCCTAGTAAAGCACTAATATTAGACAAGAAGCAGGCTGATCAGCTTGTCCTGGACACAAACAAGTCATTTGCTGGAAAGGACAGCAGTATCTAAGTTTCCAGCACTCACTTTCCCACAATACGCTGATTATCAAAAATATGGCATGTAAGCCAGAAAAATAATCTCGACACATAAATTATATGGAAGCTGTGGAAAAAGCCTGGAGCAACACACAGGGGATGGAAAAAACTGTTGGTACACTAACTACACTAACAATGGTAGCAAGAGAGTGTTTGGGGTTTTTTTTTCCTACTCTCGTAAGACTGTGGAATTGTGACTTTCAATAAAGAGAACTCGCATGCAGTAACTGACAGGTTAATATTAAATCCATTCCACCACTATGGTCAATTGCTTTTCCCTGGTTACCTGTTTAGCTAATAAAGCAGCATGCAAATTTTGTAGTGTTTCTTTCCTTGCATTAGACCCACCCCCCAAAAGACTTACAAAGCAATTGAAAAAGTAGAAAAACTTTAAAGAGGAAAAAAACCCAAAAAGTTATGCTTACAAAGTTATATTCACTGCTCAGGCTCCTCAAAGCATCAGCAAGAGAAAAGAGCCAAACAGAGATTGGGAAGGGAGGGTTCATGCTTTCAAGGACACACGCGGCTTCAGCACAACAAACATCATCAGCTTTTTCTGGCTATAAAATACAGTCAAAACCATCTGGAACCTTACCGACACTGTTGGGAGGACAAGCGTACCTAAATCACTTCATGAAATGGCACACATATGGACCATTCGAGAGATCAGACGCTAAAAACAAAACAAACCACAGCCTGCAAATGAAAAACTTTCACCACAGAGCACAGAGTCTTGCTGCCTTTGGCTTTGGTCTGTCTTTTTTAGGAACTCATTTTCACCTCAAATGGGTTTGCCAAGGTTTACTTAGACTCTGAGAACCGAGTTTCCTACATTTTTAAACTTTTGTTGTGTCAATCCCAGTAAGCACTTCAAAAAGAAAATTCTGCCCAAGTTGGACTCAACTGTACCAAAACCTCATTTTCTTTCTGGTTTTACTTTAATAGCAGCTTATCAAGAACAACTGGCAGAACTCTGCCTTAGGAAGAATGAAATTGCACTACCCATGAACTAACCTAACACCTATCAACCTGCAGCAGCTCCTGCAAAGAGACCATGCCTTGAAGCTTAAATGAGGAATCTCTGGGATGAGAAGAAATCATAAAAATTAATGTATTTTGCCAGGTTAGATTTGAGTATTTGCAGATGGCTTGCAATACCTACTTGTTCAATATAAAAAAGAAAGCAGTGCCTTTTGTAAAAGCTTCAAATCAAAAAGTTAAATTACAAAAATTATCAAATACTGCAGCTACTAATTTTAACACAGAAGTTATTATGACTTCCCTGATCTCCCCCTTTCCCATCTTCTCCCAGAAACCCTCATGCAACCAACGCTTACTGGAAGAAGTGTTCAGCAGAAGAAGGGATGTGGTTAGCCACACATGGAGTGTCGGGTCTTTCATTTTGTTGACATTTGGGTTCATTGCATTAGCTCACACTAAATATGTCAAATCTTTGCTCTGAACTCAGACTGCTCAAGTCCCTGCACTGAACAAGTTAGTGGTCTTTGTTAGTTCATGGCACATACAGAACCCAGAGACACCAAAATCAATCTTTACCAGCCTTTTGCAAAATTATTGTTTACTGAATTCAACTCAGCTAATACTTACCTTTATAAACAAACCAGAACCCAGAGATTTAATAAGACCTTGAAATCAGCATTGGACCACCGGAAGTGCAACACAGTAACAATGATAGTAAATTCCCGTATTAATTCATACACACTTTAATTGCTATTTTAATGATACAATAAATCTACTGAAGCTTTTAAAGATTTTTTTTTATTATGGTTTTATATATTTATATAAAACCACCAAAGCACTTTAAAGAATCATGCTTTCTTGTGTAATACATAAAACTAGTTTCATACTGTGCTTCTGAAAGTCTATCGTGCTGTTTTTCAAGTCATTTTACAGATGGCACATTTAAAAAAACAACGGAAGCATGAATTTCTAGTATCTGCAATGTAACACGGCATCCAAAACAAGATGTTTCATTACAACTAAGTTAAAGTGTGAGTGCATCATGTAATAAACAATAGCAGTTTGGTCATTTTAATCTTAATTCTGTTTACAACAAAACTAACATTTGTGCTTCACAACCTAAAATCCCATGATATAAGTTCTCTGCTGTAAAAATCCCAACAAATTACTGTCCGAAAAGAAAAACGTATCTAAAACAGGAGACCAAGTTTAAATCTACTCACTTGCCTCAAGAATTGCTATATTTAAGACTAATATAACATACAAGACACAATAAGGCACAATGGGTGGTACAAACGAATGAATACAGTTGTCCATGAAACTTGTTCTCGTCCACAAATACTAAAATATGTACCGCTCAAGATAAATTTTCTCTCAAAAATGAAGTACATCATTTTGTTATGAAAGTCCTATACAAAAATTTAAAATTTACACCATCTGAGCTGCCAAAAAAATAAAAAAGTGTATCAATTTTCCACAAAACTATTTTTCTCACCAGCACATCCAGCCACTGGGAAAAAGATATCCCAGCACTCTGGAAAAGAAAAGCATTATTTCCCCTGTGTTTAAGACAAAAATATTGTATTCTGCGTACAGTAGTGTATTATACTTTAAAAAGCCTAGCACTATTAAAATTACAATATTAATTTGGAAATTATTGGTTCACTGCCTGGATGAAATAAGGCACTTTCTTCCAGTGGGCAGCACTTTTCACATATATGGAGATGATGAATCAGGTTCTGGTTAAAAACAAAAAGGGGGTCAGTGAGGTCCCAGAAGACGACAGGAACATTTCAACAGCAGGGGAAGACACAGGAGGTAAAACCTGGAGATGAAACTCTACACAGAAGTGGTCACTCTGTCAATGGCATTATTGACCTCGTTTTTGTTTGAATCCAGTCCTTTAGCAGCATTCATATCATTCCGTAAATTCTCCACTGTCTTTTTCATGTTCTTTAATTCTCCAGGGTGTGGAGTGGCTCGCCTTAGAAGTGTTCTCTAAAAATAAACAGCGCAATAAGTGTTTTTGCCTTCGTCTCTTTGAAAAACAACATACGCTTTCAAGGCTCTAGCATTCACATACCAAATATTAGCTATCAATTTTTTTCTTTTTTTTTCCCCTTTTCCTTTTCAAACTATGATGCTCTGTGTTGAACATTATTTTCATAGCTGCTTGTTTATGAAGACAGTGAAAGAGGTTTTAAGAACTGTCTAGGAGCAAATTTTTTCCACTCTTGACCTACTAATCTGAAAGCCACTCAAGTGAAGTACAATTACAAGTTATGAAGTGAAGATTCTTTCATAAATATAGTTGGGAATTTTTTCTGTTTTCCCCCGAAAACCATCCAAGTGATTTAAGATCACATTTCAGACAAAAAACATTCAGCTGGTTTTGAAAGAATCCCACAAGATCTCTTTACAGTGTCAAATACATGTTTGTGTGGAGCTCTGTATGCCTCCCAGCTCCACCACACAGTTTCGTTCTCTTGTCAATTGAGAACAAATATCTTGAAAGGAAGAAGAGGGAGCGTTTCTCTCCCATCTTAGACACAAGAACGTCTAACATCATTGTGCTGAAACCTTTACAAGGAAAACAAAATTTACAAAAACCCCAGTTAGCATCCAGATTAGAGACCAACAGAACACCAAGAAAAATTGCACAAATATGTATCAGTATAATACATATATACATGCAATTACTTTTCGGTGGTATACATGTAAACCATGCAGATTACAGCAGAACTGATGACCCATAAATGGGTGAATTGGTCAAGGCTGCTTTGGAAATCTGCCCTTCCTCCTCCCTAGTAGGATCATAAACTTCTTTTTCCCCTAAAAAGGTTCTTGTCTCAAGTCAGGCTGTAATACCATGACTGAAAACAGTTATCATTAACACCTGAGCCCTCGTTATTGTATGGACATTCTCAGGCTAGCACAGTTAAGAAGCATCACTCCGAACTCCCTCATCAGTCTACGAACCACGCTTGTCAGACATACTTAGTTTCTGCTGCTTTGGATTAAGCAACCACCTTACTTGAAAACTTAAATGTTCATTTCCCTAACTAAGAATTTTTATAGTCACTTTTTGAAGTAAGACCATGTTTCTAGTGTGCTACAATCCAGACAGTGCCCTGAAGTATCTCAAGCTGATCTCTAATGAGGACCACCAGCAAATTTTTAGAGCATCAGAGAAGCACGCTGAAAATCTGATTGAAGCAGTCTTAATCTTTACAAAGAGTTTTAATTGTTAATGAAAGTTAGTAAAGCTAAAGATCACATTGCATTTTGATCTTCAGGACATGCAGAGCCCAACTTAATGGAGAGGTCTTATAAGTACAGTGACAGATGTTCCCACATCCTTTGTTTAAGTGGGAAACTAATGAGCAACATTCTTGCTGTTTATGGACACTATGGTTGTTTCAATGCAAATGGTGGTGGAAAAAACAGAAGAAAGAGAGAGAGAGAAAGAAAGAGATTGGAAATAGAAATTAGAGACACAAACAATGGCAAACTTAATGGAGACACATGCCAGAGTGCTGGAATCCTAAATTAGACCCTATATACTTTCAGGCAGGAAAGCTTCACAGATGCAGAGAAAGATCCTATCTTGTTTCTGGAAAGAAAACATCCTGAGCAGACACAGGAAAACAAAGCAAAAAGCAAAGACTGCCCTGCAGCAGAAAAAAAAATGAAAGGCATTTTAAGTCAATATGAAAAGTTTTGGCAGCCAACATGAACAGTTTCTGCTACAAACATATGCAAAAAGCATGCAGTTGCAGTGAAAATATTTACAGCAAGAGAGCTCAGATACTTTTTACAGTTTTGCATTAAAGTCACAGTGTCTGCAGGTATCCAAAGGCCTGGAAAACATACCATTTCATTATCCTCTTCATCTTTTTCATCTTCTAAGAAGCGAATTGCACTGACTCTATTCACTGCCCGCTCGTTCCATGTTTCATCTGACATTTCATTTACTAAACTCTCCAGTGCACCACACCGTGGTAGGTTATCTGTTAGGACAGCAAAACATAACTAAAGATTCACGGCAAGTCTAAAATATCAACATGCTATATTGTTAATAACTGCAATATCCAACCAATCACTCATCTGAGATTTACAACTGGCTATTTCTATTTTTTGATAGAAAACAGAACTTGCATTAATTTTCTGTTATCAAGTACACACAATAAATAGTTTCTGTATAAATGAGAAATTTCTGTATTTGGACTGTTTCAGGTTTGTGGCAGTTTTAGAGTACTGATTATAGAATTTAATATACTCGCCACTACACATGCTTTTCTTCTGGATCATGGCTCCCATCTGACATTAGCCAGTTCCCTAAATGGCACTCCATAACTCAGGATCATTGCTTTTACTGATCTCATCCTTTTAGTATTGCCAGGCGTACACATCCAACAATCTTCATTCCAAGACTTCTATCCTTGAAGCCATGAGATTCATTTGGAGAGGAGGAAATCTAATATCTAGTAGTGAGGCCTTTAGAAAAAGTCAATCTACCTCAGTTACTCTTCTTGAGCTAGCTTCATCTTCTCTAAATCTAAAGGGGTTAATTCGTTTACTTATTTTAACTCTTAATTCATATTCTTAAAATTCAGAAGTTGACACAAAACAGAGCCATTTCTACATTTCTACTGCTTTAATGTTTTCTATTTGCTCCAGCTGCAAAGTATTGAAAGAGTGGAATTAATCTAGGTAAGTTTGGGTATCTACAATACAGATATCTACAGCTGAGCTTTTCTCCTCAGGCCCCCTTTGCACTCAGTGGAGAAGAATCCACGTGGTTTCTTTTAAAAGTCTATTCTTGGATGGGATAAATTGCTCTCCAGTGACTACAGCAAAAGTTTAAATATTAGCTCAGATGAAATCTCTTGAATGTTCACACATTGCTATAAAAGCTTGAGGACAAAAACCATCCAGAAGTTACTGGAGCAGCAACCCAGCCAACAGTGAAAAAGGGTTTATGGTTCCACCTGACCCAGAGGCAAGTTTCAGCACAAAAGGTAAAAGCAACTTACACTGCAATCCTACACTTGTTGAAGAATGTAGTAAAGTTACTGTACAGCATCTTTGCTTGAAAGAAAATTAGCTTGCTAAAAAGTAAAATGTCTACTACTTATTACTAGCTATGCAATTATTTTTCTGGTAAAGAGATTGCAGCTGGAAAGCCACCAATTTTCACTACATATATATGTATTTAAGGTGCATAATCAATGTACACAAATATGGACACTACTACTTGGCCTACTGGCAAGCCTCAGAATAATGACATGATTAAGTCTTCTTCACCCAGGTCTGTATTTTATTTTATTGTAGCTGGTGTCATTGTGTTTTCAATAACACTCACAGCCATGTTTTTCAAGTCTTCTGAAAACTAGTATGATTACAAAACAAACAAACAAACAAACAAGTTTAAAAGTGAAAATTCAACCAGAACTTTGCTACTTTGCTACTTTGCTCATTAGAGCTTATGCATGTTTTACAAACCTTTATGGAACACACAACACAGAAAAGAAAAAAAAAATATTTCTATACGTAACGAAAAACTGACTCTAGGCACTTACCTTGGCAACCAGGCTCAGGAGACGTTTGAGGAAGTAATACACATGTTAAAATCTTTTCTCCTGTTTCAGGGTCTGTGTCAGTCTGAAACGTCAGCAAAGGTTGGGACTGGTTATCAGACAACCACAAAGCCTTCAGCTTTAAGGTAGTCAGTGAGAGGGGAAGATACGTCAGCCTAGTTCAAAAATACAAAAGTAAAAAAGTCAGGGCAATCTCTAGGAGATTTAATAGATGGTCATGAAGTCAACTTGTAAGTATATATCCCTGAGTTGAAATAAACAGGATTGAGATTAATGCCTCTAATAGAAGGCACTGCAGTAGTCATCAACTCCAACTACTCCATTCTTTTAAAAAGAACCTGCAGTTTAACTTTATACCATAATTCTCTGTAGCTGTGAATAACAGACAACAATGCTGAGCTTTTTCTACTGCAGTAAAATGCCCTGGAAGGCAGACAGCTGCTTCTGCTCTGGAGCCTTATATATACACAATACAGAACAGAAATATGTCAGTGCCTATGAGACAATTATATTGCATAGATGAGATGCCATTTGCTTTTTCTCCCCCTTTTTTTTTCCCATTTAACTTCCTGCTAAGCAACTGAACTAATTTGCTGGTTTATGCTGCAATCCACTCCTTTTTGCATTTTGATGTCTGAAGCATATGAACTAAGATTCATGAGAAGACACAAGGTCAGACTGGCATTATTTATTACTTGCACCGTATCTCTAAGATAAGAGACTCAATATTAGTGTTACTTGACATTAAGGCTGGTAGTTTCAGCTGAAGCTCTACCAAATTGCCTAGATTCTCAGTTTTAATTCAGTAATATACAAATCCAGAGGTTTTTTTTAAATCCTATCTTTTCCTCAAGGTCAAAGCAACCCAGAAAACGTATTCATGACAACACACAATTTATGCTACTTTGGGCCAAGGGGGAAGACTACTTTGACAATTTCAACAGTAACGCTAACACAAAAGTCATAACTGTTTTTTTGTTACTTCATTCTTAGACATAGTATCTTTTGTTGTTAGAAAGAATTAAGTAAATCCAGCAAAAGAACATGACAATACAAAAATCTCTTACCTGTTTCCAGCAACATCCAGGACATGAAGTTCAGTGGCTTGTGAAATTTCAGAGGGAATTCGAGATAATCTGTTGTCACGTACAGAAAAGACGTTAAGACTGCAGCAGCCCCCGATCTATAGTAGAGAAGAGGGGGAAAGAGAAAAAAAGTCTGGTTTTGTTGCAGTATGATAGTATAAACGAAGGCATGCAGTACGGGTCACGTAATATGTCACAGCGCATTCAAGTTATGATGCCTGCCAGAGACTTCACCCAGAGGTACAGAATGCAAACAAGTATTAGCTTAAAAGAAGCCTGACCTGAAGCGAGTCTGTTGCAGCAGTTTCTTGAACAGCTGTATCTGCAAATAATGTATACCTTTACAAATAGCTTGGGTTCTACCTACCTTTTAGAGCCTTCCAAGCCAGGAAGAGATCAGTAACCACGCGGATGTCACTTTGTAGACAACCCTCACAAAAAATACTAGCTTTAAGTTTCAACTTTTTCAGGCTCTGTGTTTTACATATTAATTCTTTCTTTCCTCACGGTAACTTTAGATACAAGCAAGTGCAATGGGGCTTTACGCAAGGCAAAATGCTAAATAAACCAAAATCAACTCCCAACATTTACTGAGTCTGCAAAGAGTAATGAAGAGTTCACAAAAAGTAGAAGACTTTATGAGTAACATCTTTGATGCCCTGTTTTATTAGAAGCATCTAATTACAAGATGATTCCCATATGAACTGGCCAATTTAATCTAATATCCTCTGTCCCTACCAATTTATCCAAACGTAAGCATATGCATTCCCAAGCTAATTTTTGGGTGCAAAAGATGGGATTTTTCAGTTTTACCCTTAAAATATCTGTCTTTTGTAATAAAGGTACATGTTTTCAGAAAAATAAAGCCTCTACATTTGATTAAAAAAAACCCAAACACATTCCACCTTTTTGTTCCAGATGGCAATTACTACTCTTATAAACACCGAGATTATTAGTTTTAGCAACTTGAAAGCTGCTTCAAGTAACACTTTGTTCCTATTCACAAAGGTAACTTACCTTTGTTTGCTTATCATACAGAGCTTCAAAAAGTACTGCTGTTTGTTTGCCAGTTCCAAAACTCACCATGAGAAGGGGAAAAAAAAAATGTTTCTTCTCTTACTCCAAGTATTAGAGGCAAAATATCCCAACGCCTTTTGAAGCTTTCAAGGTAAGCGGACTTAGAACCTAACTATAGACAACAAACCTACTGAAAGATCTTAGTTCAAAAATAAGAGGACTTCTACAGTCACACACATGTAAGAAGGTTCTTCTGTCACAACATAGCCAACATGTCACTACACCTTGGTCAGGAGTCCCCAAATCTGAGCTGAAATTATTTATGTGTTCTAGTTAACTGTCAGTTCTGTCTTTGCAAAATCTACAATTCAGTCCAAACCCAAGTTTGAGATTACAGACAAATACCACAAAAGCTTTCCCACTAGTCAAAGTAAAAACCATGTCGATTTAACCTACACTATTTACCAAGGAAAAAGCCATTTTTAAAAAGATGCAACTGTGACTTGGAAAATAAAACAAACAAATGGAGCATTTATACCCCACTCACCTTCCTTTGTATCATAAATACATTTTAATGGAAGAAAGCAGCGATCAGCTGCTCAAGGCTTCTGATTCACAAGCTATTTACAGCACAAAGTTACAGCACAACATTCTCTTGACAAAACAAAATCTAGGATAGTTTCCCTTAAATCACTGCACTGTAAGATGCAACTATTTCACAAGAGTATCAGCTTTCCTGGCCCTGCATGTACGCTAGGAGCAGCAACCTTGTTAGCCATTTAGCTCGTGAATCAAAGCCCTTAGAAACCAGCGCTCAAATTGCGAGCAAACATTTCTTAATGCAATAATTCTGCTATTCGCTTTAAAGCGTGTATAGATTCTTAAAATAATGTGCCTTGACACATTCACAGAATACAGTGTCATATAGGAAAAAAAAAATATATATACACACACATACTAAGTGTCTGGTGTATCTAACATGAGGAGCTGTGAAAAGCAAGAGATACAATTAGTGAATGTTGATGAGCTGGCAAGTGATGCCCTAACTGTACACAAAGTATTTGCTTTTCTGTGAATGAAGTTTGCGTTATTCAGTCTTGGAGCATGGAGATCCAAACAGTTTAGCCAAACAAACAAAGTAAAGCCATGCAGCCCTGATGAGACCAAAACTTCTATACTTTTGACAATGGAAAAATGCAGCAGTGGAACCAGCCAGCCTGAGCCATCATGCATTTAAAGCAGTTTAATGAAAGGTAACAGTAGAACTGTGGACTGAATAATACTTACAGGGTTATCAATTTACCTGACCCATAATTTTCCAAGCAGCTAACAATTAAGAAAATACAAGAGATGTTCAATTTATTTTTCTTTATCCATACTGGACAAGAGCATGCCAACAATTGGAGACAGAACATACATTCTTCTACTGCCAAAGAGAGTTAGAACTCCTAAGTTATTTTAAGTTCAGTTATTTTAACGTTGCTCTATCAGTCAATAGGCAATTGTTCAAAGGTTTTGTTTCATTCAGAGGTAGTGAAGACTTTTTTTTCTTTTTAATAGGGTAGTGGGGGGAGATAACAGACAGATACTGATTTTTTTTATGAAACTGTTTTTAGAAAATGCAGGCAGCATCTAACAAGCAGCATCGGGTGAGATATCACAGAGAAAAAAGACAAGCTGACAGTTAAAAAAAACCTAAAATCTTTGTCATTTCAAGAAAAGATCACACCCATTCAGCAGTACAGAAAGACATCAGGTCCAGCATCTGAAAACCTAAACACAAAGTGGTACCACTGAGGCAAAGTGCACACACTAAATGGCATGCTGAAAGGAAAACATCATTGTGACCACCATGAAGTAATACGGTATCAGAACATCGCTGGTTTGGCTGAGAGTCATTAACTGACAAAGAGCCATGCTTTCCAAGGGTTTGATCACATGCTTACAACAGACTTGGCCAAACCACCGCATAGGCACCAAGTACACAGTTGAGATCACAAGCCCATTTAACAGTTAAGCACACAGTTCATTTTGAGCACAGACTTCAATTAATGGGGACAAGCATGTGCTTAGTTCTAGGCACATGAGTAACTGTTCCAAAGACTGGAGGCTTAAAGAAGTCCTCACGTTCTTCTGTAGTGAGCTAGACATCAGGAAAAGGTCTCGAATGAGTTGTGCATGTCTAAGTCATACTGCTGAGAATTACTTCATTCTAGCAACTCTAATTTAAGGGTTATTCACTTGTCTCATCCCACCATCTCCAAAGTACAGTCAGCCCAGATAAAAACACAAAAACAAAACCCACACATCAGTCAGGCAGAAAATGATCATTACTATGAAGTGCTGATTTTGAGATCACTGATTTTACAGTAAAGTCTGAACAAAACTGCTTATTTGCATGCAGTGGACTCGCTTCAGAGGATGAGTGTCACCAGGACCTCTCTGGGTGCCACACAAAACTCTACCCTTATGGAGGATTTTTTTCTCTTTTCTTCTATCTCAGTCTGAGGCTCATCTTTCTAACAGCTTCCTTGTTCTGGAAAACCGCTAAGACTTGGGCATACATAGAGAGGATGTCAGCTTGGCTGCCAAAACTCCCCTCTACATTCCGATCATGACCAATGTTCACCACTTCAGCCTCCTGCTTTTTTACATCCACATACCCACTGCCAGTGCATCTTAAACAGTCCTCCAGAACTGTAAGTCTTATCACATCACTTCTCTGCTGATGTTTCTGATGACTCCTCTACTGCAGACTGTTGTTTTGACACCTGCATCAGTTGCGTATTTTTGATCACCCAACTTTTACTGCACTTCTCTGTTACAATAGCCTGGTGGTTGCTATTTGATTTTTCAGTTGCTGTTGACACCTTTGCAGCTTTCTGGAGGTAAATCCAAGAAGAGTGTACAGGTTCATCCCTCTCTTCCCATTTAGATCCCTCCCAAAAACTCCCATTTGCTTCCTCTCTTGAGCCCAGCCATCAGTTACAGTCATTCATCACCACAGACCAAATTTCACTCATTACGATGGCACATCCTCACATTGTTGGTGCTCTAAAGCCAAAACACAAATTAAAGTGGGAAACTTAGAAGACCTTCAAGTTACAGTAGTTGAGTAAGATCTTTTGATCTCAGCATCTGTTAACTGCTCAAAAGCTATGAATCAATTCTGGTGTCCTTTACCAGTTAGCATCTTTACACAGGTATAAGCAATTGTATTGGGTTTGCATGGACAGGTCTTGGTAGCAGGGGGCTACAGGGGTGGCCTCTGTGAGAAGCTGCTAGCGGCTTCCCCTACATCCAACAGAGCCAATGCCACTGGCTCCAAAACAGACCCACCGCTGACCAAGGCTGAGCCCATCAGCAACGGTGGTAGCGCCTCTGTGATAACACATTTAAGGGAAAAAACTGCTGGGCAACAGCAGCCAGAGAGGAGTGAGAATATGTGAGAGAAACAACTCTGCAGACACCAAGGTCAGTGAAGAAGGAGGGGGAGGATTTTATCCAGGCACCAGAGCAGAGATTCCCCTGCAGCCTGCGGTAAAGACCATGGTGAGGCAGGCTGTCCCCCTGCAGCCCATGGAGGTCCACGGTGGAGCAGATATCCACCTGCAGCCTGTGGAGGACCCCACGCCAGAGTAGGTGGATGCACCCGAAGGAGGCTGTGACCCTGTGGGAAGCCCATACTGGAGCAGACTCCTGACAGGACCTGTGGACCCATGGAGAGAGGAGCCCACGCTGGAGCGGGTTTGCTGGCAGGACTTGTGCCCCCATGGGGGACCCACGCTGGAGCAGTCTGTTCCTGAAGGACTGCACCCCGTGGAAAGGACCCACGCTGGAGCAGTTCATGAAGAACTGCAGCCTGTGGGAAGGACCCATGTTGGAGAAGTTCGTGGAGGACTGTCTCCCATGGGAGGGACCCCACGCTGGAGCTGGGGAAGAGTGTGAGGAGTCCTCCCCCTGAGGAGGAAGGAGCGGCAGAGACCACGTGTGACAAACTGACCGCAACCCCCATTCCCCATCCCCCTGCACCGCTGGGGGGGAGGAGGTAGAGAAAATCAGGAGTTGAGCCCGGGAAGAAGGGAGGGGTGAGGAGAAGGTGTTTTAAGATTTGGTTTTATTTCTCATTATCCTACTCTGATTTGATTGGTAATAAATTCATTTTCCCCAAGTCGAGACTGTTTTGCCCGTGACAGTAATTGGTGAGTGATCTCTCCCTGTCCTTATCTCAACCCACGAGCCTTTTGTTATAGTTTCTCTCCCCTGTCCAGCTGAGGAGGGGAGTGATAGAGCAGCTTGGTGGGCGCCTAGCATCCAGCCAGGGTCAACCCACTACAGCAATGCAAAAAAAATATGACATTAAGAAAAATACTACAATGATTATTCTTTAGAATGTGACTAGTTAAAGTCCAGTGACACATCTCTTTTATTCAACCCTCAGTACAGCTGTCAGCATCAAAAACTCTCACTAGGCTTATACAACTCAGATAAATACATTGGGAATTTAAACACAGTTCCTATTTTATTGTAAAATCTTTTCCAGGGTGTCATAACCAAAATTTTGTTTGGATTCAAAGTAAATAAAGTCAGAATTTTCCTTGGACCCAGATAAAATAGATTAATTCTTTAATTGCAAGCACAGAATACATTTAGAGGTGGAAGAAACTGCCCAATTCACTATTATTAGCTATTATTCAGTTATTATTAACTTTAAATTGGCCAGGAAAATCTTCTGCAAACTCACTTCAACACCCCCTACACCACTGGTGAATAGTATTGGAGGAGCACAGCAATATTGCTCCTCTGCCTTCTGACTCAAGACGAGTTTTCCTGCATTTTTACTTAGTGCTTTTTTTCCCCTTTGAGACACACAAACACATACTTTTACACAAATGAGGGAAGAGATGGGACATCAGAAGTTAAAACCGGAAACAACAAAGCAGCCCAAACTTGTTTAAAAAAAAAGATAAGAAAAATGTAAAAGGACAGTTATCGCCAAAAAAACCCCTGCAGTTTTACCTACTGTAGTAATAATTCTCAGCCACAATATACCTCAGAGCCAGGAAGGACACATTACCAGATCTCTGCAGGTTGTAGAGACTCATTAACAAAAGCACATGAACTGGAAAACATTCCAAGGAGGTTATTTATGCAAGTGCCAAAATCAACACACCAGTTTCACTAGCGTTCCAGTGCCAGGGTGGGATTTCAATACCAAAGAGTCACCAGGCAGGTCTTTCAAGTTTAAGGGGAAAAACATTTGTAACTATGAACAGGTTTAGACATTCTCTGTTCTTGCCGACGTTTGTTTCTCCACTCAATTCAGTGAGAGAGGGATCAAGCTGCAAGATGAGATACTCAAGATGAAATCTGTCAGTGACTCAAGTCTTGGTCAGACATTCAGCTGTTCCACGTTTTACCTTATGTATTGGCACCAGATACAGAAGAACCTTTGAACCAGGAAACTCTGAAAGAGTATTTGCATACAAGCTCCTCAATAATCCCAAGTCAAGAAATCTTAACACCAAAAGGTAAAGACTGGTTTTACAAGTATGCATTGAAACCATCTGGCAATGTAATTGTTTGACAGGCTGACCCAAAATCCACTCCTAGTAAACTGCGAACAAAAAAAAAAAACCCAAACAACCAACAACAATCCCAAACAAACCCCAAAACCACAGAAACCCCACACACACACAACCACAAAAAGGCTAGAACTCATAGATTATCTGACCAAGTCATATTAGAGCAGACACATCATTTCTGCCATCGTATCTATAAAAGGTCTCTGCTACAGGAATAATTCTGGAGGGAAAGACAGAGACACCAGCAAGTACACATGACATTTGTTATATGAACTCTTCTCCCTAGTAGAGTCCCATTTTTTCTGTACGCACGTTACCAGACTATGTCTTTGTCCCTCTCCAACAGAAACCAGTAAAGGCCTGTCCCACACCCATTTCTTATAAGGATGAAGACCACAAATGCACAGCTGTTCTAGCACTCTGTAAGGCAAAGAAAGAACAAGAGAAAGCGGGAAGAGGGAAAGGAAAAGAAGGGAAGATACCAAGCAAGAATATCTGCAGTGCATACTCTACTTCTGCATCTGACTCTGCTTCTGTGAAGGGGGAACCAGTGTACAAGTACTAATACTGATTGATGTGCAAAGGTCTGAGACCCCAATTTTCGCCATACTATCTCAGGAGACATCTTAAGCAACACACAGCAGGCAGGGGTATTGAAAAGGACTGCTGTCAGAAGCTTGTGCCTGGCTTTAAATATATATTAGTCAGTCTGAGATGAAAATAAATGGAAAAGATGGTATGCTTTCTCACTGTCAAGCAGAACCTTCCAACAGACAGAAAAAGGGTGACACATTTTTCAGTTTTCCTTAAGTGCTCTACCAATGCGTTTTGTATTTTTTTTCCAAGTCAGTAATGATGAGAAGGAAAATGGAAATTGAACATTTCACCATGACACCAAATTGTTCCTCCCTGTTATCCAAAGGGAAACTCAGGATTGGGATCTTTGCCATTATCAGCACCCCTGAAGCTGCTCCTGTGGATGCTTTGCGTAACAGCAAACAGTGCTCATTATACCTGTGCACTCTGTTTACGCAGAATATTTTTCTTTTAGAGCTATGAAATGTCACTCTTCACCGAATTCCTCTGAATTTTAACCAGAAAACTTGTACTACAGAAATGTTCACGTTTGGTTTAAAGCAAAAAGCTACTCCTTAAGAAAAATACTACACAAAGAAAATGCAGCTCCAGGAACAGACAAAACATGAGCAGAGAGCAGTAGATTTCTTTCTGTTTTTGAAACTAGCATTTCAGCATTGTTAGAAGGCAATCTAAACACTTTGAGGGAAAAGTGTTTTATTGCACAGCCTAGGCACAAGGAATCGAAACTGAAACTTGAAAAACTGAAACTGAAAAGTCTCGTTAGCTAGACGGTAGGTTCTGCAATACATGCATATTAACAGTATTTTTGAGACAAACCATTTCATCAGTTGTTTATGCTTTCTATTTGTTACCATTACCAGCCTGGAATTCAGATCCACCAATCTAGAGGGTGGGTATGACTTCCTTTAAAAATAAAAAGTAAAAAGAATTTTAAAAATCCACAGAGCAAAACACACTTTAATGAAACATTCTGGAAATCTTACATTAAATGTAATTTCAAAAGCGTTTGCTCTAATGAGAAAGAAGATACCTAGGTGTGGAGACCTTTACAGGAAAAAAACAATTCTATTTCAAAGAAGTGGATGCCAAGGAGCTCTGTTTCCTCTGTTTCTCTGCCAAGCTCCTTGGGAACCAACCTCTCCCATTTTTATTTCCTGGACTTTCCACAACTCGCCAGCTTACCTCATTCCAGTACCACCTTCCATTTCCTCATCACCTGCCTTCTCCAAACACAGACTCATCCCTGACTTTATCCCACCCCTTGTGCAGGTGTCCCCTCCCCTCTCTCTCATGTGCATTAATGTTCTCCACACACATTCTTGTTCTTCACTTCACCCTTGGATATCCCCAACTCCTTCACTGACTGGGCAACGCTTTCCACCTCTGAAAAATCATTTCTGGTTCCAAGTCTGCAGTTTCTTGTTCAGCATTAATCCCTTTATTGTTCTGCACCAAGCCCTTGACTCAGTTATTCCCCCCAAACAGACACACTCCATATTCACCCTGCTTTACCTGCTTCTGAAGCCAAACCTTTTCCTCTCACCTGCTCCTATCCCTTCCAAGCCACACTGCTCGCCATCATGCACCGTCTCCAATACCATGAACTTCATTAACTAAGAGAAGTGCTTATACGCTACATGAACTATTAATGGCCAATCTGGAAATAAAGTGTATCAGTAAAACCTTACACGCTATAACAAACTCAGAGCAATTCTGCTTAAAGGTGGACTAAACACAAAATTGTATGAGTCTCAAGTATAGATAGTTTAGAACACCTGTTTAATGTATTAAATTAAATTCTTTGTAAAGACATGGAAAGTTTTCTGCTGAATGAGCACAAGATCAAAATTGCCATCACATTCCAACCCAGAAACACAGTTTTTCCAAGGTCCTGCCTCTTGCTAGCATTTATGCAACCTGTCTGGGTACGCCCTCTGCAATTTTCTGTTCAGAACCAGCAGCACCTCTGTAGAGGAGACACTTGTCCTGCTAGAGGAGCTGCAGTACTCTCATCTTCTCCAAACATACACTTATAAGCCAATCCATAAAGGAGCAATAAGGGCTATCGCGGAATGACCAACCGTGGCAGCTGAGACCTGGGCCACTGGAATTGTTGCTGCCAGTGCCACAGCAGCACCCTCTGTCCCTGCTCGATCCCTCCTCTTCAGACCATCAGGTCTCCTCCATCTCCTGGTTCCCAGCCACTTTGCTTCCTCCTCACACCTCCTCCTCGAGCTGTCCAAGCTCTGTAAGCAAGCGGGCCTGAGCAGAAGTGTGCGCTCACTAGCCAGAGCTGATACTCCTCTCAATTCCCATCCATCAGCTGCCACCTGAGTACGTACACCTCCTGCTCCTGAAGTGACTAAAAGTGGTGAACAAAAGCTATGACCTCAGAGGCATATGTTAGAAACAGATAGGAAAATTAAGGGTGAGAACTACTTAGACAAAAATTACAGAGAAACAGTAGTGCAAACAGAACAAACTTGCAGTCCCGTGCTCCAATCACAGGATGCTGCTTCTCCTGATCTCTTTCCAGAATTTACTGCTGAACTAAACTTGTAAGGCCTTTGTTATATTTAGTTTCACAACAGGAATTCTAGCCTCATTTCATTCCATATACTGTTACAATAGACAAGAAGTCCTAGTGATCATAGCTGTAAGATTTGAGGTATCGGTGATCTTGGTCACATCAGGTCCTCATATTTAAAGGCAAAAGTAGTCCCAAGATCTCCAAAATGAAAAAGACTGCCAAAACAGTCTCTGAATCATTTTTCAGAATATGAAACCTTCCCTTTGCTATTGCTCACAAGAGTGAGGCGAGAAAGACTCTGGCAGTATTTTTACGCTACGTGCAGAAGAGGCATATTGATGTTTAAATGCATTCACTCTACCAGAACTCCCAGTCTTCAAATAGCGCTGGACCTGACACCTACACTGGGAATTACTAGTTACAAGCTAATTAGATCCAAGCCTTCTTGTTCAACTGCAAACACATTTTGCACTTCCAAGCCACCAAATCACCACAGCTGCAGATTTACACTGTTCAGATCTAATGGACACGTTTCTGGTTGTGATCAGTTTGGGAAAAATACCCAGTGGATCAAAGCTGCCTGCTACTTCTTGTAGGCATCTGAAATCAAGAGTTTTCTGTTTGTATAATCACATCTGTGAGAGTTAATTGCACAAAACTTACCTCTTTCGGCAAAGATGTTAATTTGTTTCTATCAGCATTCAAATTGTTCAGCTTCTTCAGTTTTCCGATGCTCTTCGGCAATGACTGTGCCAACAAAAACAAAGTAATATGCAAACAGAATTTGTAAATTCACAGAGTCAGAACAAAACTTATTTCACTTTAAAAATTAATTAATAGACTGATCCATTTTTAAAACTGGAGTGTAGTTAACCCTCGTTACTATCAGGCCTTCCAAAGGAGATCCAAGGTTTTATCTTGCAGAAGAAATGTCCAGGAATGTCAGTTTCTAATACAAATTCACTCATGAGTTATCTCTGCACTAAGATGACAGATGCACAGCAGCTGTGTACAGAAGCATGTACGCAGAATGTCCGCATTATCTAACTTTATGCTCCCTAAATAGCTAATTGAGAGGCAAGCTTCTAACTTAGGTGCTATGAACTGACCTCTGGAGAGGCATGTTTCCAACAGGCTTAAGCTCCTAACTGAACCAAGCACCAACCTAACTTAAGAAATGCTCAAACCTAGATTTTTATAAACACTTCTACTCTCCAAGTCTCAGTGTCCTGTGAAGGCAGTTTCAAAATAACGGAAGGAAACACCTAATGGAAGGAAGTCTGAGATTTTATTTTAATTGACCACATATCATATTTAATACCTGCCTGGAGTAGATCAGCAGAGCAAGGAACAGTACAACAGCAGCTCTGCAGTGCTCAGGGCTTCTATTCAGTTCCAGCAAGTCTGATCCAGATAACGTACAGCAAAAATTGGCAACAATGCAACGTGGCACAAACTCCGCATTAAAAGCACAACAGACTAAATGATACCTGCGCTCCAGGTCCTCCGATTCTCTTACTGATCATGAAAGATTCAAGAGTGAATATGTAATTGCTTAAGCCTTTGGAAGGGAGGACTGTTACATACACACAACTTGATCTTCAGCATTCATTTAACAGGTTAGAAATAAGATACATTTAAAGGAAACTCGCTACTTAACAGTAGTAATGGTGAGTAACCTTACAAGCTAAGTGATTCAGCACTTAGCAGCAGGTCTTATTACCGCCAGCCATTTGAGCAGTCATGACCATGCTTACCTGCAGTTGGTTTTCTGTTAGAACTAGTTCAGTAAGGCTTTCACAGTCTCCAATCGAATCCGCTAGTTGAATAAGTTTGTTCTGATCAACCTTCAAAATGGAGAGCCTCCTCAATTTTCCTGGACAGAAAGAACAACACATTTGTTTAGCTTAGTATCCTCTGATACCTGCTTTAACTGCAGAAGATCATTCTGCTGCAAAACTTTTAGAAATCCTCTAACACAATGATATTTTTTCAGGCAAAAAAAAGAATTCAAGCACTGCTTCACTTGGTGCTTGCACTATTTTTGCAAGTTTATAACATCACTGAATTCATATTCAATATAAATATCCATATTCAATATTTAAGCATATTAAATTGTATTAAAGTTGCAATCTTAATGGTACCCCATGTAAATGTCAAGGATGTGTCTACCCAAAGGCCTATAAATAGGAGAAAATTATCTATTTTTTCCTCAATTATACAGTGTTTATTCATAAAGGAGTGTTCAGAAGATCACCTGTGCCTACTCAGCCATAGTAAGAAAGGCTTGCACTGAAGTGACAGCCCAAACTCAAAAAGGATCAAGGTTTCTTTCTCCTAATACAGAACCCAGTTAGTCAGACACGAAACCCTAGTTCATTTTTCAGAAGAGAAATCAAACTTCTTTGAAGGTCTTCTCCCCAGGAAGGACAAAATACTATTTCACAGCAGAAAGCTCACCTTGTTCTTCCTTGTATAAGGAAGACATTTTTTACGCTGAGGGTGGTGAAACACTGGCACAGGTTGCCCAGAGAGGTGGTGGATGCCCCATCCCTGGAAACATTCAGGATCAGGCTGGACGGGGCTCTGAGCAACCTGATGTAGTTGAAGATGTCCCTGGTCATTGCAGGGGGGGGTGGACTAGATGACCTTTAAAGGTCCCTTCCAACCCAAACTAGTCTATGATTCTGCTCCTTTGCATCAGAATGATCTTTGGTGCAAAGCGGAGCTGACCCAGGCAGAGCCCAAGACAGAGAATTCAGGAGACATAACTAGTTGCTGACACCTCCCTGCCCATCCCCACACTGTCCAAAATAGCTGTAATAGGCTGGCACATCAAGTTCACTGATGATGCCAAATCATGAAGAGATGGCTGATACACAGTAAGATAGCAACCTAAACAGAAACCTGAGGTTCAGCAAGGAGAAGTGCAGAGCTCTGCACCTGGGCAGAATAACCCCGTGTGCTGATACAGGCTGGCAACTGACGGGCTGTACAAGAGCCCTGCTAGAAAGGACCTGGGGCTTATGGTGGGCACCAGGCTGAATATGAACTAGCAGTGTGCTCTCACCAGAAATAAAGTAATTACTGACTGGACTACGTTAGGAGAATTACGGCCAGCAGATCAATGGAAGTTACTATACCCCATCTACTGGCATATTAGTTTAGTATACTATACTATACTATACTATATCCCTCACTGGCACCAGTGAGGCCACACCTATAGAATCACGCTGTTTCATGTCCTTGTCTTCCCCCCTCGACTCCCCAGTTCAAGTGAGATGCTGATGAGGGTCCAGTACAAAGCTATCAAGATGACCAGGGCACGTGAGCTGAGGCTGAGAGCTGGCTTTGTTGACTCGAGCAAAGAAGCAGCCAAGGAAGCATCTAGGAACAGCCCACAACTACTTGAAGGGCAGTTACAGAGATGACAGAGCCAAACTCTTCTGTGCAGTGGCAGGTGAGACAGCAATGGCCACAAATCAAAGCGTGGGAGGTCCCAGCTGGACATCAGAAGAAGCTTCCTCCCTGGGAGGTGGTACAGCACTGACACTGGCTGCCCAGGAGTACTGGAGCCGCCTTGGTTAGGGGCTTTAGAGACTTAGTGAGACATGACTACAGCTGACCTGACCTGCTGGTGTTGGTGAGAGCCCTGCTTCGAGGGCTCTACAGATCCACCAATCCAACCAATGATTCGGTGATCAGCTCAGCTCTTCCCAGTAGCTTCCACAGAGGCCAGCGAGGTTCACTTCAACCACAATACCAGATTTTCTCCATTTTGCATAGTAAGTTTATCACACAAAAGAAATAAGTACTGTAGCCCTACCCAATTTTCGAAACACAAGTAAGCTATTATATTCACATAAGCAGCAACTTTTTTTGCCTTTGTAACAAAATTACATCCAGAAAATGTTAGAAAACGCACATGCAAACTAGGCCTGGCCTGAAATGACCTGGCCTTTTGCAATCGCCTTCCCCAGCAAAGGATCTCCATTTAACAGGATTCTCGAGAAGCAGCAGCTCCTCTTGTTCACCAGCTGGTGTTACAGACGAGCTCCCCTCTGGCAGGCTGCATGCGCTGTAGCCTTTCAAAAGGTACAGCTCCATTTCTGATGTACAACAACTGTACTGGCCAACTCAGGTCATCAGAGAGGGCTGCTACAACTCTCTACCAAACACACACGAGCCAAACTGTAGGACCCACAGTAGTCACCCCACTCCCCCAAGTTTAACTTCTAGAAAAACGTTTCTCTCTTCTTAGGCTCATGTAGCATTTGGAGGCAGGGGGAAGGTCTGTCCATTCTTTTCCACATTCCAGGTTTAAACCACATTCACAAGTCCTCCTTCCTCTACACCTTTATTTTTGGAAAAAAAAAATCCTGGCAAGGACAAGGCACACTCTTGCAACGTGAAACTCTGGAAAAACAGCTGATGAGTAGCAGAGAAACAATGCCTCGCTGACTACTTGTCACAACTACTGCAGGGGTAAAAACATTTACCTTAAAAAAGGCACTGGTAATGCTTCAGAAAACATTCCTCAGTTATTAAACCTGTTTTAAGCGGTCAGACACAGAAAGGTTGTAGTTTGGATCCTCAAGGGTGAAGAGTAATGGGCTGAAGCTAGAACACCCTTCCACGGGGTTCAGTATAGGATTAATCACATTGTCCAACTGAAGACAATTAATCACACATCCCCACTAAAAAGGATGTATTTTTTGTAGTGATACTGTCACTCTTATCAAGTGACCCACAGCATGTTACAAGCTGGAATTTTACAATGTTAAAGAGTTATGACGATGATGTGGACGCAGTAGGAACAGAGAGGATATATTAACTTTTATTTTGTTCCGGTAGGTATCAAGTGAAGACCAAAAAAGGATTACGAGGTAGTCATTATGCAGACAATTAAAATGAGAAATTAATAGAGCTATGCATTTCATACTAAGCAAAAAAAAAAAAAAAAAAGTGCTGAGACAAGCTCATCTCTTGGATGCACAAAAAGACTTCAAAAGACTTGAAAACAAACGACTTCCAATTTACGGTGGATTAAATGGTTCTGTGTGATAGCATTCACCTTGTACTTACCAATGCCATCAGGTAAGACCTGAAGTAAATTCTGAGAAACAAGCAAGTCTGTTAAAGAAGTCAGACCACTAATTTCTTCAGGAAGGCATTCCAATTTATTTTCAGAAACATCCAGACAAAGCAGGTTTTTCAGGTTTCCTACTTCCTGCGGTACAAGACAAAAAATTTAAGTCATGCCCAAACACGTAACAAAGCAATTTGAAAAATGTACCATAGCAATGAAATTCCAGAAAGGAAAACAATTCTCCGTATGACCTCTAAATTGGCCATTCTTTGTATGACCTCTAAACGCAGAAAAAAGTAAAAATTACATTTTACATATGATAAACCAACCAAGTGATTCAGTCACAGTTTCTTATTCTAACTATTAAGACTGGCTTCAGTAATCAGACAAGGTATGCTGAGCACACCCAGGCAAGCACCAGCCAAAACTGGAGTTTTCCTCAAGTAAAGACTGCAAAGTTGTTTTTTTCAGAACTACAGATTATCAACCTCCACGTAATTAAAGTCTGCCCCTCCCAATTAACCCTAGGCAAATTAGGATTAGTCTCTCCTGGCTGATACAGCAACATGCCATGACATCTAGGGATTTCATATCTTCATATCTCCCAACTGCAACAAATGTAGAAATAGAAATTGGGAGTGTTGCTCTAGCAAGCATATTTGAACTGCCAAGTTATACTGCCATCATCTACAATTATTAATGTTTACTTGATTTTTTACAATGGTAACCCACCAATTATCTTAAAAGTCTGACAGAGAAATACCTTTGTCCCTATTAGCCATCAGAGCACCCTCCCGTTCCCCATGTACACAGACACCCCTATACACACTCTAGAATAGTTTTCGTTTTAGTCATCCAAATCATCTTTCGGAGAACAGAATGGCTGAGGCAGAATTGTCCTTTACTTTTACATATATGAAATCTTCATAAAGTGACAGCCTTGATCCTAACTCACAAGATCAGTCCTTTTATTTTGGAAATGTTTGCCTCTCAAGAGGGTCTTTCATTAAACACACATACCCACCCTTTATCCTACAAGTTCATCTCTTGGACATTAGACAAAATACACAATAATGGCCAGCTTCAATAAAAACAGCTGCTGAAGTCACACTTGAACTTTTATGAATGATTATCAGTGTTTAACTACATCTACTTAAAAAATTATTAGGCCAAGCCAACAACAACAAAGTCAACAAAGCCCACTAAACTGTAACCAATTTCCAAGTTACACTGTTGACAATGAGATCAATACAGCAAATAACAGCAAACTGCACAAGGAACAGGAGAAAACAGGTTTTAACTTGGCTCTAAAGGAAAAAGAGGGAAAAGAAACCATCCCATATGTTATCACAGTTCATAAGAAAGGGAATTTAAAGCTGTAAGCTTTAAATGCTAAGGCCCCTCACCCCATGACTGATGTCAGATGGGGAATTTGCCTGCATAAATCAAAATTTCTATTTATGGTAACAGTTCTATTATTGTACTTCTCCCAAACGCTATATTTAAATGGAAGAAGATGACTGCAAAAAAACAACGATTCATCCTCAAAACTGTCAAAGCTGCCATTTAGATAGATACAAAAGGTGAGGGTTAGCTCAGCCAACTAGCAGCTCCCTGATCATTGGGGCAGGACTGAAAACAGAGGATGCATCATCCTATAAATTGAACAATGTGCCTATTAGGAAACAATTCCTTTGTCAAAATGTTTAAAAAAAAAAGTCTGACAATATATGATATCATGTACAATCCCTTGCAGAGGAACTTATTAAGAGAAAACCCTTACACATCCAAAACCAAACCCAGGCAAAGTGAACTGAGAAAACTATTCGATTTTAAATCGCCTCCCTTTAGGTATGAACAAAAAGGTTTTCTTTTAAAAGCATCTTCAAAACAGTATCCATTGTAACCCAGGCAAAGTGAACTGAGAAAACTATTCGATTTTAAATCGCCTCCCTTTAGGTATGAACAAAAAGGTTTTCTTTTAAAAGCATCTTCAAAACAGTATCAGCAGAGCTCATCTTTACCTGAGGTATTTCGGCTAATTGGTTTCCATCCAACCAGAGGTCTTTAAGATTGAAAAGTGCACCAATTGTTTCTGGCTATAACATAAAAAGTAATAATGTTAAGTAGCATAGGAGCTTCAAGTAAAAACCAAACGGCCACCCTGTAATTACAGTCTGAATAAACCAGTCCTTACTCCAAGCACTATTTAGAGGTACCACGCTTAAATGCAGCAAGGGTGACTGTAAGCATTTGGGAACTCCATCATAAAAATTAATTGTTACAGCTTAACAAGCTACCATACTTTACCTGACATGCACTAACAAATTGCATGCATACTCTTAATCTATTGCAAATCCAACATTTAATTGAGTCAGCTTAAGGGAGATGACAGATATCTTTTGGTAGATCTATCTGCCACAATGTCAAACACTGCAACCCTCAAGAGTTTGGCTCAGCCCTTTCCCAAAGATTCCTACTCCCACCCTAGAAATAGCTGAGCTTTCATCTGTGCTCAGCCCATCCAGCTCCCTCCAGAAGCCCATGTGTTCATTGTAACTGCAAGTGCAGACAAGAGTTTGTGCCCTTCCACTCCTTTTTCTTTCCGTAGAAAAAGTCTGTGCAGTGCTCTCATTTTCTGAAGATCAGCTACAGTTTTTTGGGTAAAGTAATATTGTACTGAACAAGACTAAGCAGATATGGGAAGCACCAACTCATTGCCAAAATTCATCTGTACGTATAAAAAGACTCTCCCTCCACACATTTTTCTTTCTTCAATTTTGGACATCTAACGACCTATTTAATCTAAATGATGCGTGAAACAAGACCAACGTGCACTTTCAGTGGCATGTTCTCTTACCAAGTGATAAAGTTCATTGTTTCCTAAATCAAGTTCTTCTAGTCGCTGCAGCTGGGCAAGTGATCTGTGAGATGAGATAAGTCAAAACAAAACCACATCAGACTAAGCCAACAGAAACCCCATGTATTTGAATGAGCTCATTTTACTGAAACTCGTATTTCAAATTACAATGTATAGTAGACAGACAGTTATTTTACTGGGCATGGACTATTTGCAGTAATATCTTACTGAAAAAATAATTTGGTTTGTCAGTATAACTGCATGCCCTTGAAACTTAAAACTTAGTATAGGCAATTAAATCATTATTCTTTATTTTAACCATCAGTCCCTCGGGGTGGACAATGCCACATAGTTTAGTACAGTTGGTTAGATTTATTTTTAGGGGGAATTTATGGTTACGTAACTGGATAAAAATTCCCCACAGTGATCACATGTAATAGTGGGACTCAAGACTCAGTAAATCCATCATTTATCTTCTCAACATGATCTATCCATTTCTGAAGTATTTCAGGTTGGATTTGAGGATGCAAACAGAGGGAAGCCCAAAAGGATGTAAAAGAAGTTCTCTGAACATGAACAGACACAGAGGGCAATCCTTCTACTTCAAAAGCAGTCTGTTGTAGAGCTCTTGCTTACCTTCCCCAAAGCTGCAGTAGCACGAAAACCAGCGAGACTCATCAGCTACATTACTGACAGTCAGAATTTTCCAGGAGCAATAAAATTGTCAACATTTGTGATAGCTTCATTCTGACACCACATGGCAAAACCTAGCTAGCAATTCATATCTTCTGATCACTAACATTTAAAGTGCCTTGTGGCTCGCAGCTATAAACAGCCGCAACCGAGGTACTGGGTAGATTGACAGGAATAAAGGACCCCAAAGCGACTGCGGAAGAGATTCTGATTAAAATAGGTTAAATCTATTACAGTATCTATTAGATTATCTAAACAAGCGGAATAGGAGTCACCAAAACTCTTGCAAGAAGTAGCCAGGTAGTGAAGGAAGGAAACTCCTTCACTAGAAAAAGAAGAGGCTTCTTCCAGGCAGCCAAAAAGGATCCCCAAAATATAAGATACCCGATTAATCTTACAAAGGACCACCAATTCCTCTGCCACAATACAGACAGCACAGAGACATTTAGATATCTTTTTTCCCCCAAAATCATGGTGGGTGGAGTGAGACTTCAGACATCAGTAGGCCTAGTTTGTCACCAAGGCTTTGATCTCCAGGTTTTGGAAGCTTTTGGTTACTTAGCCCTGAACACGAACACTTAAATGCCATGAAGGTCTGGAGTGGAAATCTCCAAGATCCTATTACCCTACTTTCACAGTTAGAAAATTCCAGCATGAGAACAACCCAAACCACCACTCCCACTGCTGATGCGCTTTTTCGCTCCATGAAGGAAGAAATGTTTCGTGCTGCTGTATTTTATACAGAATATTTTTATAGAGCAAAACCATTCGACACAGACTGCAGGCTCCTGCTACTAACCAAGTACAACTAGAAGTAATGGATGTAACTAGGTGTTGCTAAAACAAAGCTGTATCTCATACATGTTGTCAATCGGCACTGAATATTGTTTCTAGCTGTCATTCAGTTTCATATGTTAGCAGATTTTAAGAATAAGAACATTTTATGTTAATATAATCAAACACATGAAATGTCACTTACTCAGGTAAATATGTCAGCAAATTTTCTCTTAGTTCCAGTGATGCCAGGTTATAAAGACTAAAACAAAAAACAAAAAACAAAAAAAAACCACAAAACGACATTTTAATGCAATCTTACTTTCTATATCCCATACTTTCAGAAGAAAAGTGTGTGTTTACATAGTTTAAAACAAAATTGCTGTGAACTGATTTTTTTGTTGTTTTAATTCAACCAGACCATCATGTGAAAGGCAGCATACAAAGACTGGAAGTTTTTGCTTGTTTCTCTGTGATACTTCAACACGTTAAAGCTAGAAAGTAAACAGACAAAACACAAATTTCCATTTGTTAAAAGGTCAGTAGTTGCAAGTTACTGAACAGAGCATATTCATATGAGTTGCACTTACTTACTCGCTTTCAGAATCTGGCGTGGGCTACCAAAGTTACAGAGCATCAGGTAAACCCATCACTGCTCTAATGACGGCATGCTCATTACTGTAAGTGACATTATGCTTCTAAGCGGCTCACTCCATATCCCAGGCTTTTACTAACATCACCATAGCAACATTCAGATTTTTCAGAGGTTTATTTATGACTAAATGGAACACAAGAAGTCAGACATTATCCCAACACTATAATCTGCTCTAATCCTCCAGCGTCCCAGGGAAAAATAAAAATCAGATATGGTGACTGAAAATAAGTAGTTTCCTACAACAGAATATGTTCTGTCCTGGTGTGCA
Source organism: Pygoscelis adeliae (assembly GCF_000699105.1). NCBI lineage: Eukaryota > Metazoa > Chordata > Aves > Sphenisciformes > Spheniscidae > Pygoscelis > Pygoscelis adeliae. The sequence continues at coordinate 15,300,646 of NW_008825615.1, forward strand.
GGGAAGGGGGACAGTGTGCTTGGCCTTAAATAAAATCTAGATTAAAAAAGGAATTCCACTAAATTTGAAACACATGTTAAATCTAAACCCAAAATGGTTCTGTTTGTACACCTTAGGGAAAAAAAAACAAGCCCATGTACTCAGACCACATAAAATTGAAATACTTGTTTTCACTTCAAACAATACCAAAATACTGAATCACAGGATCTTTAGTTAGCCCCAGTAAAAAAGCAGCTGATAACCTGAATAAAACTAAAGAAAAACCTTCATATTGTGACTCCAATACAGCTATCTAAGCAGGGGAAGCAACATAACCGATGTAATGAGTTATTGAAGGGGAAATAAGATTTTTCATGGATTGACTTTGGATTGTGTCTGAAAAATACATCCTTATTTCAAGCACCTATTTCATACTGCATTCAGAAAACAGTGAATGAAATATCACAGGAGCTTTGATTACGGTCTCAGCAGTCCTTTCCAGCTTTTACAATAAGCACATTTTACCCAATGGGTTCTGTATTCCTCTAGAAGAATTTAACAAGACAGTTAAAACATACCATATAGGTGAAGATATTTTAGGAGAAGCCTATTACAAATTCAATTAAAAGATAAGTGAGAAAAATTATTTTGAGTGGCAGTAGCTGAGTTAGACAGAAACAAAGTAATAAGGAAACCATCATTCCAAAGACACAAGAGAAAACTCTCACATAAAAATTTTAACACTATAAAACACAAGTCAAGATGGGACATGGTATCCAACATCCTCACGGAAACCAAACCAGTGGAGGGGGAGAGGGAAGGGGTGATGGAGAACCATTTCTCTCTGAGAGGAACGTGGATCTGCTCTTACTCACATTGCCACCCACAGACTGCCATTATATTTTTGTTTACAGGTTTTCTACAAACCTATTCCAATCTTCCTTTGAATTTCGCACCTTCTCTTCAAGCTTGTATTAGGTGAGGCCCATTATTCACTTTTATCAAGAAATACAAAAAGGATGCGCACACCACCAAGCTGCCTTGTAATCTTGTATTTACAGATCACCTCGCATTTACTTATCTCCCTCCCCATCACGTTGAATTGTCGATGAGTAAAATGGTGCAATCCCTTAATTTCTCTTCTTACATCAGACACCACTTTGGCTGTGGTTAAACAAAAATCTTTGTCAGCAGCAAGAACTTGGGAACCACCATCTTAACCAGTCCCATCGTATCATTAAACTGGGGCAGGCCGGTGAATCAGCTCAGGAAATTGATCCTGCTTAAAAATAACCCAGCAAAAAGAGTAACACAGATCCCTAATCCAACATAGAATAAATCCCCTTAAACACCTGGGCCAGTACAACTGCCAAGAAGGTGCAAGGAAGGCATCTGTACTGCCCAAGCCAGCAGCACTATGAGGACTCACTGGGTAGCTGTGCCCTTGTGGATACCCACCAACAGCTGGTTTTGCATCCAACTGCATACCATGCATTTTGGAGACTAATTGTGGCCGATCGCAGTCCCAGGCTAGGTTCTCTTCTTATGGGAGTCAGCTACCTAGGGGATACCTTTTCATCTCTAATGATACAGCTTTCTACAGCTATTCTCACACACAACATGCTCACAACTATAACTCTACCCTGGAACAAAACAAAGACACTGCCTCCACCCCTTTAATCTATCCTTTCTACTTCTTCCAAGGTCCAAGTCCAAGCACCCAATGTAAGCAGACCCCAAGAGGCAAAATTAAGCTTCCCACCAAGTAATGTAAAACAGAGACCAAGTCTATGAAGTTTATACCAGCAAAGCTGCCCCATTAGACTGAAGTATTATGTTTAAGGTGGATCCATCTGAAAGAGAGGCCAGAAAATGAGAGGAAATTTTTGACTCATTACTCTTAAATTTCGACTAGTTACAGAAGCGGCTCCCAGCAAACCTATGTGCTGCAATTTAAAATGGGAAAATGTGACAGTTATCATATAAAATAGCATCATATAAAAGGCATGCTGATGTACTGAAGCACCAATCTCCAATACATTACAGAGCAGAGGTATAGCTCTTCCTTAAATTTACCAACAGACTCTTAACATGTTGTACATTCACTAACATTTTTCTGTTTTTAAGGTATACTAAGAAACAGGATTTTTAGTCATTTGCAAGAAAAATCCCACATTTCTTGCTATTTTTAAAATATGTTTTCTGATTTAATAACACATTCTCTCCAGAAAGTGTAATTCTTCCTCTTCTTAACTATAAATAGAGATTTTTCACAATATACTAAATGAAATAATTTCTTCTTTCCCTCTGCCCTTAATTTTACGGGTGCACTGTTAGTCAAGAGTCTTTCTGAAGTCTCTGAAAGGAACTAAAGGAAGCCATACTTTAACAATTTCAGGGTCTTTCCCT
>NW_008825615.1:15303078-15322301 GCF_000699105.1 Pygoscelis adeliae
ATCCTAATCTTCGTCTAGGAGAGAAAACCAGTCATGGGGGGTTACCTGTTTTGATCCATAAAACAGAAAGGCAACAGCAATCTAGTCTACTCAGACGGGAGACACAGTTCCACCAGCAGCTGTTCACCAACTGCATTTAGAAACACAAACGCACCATAAAGCATTGCAGGCTGCTCTCCAACACAGACAGTTCTCGCTCCCCTCAAAAAAAACAACAGCAAATGTACAAGCAAAACGTCATCTATATTCTGAAGGAGAAAGGAAAAAAAAGGAAAAAAAAAACCCAAACCAAAACACCCCTAAGTACTTTTCCAAGACTATTATCGTAAGAAGCTATTTCACAGAAGCTTGTAAAAAGCATTAATATTGTAATAATTCTCACTGCAAAAGCTACCACACACACCTCGAACACTGAGCATGTGTGTAACATTAGTGAGCACAAGGCAACAGCCAAACCAGGCGGAGGATGCAGTAACTGAAGTAATTACAAAGTTTTCCATGTCAGCATTCCAGATGATTTCTGGTGTAAGGGTGGAACCAAGTTGAATGTAAAGGTACAACATGGCTAGAAATGTCATTTTCAGTACAAACCAGATACACTTATTCAGTGCTGTACCTAAAGTAACCGTAGATATTGGTATTAATCATGTGAGCTAGAAGAGAGAAGAAGAATGTGAAATCAATAATTGAGAACAAAACTAATAGCAACAAAGTAGTCCTTAAATGCTGGAAGTGTCTTTCCTGAACATTCCTGTCAGGATTTGAGAGTGAAACTCGCAATCCAACACAGTCGACAGATAGGGAACACCACAAATACTCCTTCACGTCAACCGCAGTGGTCCTCTCCAAAATAAAGGTAAGACTAGAACCAGCCACTAAGATCGGAACCAAAGCATGATGTTGTTCTTCCAAAGCAAGTCAGTTTTTCTTTGGATTAATTACAAAGAGAGTATCAGTAGCAACATGTCCTATAAAACAACCATTTCAAAAGCAGATGACTTTCTGGATGACAGCAATTCACTACAACAGGTAAAACAACATCAATTGCAGTTTAAAAAAAAAAGAAAAAAGAAAAGAGACAGACAGAGAGACATGTTCCCTAGTTACCTTGGATGAAATTACATTTTCAGTGTACCACATACATTAAATATGCTCTGTCTTGTAAAGTTATAAAATACAAACCTGAGATGAGTTATCCTAGTGCTTTATCAGGGACAGCTGCATCATTCCCCTATTCAAGGGGACAGAAAGTCAGCCTTAAGAGTGACAACAGACAACACTATATATCCTATTTTTATCCCAGTCCCTGCAACAGGACTGGGAGCACCCAAGCCCTTGGGGTACACCGGCAAAGGCTTCTGAGGAAAGCATTGGGAAGCATAGTAAGACATATGCTATTTTCTTGTGAAAATGAAGTTAAAAATACAAAGGTGGAAAGAGAAATGTGGAAAAAGCTAGGAGAAAATGAAGATAGATGATAAAAGCACTAATATAAAAGCAAAAGGTGCTTAGTCAATAAAAACTGGACAACAGCCTTCTCTTATTTGAGTATTAAAAGTCACACATTTTACCTTATGTCAAGAGCACCACACAGCTGAGCATGCAAGACAAGAAGTCAAGCTTTGGGAAACAAGGAAGCAAAGTTGGAAGAGATGAAGATCTAAAGCACCTGCGGAAATGCATGGCCCCAACTGCATCCTTTCCAGCAAGTTTCAGCTGGTTAGGGGAATGTAAAATCCCAAATGTAGTTTTTCCTCACGTTTGTAAGACTGCAAAAAGAAGGGAAAGACAGGAGAATGGGCATGGTCCCCCTGTTTATACAGAGCAAGGGAAGGTCCTACACAGCAAGGGTGGCTAAGGTGAGAACACAGTACAGATTCTGAATTTGGTCTGGTATTACATTTTTTTATGCAGCAGTAGTGATGGCTACAGAAGACAGTCCAAGGATGCAGCATACAGAAATGAGATATGAAATCCACATTCTGGCTACTTCCACCAGGTCCAAAAGACTTCACTTCGCTGGGCCAGCATCTGAAGATTACTGTTACTTTGATAACGCCTGCCCCTGCATCACTACACAGCACGTACACTTTGAAACATTCATCATGACACTAGACTGGGAAGGAAGGGAGTTTAAACTAGGCAACTCTTTCTTTTTTGTGCAGAAAAGGAACATGCCGGTTTTTCTGTCTATCAAGGGTCTTCCAAGAGATGAGAAGGTAACTGTGGTATTCTGACAACAGCATACAAAATGCATGAAACTAGCCATATTTAAATATATTACAGCCCATCCCCACTGCCCAAATAAAACTACCAGTAACATGTATGACCCTGCCCCAGGACACACCAGTTAGGTGACTAGTCACTCATCTGACAGGATCCTATTAAGCTACTCCCATACCGCAAGGCTTCTACCTGCAGACGGACAATTCATTGAGAACCTGACGTTTAGCAGCTTTTTTTGCCCAAGGAAATGACAGGGTTAATCAGTCACTAGCCAGCTCTCAAAATGCCACTTACTCAGACTATAAGTATTTGAAGGTGCAGCATATACCTTTGCAATAGGCTCCTGTTCCAAGTCACTCCCAAAAGAAGCCTCTTTCTCTCACCCTCTCTTCATTGACTGTATCATTGACTGCAGAAAGAGCCTGAAAAAACAGTCTCCAAACTCCAACTCCTACGCCAATCAAATCCTGGGCTGCATCAAAAGAAGCGTGGCCAGCAGGTCAAGGGACATGATTCTCCCCCTCTACTCCACTCTCATGAGACCCCACCTGGAGTACTGGATCCAGCTCTGGGGTCTCCAGCACAAGAAAGGCATGGACCTGCTAGAGCGGGTCCAGAGGAGGGCTACAAAAATGGTGAGAGGGCTGGAACACCTCTCCTATGAAGAAAGGCTGAGCGTTGGGGTTGTTCAGCCTGGAGAAGAGAAGGCTCTGGGAAGACCTTATTGCAGCCTTTCAATATATAAAGGGGCTTATAAGAAAGATGGAGAGAGACTTTTTACCAGGGCCCGTAGTGACAGAACAAGGGACAACAGTTTTAAACTGAAAGAGGGTAGGTTTGGGTTGGATATAAGGAAGAAATCTTTTACGATGAGGATGGTGAGACACTGCAACAGGTTGCCCAGAGAAGTTGTGGATGCCCCATCCCTGGAAATCAGGTTCACGATCAGGTTGGATGGAGCTTTGAGCAACCAGATCTAATGAAAGATGCCTCTGCCTACAACAGGAGGATTGGATTACATGATCTTTGAAGGTCCCTTCCAATCCAAACCATTCTATGATTCTATGAAATTAGGTGATAAAACTTGGGTGGTTTCAAGAGCTTCCGTAGCACGCACCCCTTTCCGGAGTTAACTACCACTTCAGTTCTTCCCTGAGTCTGCCTTATTTCACCCACACACAGTTACTATACCTGCCAGCACCATATCTTTCCTCAGTGTCTGAAGAACCAGCTCCATGTAGTTTTTTGGTGTAATGACATTTCCAATGCAACAAAAGCAATATTAGTCTTACAGGGAAGGATTATGCTTCCTGAACTTCTTAAGGTTCTGCTAACATATAACCATGTAGTTCATGGTCTATACGCTCCCGGTATGCATTTTGCCCTCCTTTTTAAAAGGTTCAACACTACATGCTTATTTTGCTTCCAACTACTGCTTAATGCTGGCATATAATTAGACGTTATCATAAAAGAACCTTAAAATTCATATCCAATATACGGTAACGTACAAATAGTACAGAACTGCAGCTAGTTTCCTTTTCTCAAGAAGATTATTTCTCCAAAAAGTCTAGCTGAAGCTTAAAGCATTTTTTTTTTAAATGTCAGCTTTAACCAGTCTCCTGCCTCTTTGTTTGGTTATGGAAACCTGTCTTACAGTGTGAATGATAAAGAAGAGCACTAATGAATTTTTGTAAGAAAGATTAATCCGATAGAATTTAAAGAGCGAGACCTTATGCCCACACCATGCAACAGGGAAGAGCAATTTTTGCAAATTCTTAGCTACTGATTCCCAGAAATTCTTACGTGAGCCAGAAATTACAAGAAGTATTAATTTCCTAAACGAGGGCACTTATTCATTTCAAAGCACACTATCTTCACACACGTGAAGTCCTATGGTTCTATCTCAGAATATAAGGGATGCTGTAAAAACAACTGCAAAGCAAGGTAACTGGATTTAGTTTTGATGAAACTGTTGTTATGTCTCACCAGTATTGTTAAAGACCATTCTTCCAGAAGTTATCTTTGAGAGCATTCTCCCTCCTCCTTTTTGGAGGCAAAGCAACTTGAAGTAACTTGCATCTAAGTTAAACACTATTCTTTCCTCTCAAGTTTAGGTGTATGATGTGCAAGGGAAAGGCACATGAGGCTTTCCTTAGCAGTCCACTTCTGGAGTTTGACAAGCAGGACAGTATTCTAGTAAGAAAATCTGAAAGTAAGGCTTATGTTCCTAATACTTGTCATTTTCTACAGAGCTGGGAGAAGTGGACACAAATTATGGGAGAAAAATATTCCTTCCTTGGAAGACTGATTTTAAATAGGCACAGAAGAAAGTAAAGTTGATAATTTTGTCATCCTAGACTTAAACAGCAAAGACACTGAAAGCCAGAGGAAGAACATTTGCATAGTCAGTTACTTGAATTGAATTGTCAGTACCATTAATTGGCTTGTAAAAAGCTACAGATCTTCCACAAATGAAAACAGAAGGATGATGAATATTAGTATCTTATCAGCCACTAACTGGAGGAAAGACTATACAGACGGCCAGTAGTACAAGTCACATACAAATTTTAAAAACAGAGGAAAGTTCTACAGTTTATGGCCAAGGAATTCCCTAAATATGTAACAGAGGTAGTCTAAGCTGCTAATTAAGACTAGTTTTCTACATAAGCTTGGTTTTCAAGTTGCTGAGATCAGTTCTACTCTCTCTCCCTCACACACAGCAACAAGCATAGTGCAAAAAATGGACAGGAACACTGAACTCCCTATGACCTTCAAAAAGCATCATTAAGAAGAAGAGAGTGATTCGTAATTATGGCTCAGCCCGTTTGCTTTTGAATGCTTTAACTGAACATTCTCCAATTTGCTTATCAAGATCACTGAAACAGGTTGGGGAGGCTAAGCCAATTCACCATTACAAGAAGATTTCATTTTCAAAATACCTTCTGTTCCACTCATGCAACATCAATCTTCAAAGACTTAAATAAAAAATTGAATTACTTTTTTTTTTTTAAATATTGCTAAACATATGTTAAATATTTCTTCCGTGTGTAACACATAAGATGCAACATCTCTGTCCTCCTTTCGGCAGGGATAGGGTTAATTTCCTTCCTAGTAGCTGGTACAGTGCTGTCTTTTGCATTTAGTATGAGAATAATGTTGACAACACACTGATGTTTTAGTTGTTGCTAAGCAGTGCTTACACTGAAAGTCAAGGACTTTTCAGCCTCTTATGCCCTGCCAGCGAGAAGCTGGGAGGGGGCACAGCCAGGACAGCTGACCCAAACTGGCCAAAGGGACATTCCATACCATGTGACGTCATGCTCAGTATATAAACTGGGGGAAAGCTGGCTGGGGGGGCCGCTGCTTGGGGACTGGCTGGTCGGCAGGTGGTGAGCAACTGCATTGTGCATCACCTGTTTTGTATATTATTATTATTATTATTATTGTTATTGTTATTGTTATTATTATTTTATTTCAATTATTAAACTGTTTTTATCTTAACCCATGAGTTTTCTCACTTTTACTCTTCCAATTCTCTCCCCCATCCCATCGCGGGGGGACAGGGGGTGTGTGGTACTGTTGTGTGGTTGTGTGGTACTCAGTTGCCAACTGAGGTTAAACCACGACAATCTCTTATTTAAAGGCCAGATGGCACTGCATTCACTATTACATTGTTAAACAGTGTTCCTGAAGTAAACTTTAGAGTTCCTTAACATTCAGTTTTGCCATTTAGCAAACAGCTGTGATTAACTCTGAATGTTCTACCTACTCAAACTCTGTAAATATTACTTGTCATGCTAAATTCAGATAAGCCAGAGTGAGAGCTTTGAATACTATTTATATCAGCCTGGCCAGACCACCTACAAACAGTCCACCTCCTATGTATTTGCAAGATAAGCCTCCCCATCACTTTTGTCATATCATGTAAGACTGTATTTTAATCACACATTATTATGTTAAACCTTAAAACAGAATTACATTGTCTTGTTCCACACAATTTTAAGAGCATTTTCCATTCTGTGTGATGCTATCAGATGTGTAACCTACACTCGAGGCATCCTAGCGTACACTAAGAAAAACACAGTCAAGGACTGGCCCAGGAATCCATTATCAGAATGAGCATGCCATTCTGATCTGCTTCTGGATCATCTGCACTGAGCACATCATCCTTGCCTTTGAAGACCTTTTATTCTCCGGCTACAATCAACATTAAAGATTCTGAGTTCAGAAGTTGCTGAAAACGTCAAAACCTCTAGAATTAAACACAGATATATATAAAACACCACCACGCTCAGTGACTTTGTTTCTCCAACACGAAATCTCTGGTTATTTGTGGTTCTACGACTCTTGAAAAGCATACCTATAACAAATCCTTCCACAAAACAGTGCTCCTAAGTGCAGTAACATTTGCGCTATTCTTTTCATTATGTTCACTGTCATAATGAAATGCCTATTTCAGCATTCTACCTGCTAGCTGCAGACGTTAAGAGGAAAATTTCTCTGCTTACCTGGTAATTCCCTTTCAGTAGTAAGGTCCACAGATCCATTCAGCCTGCTTGCAGCTTGGGGGTAAACCAGACTCATCAGTCATCAGCATCAGAAGAACATCCTTCCCATCAAAAGAAATTCACCCCTCCCCACATCAAAAGTTTCTAAAGCTAAAATAAAGCTATTCTACTTTCTTGCATCACAGACTGTGCAGTTCTCTGAAAAAAGGGGGGGAAGGAGGCTGTGAATGATGGGGATACTACGAATCATGATACTACTATCATCTTTTGTTGAATCCTCAGGATTTGAACATCATGTCCAAGTAGGAGGACCATCTGTACATTTTAGAGTGGGGGGAAAAAAAAATAAAGATTATGTATGGCAGAGGAAAGCTTTTTTATTTGCCATGCTAGAGTTCAGGCAGGGAACTTCCAAAACATTCTACCTGCCAGTCAGTAATAATCTCATACTTTAAACCTTAGCATCCAAAAAAAAAAAAAAAAAAGAGGTAATCTTTATCTTTTCCAGGCCCAGACAAGACTGCTGAAAAAATGGTGAAAACTAAAAACTGGGTATGAGTTAGATGTTTGGTATGTTGATGGGCAGCAGGCCTTAAATCATAATTTAAAGCACAGTAGTGAAGCTCTGCACTTTGCTTCAGCCGTTAAAGAAACTTGTTGATTTTGTTGTCCCCACAGAGTTTGACAGATAACTGTCTTTTTCAAACATGCATTTCATCCTGAAAGGACTGGTTTTTTTGCTAGGGCCAATTCCTTGTGAAGCACCCATCTGAGAGTCCAATACTAGATTAAACATCAGAGACGCACATAAAAGGCTTTCCAAAGAAGGTACCTGGACTTTGTTCAAGCCTAAAAACCACAAATAAACAAATAAACATACAAAGCTGACACAATCTCTCTTCTCTTTCTAGACATTAATCCATGAGAGCACTCTATGGATCTCTAAGTTCCCAAATCTTTGCTAGTAAAAAGTCAACATCACAGTGGGCTGGTGGTGGTGGGGAACTAACCCTGAAGCCAACGCTACAGAATGAATACATATGGACAGAGAAGGTGCTGGGGACAGACAGACAGATTATTCATACTACTGCAAGGTATGCCCTAGGAAGCCTTACAGACAAACACCCTGATTTACCCAAATACCCTTACATACAAATACTCTGATTTTTGAATTTCAGGAAAAAGCCATGCCCTGTGTTTTGGGTGTTACACGAATAAGGAAGTACTATAGAAAAATCCTGGAAGCAAGTGGAAATCTCTAAATGCTACCCATGCTGGGAGGAACAGGTCATGCTTGCTTGTTGGGCAGCTCTACAGACACACACGGTCCTGCAGAATAGGCAAGGAAATTAGACTTGCTCTCATTAGACTGAGAAATGCTGTAAAAGACACTCCCACTCACAGCTTAAATTGTTTAACTTGTTTCTCCAAATAGTTCAACTAGCCAACAGGACAACTCCTGCTCCAAGCTGCACCCACCTAATTATTAGCTAAAATATCTCACATACATTAGCATTCACTGTTTTACTCCAGATAGCAACCACACCATGCGTTAAGAGAACACAAATCACAGAGAAACACAAAAAATAACACTGGTAATATTAAGACATCTAGTCTGTTATCAAGTCCTAAAGCAGTGTGTCACACATCTTTCTCGCATGCCTAAAACAATACATGAGCTTAAAAGAGGAAACATCATCTAACAAGGGAAAACTTTCAGCACATATACCAGCACTGTATAAGCCGACTGAAGTGGTCACACAGAAGAAGAAAAGTTGACATACACTGAGCATGGCTATGCACAAGCAAGAGGAATGACAAAAGGTTTACAGAAGGCCTTGCCCATGTTCTTCAAACGTCCAGTTGGGACCCTTAAAAATACTCCTTTTGGCAAGACAAGGGAAAAGAAAAATATAAAAGGTCTATGCAGAAGAATTCTTAACAGCACAGAAAAAAATTAACAGCAACTCTACATATCAATGGCTTGAACAAGTTCAGACACTGGCCTGGGACAGTGAAGCTGAACATTGGCATTCATCTTCTACATCAAACCATGTGAAAAACAGACTGGATATCTGAACTCATGAGGAGACACACTTCCACTAATGGTCCACCACAAGGAAATTCAAGTCTATTATCTGCCATTAGGAAGAATTTCCTACCTAACCTTCAAAGTATTGCTGTTTGGAAAATATTTGCCATTACTTTTGTTGCTTTCCCCATTCCCCATTTATGACAGTAGGGCAAATTTGCAGTGCCACAAGATTTTAAGTAGGTAGCTTAAAAAAAAAAAAAAAAAAAAAAAAAGAGACACTAAGTACATGCTGATCACTGTACCGCATGAAGATGAATTAGAGATTTCACTGGCTGTCTTAGGAAGTTTCCCAGACAAGAGTATAAGACTGTAAGAATTTAGGATGTATTTCCCTAAGTTTCCACATACTCTAGTGGCCAGAAGACCAGCAGCAAGCACAGGGACTTCAAGTTTTTCCCAAAACAAGCCCAACTGTAGTAGAATAAATCACCAGTATATATTTGTTTGCTCACTATTTGACAGATCTTGTACAGAGCACATAGGTCCAGCCTATTCCATCAAACAACACCATGGATTATTATCCAAAGCACACAGAAACTCCAGTAAGGCATTTGCAAATATATCTAGACACCTCTAAGAGCCTTACTTGGTCTCTTCATCCAGAAAGACACAATTAGCATTACTTTCTTTCTAATTCCTAGCATTTTTTAGGTCCCAGCAAGTGCAGAGGGAAAAGAACAGAGAAGGGAACGAAGAGCCCAAGTAGGGAACCTTTGGAGAAGCCACAGAGCACTTCACTGCTTTTACCGAACACAAGGCGGTTGGCTGCACCATGAAATTCATTTGCAGTAACTAAAGAAAATTTTGTGAACTAAGGAAAGCCGTGCTTGTTGGTAGCCAGACTGAAAAAAAAAATCTATTACTTATAGATCTAATGCTAAAAATTTGATAAAATTTACTCTCAGAGGTAACTGACCCACAAGGACTTCAGGTTGCAGTTCTAACTGGCTACAAACAAGACATCCCAATAATTTCCAACTGGAACCAGACAGGATCCCTTTCTCTCTGTCGCCAAGACATTCCCAAACAGGCTTCAGGAACAGTCACATTGTGGGTGGACACCCCATGAGTTTACCTCGTGTTACGTTAACATTCTTCTGGGTTGGAAAGCATGCACCTTTAGCCCAAGCTTACCGTCAACTTCCCACCTGCCATATTCCCATCGTGAATACCTGATAAGCCAAAGACAACAGCCCCACACATTTGTCTCTGCTTCTTTAAGCATAAATCTGGTAGCAGAAATTTCTACTAATGAGATTAAAGTGTTTCTGTAGAAATACAATATTCATATTCTAGAGAGCTAACCTGGGAGCACTTCACAGATCAAAGCAGGCCTGTTAGACTTGCATAAAAGTCTAGCCCTCCAGGAGAACTCGCCAAGACCACCAGGACAAGCATATGGCTCTTCCCGAAGCAAGTGAGGACCCCTGGTTTTTAGCTTCAGTATCTGGAATCGGATACAGACTTTGAGGGAGGATGGGTTACACTGCTCTGTTCTGCAACAGCTCACGTAGGGCTGAAATAGTATCATAGCAGTTCCCTGGACTGCTTAGGATTGATAATAGGCAAATTTTTACCCTTATTCTTGCACAGATCCACAGATTGACTTCTCTACAAATGTCCGGTATCCCCATGTTAACCGAAGTTGTTTCTAGTCATTTGCTCCAAAACAGAGGTTATCACCACTCACACTACTAAATGACAGGCAGGACAAGCAAGAAGCCAGAGCCACTGCAGCCAGTGACCTCTCAGGGAAGGCAGCAACCTTCGTCTAGCTACTGTCTGCAAAGCAGCAGTTCATCTCATGATTTGCAATCATTTCAGCTTGTCATGTTTCTTGTATTCATTTTCAGAATCAGGCAGGATCCCAAATTTTTGGCCTTAGTTTTCAGTAACCACGAAGTCTGAACAAGCCTGTTCTTAGCTGCCAGTGCTGCGAAAAGCTGCATGAAAAGTTTTGTGAACTTTTACAGAAAAGGAAGAATGTCACAAAAGCCCCGGCCCATGCAATTTTTAGGTAAGACTTCGCCATAGTCACTGGGCACACATTTGCTGTACCTGTTAGTGCTTGCGGAAGGTTTCAAAAGACATTTTCCACTTCTGTTGCTGCTGGAGTGGTGCCAGCCGACAGCTTTCATACCCATGGGAAGTGGCTAAAGCAATGCTGGTCTGAACTTGACTACATAGCAGGAGCTCTTAATAATAACATCCCTTCTGGAGGACTCCTCTGTTTCTAAACAGTTGGGTTTTACTGTTAGGGACTATGCTGACTCCCCAAAGAATATGTTAGAAATTTTCCACTTTTTGAAAGGATGTCCAACATTAATAGGCCTCTACTGATACTCATGACTCAACATCTGAGTTACTGTAGCTTTCTGAAGAAAGATGGAAGTGGTTCAGTACATGGCAACTTAAAAAAACAATATGGGCAAGGTAACCAAAAAGGCACGTGCAGATTAAAAAAAGAAAAGGGGGGGGGGGGGGGGGGGAGAAAAAAATTCTTAGACATGCTTAAAACTTCTACATGACAGTTTCAAGACATTCACCAATACCTTTAAATTACTATGTCTCAAGAACTATAAGCACAAAAATAAAGAAACTTTTGAAGATGTAAGTCACTGTGTTAACTGCACAATGTAAGACAAAAAGAGGAAAATAGAAATGCTTTGCCTTTATGTCAGAAACAAAGCAAAAACAAAGCCCAGTGCTACAGTACTGACCCATTGTCAGAGGATTCTGTCTCAAGGATGATGCTATTGGTCTTGTTGTCTATCATAATGTTAGAGATGTCTCCCCCATAGAAACTGGAACGTGGGAAAAAAAAAAAAAAGAAGGGGGGGGGGGGGGGGGGGGGAGATAGAGAAAAAGCAGGTGCTGCAAAAAATTTCAAATTCTTTAAAATGGTATGTTTCCCACCAAATGTAACAAACTGTAACTTTTGTGAGTTAAAGCACAGGTTATCTTAAGTTCTGTGAAGACTATTCCTGAAGCTGGAATAGCAAGTTAGACTCTTCAGCCTGGAAAAAAGCACCTGGGGATACAGGAGAGCACTACAAAAGCATCGACGGCAGATCAAGTGCATAGGGATCAGCTGCTCATTGCCTCTTCCAGTACTAGGGATCATAGGCAAGGTAGGTAGAGCCAGGCTAAAAAAAACCCAACAAATCCGTGCAATGGGTAATAGACCTGTGCAGCTATTTTCCAGGGGAGAATACTAAAGATATCTACATAAGCTCAAGGAGAAACTGGACAAGTACATGGAAGAGAGATTCGTTATGGGCTACCAATTAGACAAACCAAATTCCAAAGCTCAGGAAATCCTCTGAACCAGAAACAGTCGGGGGATGGAAAAAGGAGTGATCAAACACACACTTTTCTTCCTAATCCTCACTAGGCATCTACTTACTGCAACTGTAGAAGGAAGCTGGGCTAGATGAGCCTTTGATCTGAACCAGCACAGCCATTCTCACATACTCAAAGTCAGGAGACATGGAATTACCTCTTTTCCTTCAAATTGGAAGAGATACCCTTCTCTCCACTAAGAGGAGAGAGGTTTCCTTTCTGCAAGTGTGGATGTTCATTTCAGTCAAAATGAGACAGACAATGTTCACTTTACTTTTCACCTGTCTCCACTTTGGAAGTCTGTCCTTGCAACCCTGCTCTACTTTCCAGAGTTAACAAACACATCTTAAAAGCTGATCAAATTTCATCTTACGAGCTGTTCCGTGATTTTTCATCTCCACAGCTCCCACTGGAGTTTTTTTCAGAACCAGACTGCTCCTATAGTTAGGAACCTTCTCATTTCCATCCTCATCACAGCCAGCTTTTACCCATCTGTTCTTGTGCCAACAATTGTCTGGTTTTGAGCTAAGCTGCAAGCCATCGGACTTGTTCACAATAATGGACCAATGGTCTACTACAATGAAGGAAAGCAAAAGGTCAGATCTGCATCACAAAACACCTATTTAATTTTGCACCTAAAATTCCAAGTTACTCCAAATCCCAGAGAACAGAGTCAAAACATATACACACATGCTTTACATTCTGCATTAGCCCGCTAATGTCAAGTGAAAATGCAAAGGGATTTTTCTTAAACAGATCCCTCAGACTGGAAAGAACATAAAAAATAAATGCAGACCTGTAAATAACTTTATAGGTATATTACATACAGTTATGCAAGTCATTTATACAATAGGCGTAACAATAAAGAGAAAATAAATTAAGATAGCAGTAAAGTATAAAAAACTTACTTCCCAATGTTTTCAGGTAGTGCTTGCAGAGAGATGTCATTTACTGAAAGACACGTTAGATTCTGTAATTCAGGAAAGCTTTCGGGCAACCTATGGAGATATTAATTCAAATCAAGGACTTCCAGCAGAAGTATTCAAATTCATGTAATACATACTGGAAAAGAGAACATGTAGTGGAAAACAAGGAGTCTATTTAGCAAATACACACAGAGGGAGGCATGCCCAGACTCCAGCATGACTCTCAGAAAATTCTAAGGATCATAGTAAGAAAAAAAACAAAACATGACTTAGAGACTTTGAAGTTTCTTCTGTGTCAAAGAACAGGTAATATCCCTGTCTCCTAGCCCCTCTCTTCCCTGCCCCCCAATTTGAAACTTCAAAATGCTATAGGGCTTGAGAACATTTTAAGCATTTTAACAATTTTTTTAAAAAAATCAAACATTAAAATTTTTTTTTTTACTTTTATTTTCCTGTATCACCTAGATGGTAAAATAATTAAATGAATTATTTTTATTCAGGCTTCAGTTACATACACACTTACAGCATGGCCATTTTGTATTAGCTACTAGGCTGCTTTTCAGTTGCTGCTTTTTGAAGAAACAATCTGTTCACTATGAAGACAACATTCCGCTGTTACAACATTTCACATTTACTGGTTCACAACACAACAGCATGTAATCCCTCCCTTCTTACACTATAAAATGCAGCCATATGCAAAACACTCCCAAAGTTCCCAAAGCCTTTAGGTCCATCACCCGGACGGTCTTCTGCAAGGCTCGGCTTCCCCTCCCCTCACACAGACGGATTCCTGTACCACTCACTGCTTGCTGGCAGCCGGGTTGCACCAAGCAGCTCAGTTTGCAGTTGCACAGGAGACAGGGTGGGGTAAAAGGGGCAATGAGGTAGAGGAGAAGAAGCCCCTGGCCCAACCATCCAACTTCTGCTCGACCCCCAGAGCATGCAACCTAAGCTCAAGCTGTATCATTTGGTTTGGTTGCTGCTCTCCCCATCACCCAGCTCAAGGCACATGGTATGACCTGCAGGCAAGTAACCAACAGGAGATGCACACCTACAGGCAAATACAACTGTGCATGATGGGGAAAGGGAAAAAGACAAATTACAACAGGTGGCCAGGGAAGGCTTTTCATGTGTTCAACTCCATACTGTACTGTTCGTCATTTTCTGGACCCTGTTAACACAACATGCTCAATACCTCCAAAATGTGAGCTCCACTGTAACTATTCATTACCATTTAGGCTCTAACAGGTTTAAGACTGGAGTTAAACGGTCTGATTATCTTTTGGTCAGCCCTGAAGTGGACAGGTAGTTGGACTAGATGATCGTTGTAGGTCCCCTCCAGCTGGAACTATTCTATTCTATCCTATCTATAGCATATAGTGGACTTCCAGTCTAATCTACAATAAATGCGCCTGCTTTTTATTAATATAAACCATCTGAAAACAGCTGGAAAAATGGTCTGCCAGGCACTTTTAATGCTGCAGGTTCATCAATGATTAAGTCTGACAATGAGGCAACACACTGTATTAGTGGTAGGACATTGATTGGGAAGATCTCCGACTGGCTTTTAAGCTTAGAGGAAATAAGGACAAGAATCAATGGCCAAAAAAAGTTCCAGGATATCACGCAGAAAAGGAAATCACTGCTAGACTTTCCCACTTTGTCTGGGTAAATTAGTACAAAATCTACATGCTGTTATATAGGTAAAACTGAAATTCTGGATCTCATCACAGAAAATACGTGGCAACCATGTGTAAACAGCTTCTGGTATCTGTGTTTTCTAACTTAGTAAACTGCTTGGAGTGATGTTTTCCAGGACACACATACACTTTGGAGCCACTTTATCAAGAATTTTTAAAATTCCCTTAAACTGTCAACGAAGAGTTATGAGATCTATTTCAACCCCATTAAGAAGCCTTTCTACTCTTTTGTTAATTCCACTCGGCTGTAGCTGTGCATTACAACACTGCTGTTTAAGGAAAAACATTACTTGGGCCCCAGGCCTTATTCAGCACACGAAATGGAGAAGGATAACTAGCACACTACTACAGACAATTTTGATTTCAATACCACGAGATGCAGCTCTGAGCTTTACGTACTGCACACTGATGCCTGGGAAAAAGGTGGCCCTCACCACTTGCATATCTAAACATCAGTTCAGCCTCAGTTTGCTTTACGGGATTTTTGTGGTATTATTATCCTCACTATATAAATGGGCTACAGAGGCACAGGGATTAAGATCACAAGTGACCCTTTAACGCTCAAAGATATGACTTTTCAGAGAACTTAGGATGCACTATGGGCGATATTCAAAGTGCAGTTCTGAAGAATCTCAGCCACACACGTGGGAGAAGCCGTCTTGCAAAACCACTGGAGCGGCTTAAGATATTACAGACACTCTTCTGTTTGTTAGCACTCCTGCACCCCAGCCAGCCAGCTAATGCTGCAAGTATTCCCAGCCCATCTCAGTGCAAAGCAAAGCAGGTCGGCCAGCGCCCACTGTAAATACTCTGGTTTATGTGACTTGCTCAGCACCACAAAGGAGCTCTGTGGCATGGGCCCGTTTAGGAAACAGTTCTCCAAAGAGTACTCAAAGGCCTTAACTAGCAGATCACCTCTTCCTTGTTCTCTCCAGCCTCATTTCACTAGATAAATTCCAAATTCTTCAGCAAATGGAACAGAGAAATGTAAACAAAACTCCTCTTCTATACTAAAAGTGTGCGCAATCCCCAACCCCAGCTCATCAGAACACAGACCAGGAGCAGCCGTAGGAGCCACCAACATATGCAGTGCATTTTTGCCACATGTTACTGCATGTCACTGTGTCCCAATTGACGGGAGGTGATGAAACACTAGTCCAAGCTTTAATCATTAGTAAAAGCCATTATCTGCAGCGGCTGATCTGAAGTCTATTCCAAATCGTCAGGCACCTGGGTTTGTGCCAATGCATTCGTGCTAACCATTGCCTTATCTCTCCCAAGTATGAGCATGGTTTTCCTATGCATTTAAGAAGAGGAATGAAAATTACTTAAGAGACAATCAGATTTACATTTTTCCTGGTTGGCTAACAAATTTCATCCCCTCCCCAGAAAGATGCACATCACTTTTTAAATCTGCACTTTTGCTGCAGTCCCTGCCAGAGACACACACTGTTGGCAAGATTTCATAGAGATCCTAGGT
Source organism: Pygoscelis adeliae (assembly GCF_000699105.1). Classification (NCBI taxonomy): domain Eukaryota; kingdom Metazoa; phylum Chordata; class Aves; order Sphenisciformes; family Spheniscidae; genus Pygoscelis; species Pygoscelis adeliae. The sequence continues at coordinate 15,319,356 of NW_008825615.1, forward strand.
CACAATTTTTAAGGGCTTATTTAAAATTGTAATTGTTACAGCAAGATTGTAATTCTGGTATGGCAAGTACTAAGAAGAAGGTGGAAGTTACCTAGTCAGTGGATTCCCACTGAAATCTGCTACCTGTAGTGCTCTGCAGAATGAGATGCTTTCTGGTATTTCAGGAATATCTGCAGAAGAAAAAAAAAAGGAAAAAAAAATTGTCAACAACTGTACTGCAGCTACACTGAAATTGTCTCATTACATTCAGTAACTTGCTGCTGCAAGGAGTTATCCTGGTATCTTTCAAGACATTTCAACATGCAAGACTGCTTCACATCCAAGTATACACGGCTATCGCGGCAGAGCCATTTTGTGCTTTTTCACATCCAATTTCCCCTTCCTGCTCCACGCTGCTCTTCCTGATCCTAGACTACTCACCTGTCCTTGGACTGATCTTTATCAGCCTCTGCCCATCAAAAAAACAGAGACTCTATGTGCTAGGACTGTCCTAAAGAACCAATTAAAATCTGAACCTCTTGTAATTTGATCAATACCCACCCACAACCTGTGCTGGCAGAGAGTAGCAGGGGGGAGGGAAAACAAGGGAAGGAAGAAGAGAATGTGCAAGTCTCTCCACACTCTCAACGTACACTCATGGGAGCAGAACCAGCCTCCCTCACACTAAAACCAGGTAATTTGAAAATATTATTCAAATCGGCGGGTCCCAAATAAGTGCTAGTACATTATTTCAGATTGCCAGAAAGTAATCAGAGATATTTGTATGTGAAAACAGATTTTTTTTCAAGTATCTTCAACATAACACATTTACCTACTGAAGTTAGGCATGCTATCTTAAAAATAAAATTGTCTTCTGGACCTCTTACATCAAGCTGTATTTCTATGAATAGGCTGTGGGTCCTCTGTGTAAGTCCCTGTTTACTGTCACTGAGATCCAGCAAAAATGAAACAAACACATTTGGTTTCCTTGTTTAATAACTTAGATTTTTATGATTCATTTTGAAAAGAATTCAAAAAGAAAAAAAAAGGCAAATTTTAAAGTAAAAATCCAACTTCTGTTTCCGAGTTTTTTTCCTATTTCCATTTTTTCTACAGAGCATTACATCTACTCCATCTCCTCTTCCTGCTGTTCTCATCACAAAGAATACTTCGGGAAATGTCTTCATAGATTTTCCTCATGCAAGTGGCACCACTGACCTCAGCAGCCATCAGTAATCTAAATATGTTGAAAAATATTTGGAAATATTTGGAAATATGTCTCTTCCTACCTAGCTGAGTAACTCAGAATTGACTGCCTATGTATTTCATTCACCTCTTCTCCCCAGAAGTGGCGCAATGGAGGGATGCGGGGAGGAGGGAGGGGAGTACCCATTCATCAGGTTCTCCTCTTGCCAGGTAATCTGAGCAAATGCATCTGTTTTGAATGATTCCGAGCTCAGAACTGAACCCAGAGCCAGCAAGAACATCTTCCAAACCCACAGGTCACCAGCTGTGAACGATCAATGAAAGGGTGGTAGAGGAGCATCTCCTGGGAACCTTCTTCTGTTTCCTACATGAGTGGGAAGGGCTGGAAGGAAGGAGATGGGCACCCCCAAATGGGTTTCACTCCATCCCAAGAGGTGCTTCCTCTTGGAATGGAAGCAAATCACTCTTGCCTCACGAACCTCAGTGCTCGCAGGACACTCACCAGGCACAGCTTTGAAAACAGCCAGGGCAGATGGAGAAACGGTTCCTAATGATTATGAGTAGCTCTGGAGTGGTCTAATCACTAACCCCAGAAATACAGTGCATATTCAGAAAATATATTCACTGTTACTAAATGTCAAAATAATGAATGAGAGGGGTGAGTACCCACAGTGTGAGGCATCAAACAACCAAGCTGTGCTTCCACAACGCCAAACAAAGCCACCGAGGGTGAGGTTTGCATGGAGAGGTGTGTGCAGCACAAATAGTTCCCTCAGTACACTTGGTGAAGGAGAATAAAATACTGTTAAATGTACACAATCCCTAAGGCCTGTCAACAGCAGTAGTTGCCCCATAAAATGGAATGGGTAACTTTAGAGACTAAGTCCCATCAGAGATGTTTTATATGTTCTTACCCACCCACCGTAACAGCTTTGCTATTTGAGGAGAAACAGTTGATCTTTCCTAGAAATCCAACAGCAAGGAGATAAATTCAGAGTGAAACAATAGGTGAGGCCTTTGAGGTTAGAAGGGACAGGTCACACCGAGTCCCCAAATCAGGATGAAGAGAGCTCGATCCCCTGTGGCAGCTTGCCTCACAGAAAGACCAGACCACGTGGCAGGACATCAGCCTGGCGCAAGGGCCAGAGAGGTGCGGGGGCCGCGACTCGGGACCCTGTGCAGGGGGCGTCAGGCCGGAGAGCAGCCAAGCCTTGTGGTCAGGCTCTTCGAACCTCTTCATGGGTTTCACCTCATTCGCAAGGCCAAATCCAGCACAACACGCGCCAGTGATGCAGTCAACAAGCAGATTCTCCACGAAGAAGCTCAGAAGTAGCCATGAAGCTACTACAGGAGGCACAGGGCTCCCACATTTAAATCGGGGACACTGGAACAACCAGCCTTTTTCAAAGTGTCACATTCACAAGTGTCTCTGCTGACCTCACTTCAGGAGTCAAAACCTCCTACTTTATTCCTCTCAAATAGTAGGGACAAACAGGTCTGAATAGTGGCATTTGAATAACTAGGAAAAAAAAAGTATCATTAAGATTGCCTGATTAAATTATGACCTTAAAGTGATAAATTCTCATAACACTCTAAGTCTTAAAAGCATTTGCCTGTCACTAACACTCCAGAAAGTAAAAGCACTAATGTCATTGCAGAGACATTGCTCTGTCTTGCAAAACAGATGGCAAATAAACTACTTTTTCTTTTTTTTTTTTTTTAAACATTCATGTAGAAACATTCACTTTTGAAAGGGTGTTC
>NW_008825615.1:15322365-15334406 GCF_000699105.1 Pygoscelis adeliae
TAAAATCAAAACAATTACAAAACTACATTTACAGACAGCAAATTTTACCCATTCCAATCCTCTTATGATTGAATGCTGCCTGTAAAAGACTGAATTTGTACTACAGGATTATTGAAGACAGAGGTCCTACATGTACTCAATAGACGTTGTGACTTCTACCTTGCGTTACAGCAATGACAAACACTGATACTGAGCTCTGCTAACCAGCAGCAAGTGAAGTGTGTCACCCACCATCTAGTCTTTCCCTGTATAAGTAGCTGGAGGAGTCCTGAAAGGGACATCACTATTTCAAAGCTTCCGAGGGCTCAGAATAACTCATTTCTTTGCAACCAAGCCAGTGTCCACAACTTTTATACATGCATATATGTACACACATATATGCACACACACACCTTTCACATAAAGATACACTTTCTGCATGTGTGAATCACTCTCCCAGATAAAAAAAAAAAAGCCCCACAAAAATCAAAGCTCAAGTAGAAGTAACTATCCTAATTTGTTTGGGAAAAAAATATATACACACACACCCCCCCAAAAAAATGTAACATATAAAGCAGAAAAACTTAAATCCTCAATAACAAAGTTTCTGAAACTAATCATGCTACTGATTTCCTCCACCAACATGTAGTTTCATTGCCATACTGCAAATAATTTCTCTTCTACTTCTGTATGATAGACTACGAAAACCAGAAAATACGCCTTCTCAGCAAAACTATTTTGATAAGCTTTTTCTGTTACAATTCTGGGGTATTATCTGTAAAAACCAACAAGTATCTGAGCTAAGTAAAAATTACTCCAATATAAGATACTACTTGAAATAAGACAGTATCAGCACTGCTTGTAGTTTGGACGCATTTGAAAACTACAAAATCTGTTCTGAAAATGAAATGCGCTTTCCCAGCCTAGTTATTCCAGACTATGAAGTCACTACATGAGCAAAAATCTTCAATAAGAAACGGTTACAGGCACAGGGAAATGAAGGGAAATTCCATTTCTACGTTAAGCTTTTTTTTTTTTTTTGCATGTAAAGTGCATTTTCGTCCCCACATTGATACTTCTTCCTGTATCTGATTCATTTTTCTCCTCCACCTAACTGGACAAGGGACAGACAAAAATTCAGTGCAACTCTTTGAACTGAGGATCATTATACATTTAGTAGGTTCAACAAGGTTGAAATAGAACTTGTTTTAATTGCAGGGCATCTTAAAAAGATTTCTCAGGCAAAACACAACCAAGTTATGAGGAGATACTTTATCACTGCATGTGAAGACTACTGTAACATTGCGTTGAATAAATGAAGTCAGAAGAGAAAAGGCAAGGAACATTTTAGTATATGACAAAAAAAACAGGAGTGATTATTACAGCAGAGAAGATGATGGTCCATAATAGAAGCGTTGACATAATTAACTGAAATGCAACAGAGGATATTAAAATATATAAAGAAGTCCTTCTGTCTCTTGATGGATTAAACAGCTTTCACCATTACTGTTGACTACTCGATTTTGTTACAGACATTAACACGCACATCTCTGCCAATATCAGCAGCAGTAAGGTTGAATGGTTTTCTTGCCACTGCTGGATAACCAGCTCAAATCCTACTTAAATATCTAGGATTCTTCTAATGCTACACACTGACGAATGCTCTATATTTACACAATGCCCCAGATGTTCTGGCATACAGATTGTGCAGCATTGCTAATCATAAAGCCATAAACCAAGCATAAGCCCTGTGACGTGTGACAATACAAATACACTGGCAGCAAAAAGAAGTCGTGCCAGCAGAAGTGGATGAAAATCAAGCTTGGCAGTCATGTATATAAGAGGGCATACTTCCCCCCGCCCCCATTCAAAATACCTCTTCAGATGTTTATCATTCTAGTTTGCACAAGAATTTGCTAATGATCTAGCAAGTCCTGTACAAGTGACTAAAGAGGTAAGTTTGACACTAGGGAATTCTGTACTGTCTGAATGAGAAAATTACTTCTAAAAATCCTTTTGTTTGGTGCTAATCTATTTTTTGTTGAAGATTTTTACAACAGCGAAATCTCTCAGTCCCCATTCCCCCCCTTTCCTTCTTCTGATGGCTGGGAGGGTGGGGGAGAAGACAGCCTTCAGTTTAAACTGATAAAACCTTTTGTATGGCACATTTTTACAGCATTGTATATCGAATTTCAAGAACTAACAGTATTTTTTTTCTACCCAAAGGCTACACGGCCAGCATCCTTTACACATTCTGCAATAGTGAACATAACTTCCAATACCTAATCAATATCAAGACAGCAATGGCCGGGAAGGTCCTAGGCTGCAACAGGGCTACCAGAACAGAGCTACTCAAACAGTGGACTCTAGCTCGAAGTAAAAAGTATTTTTACAACAACTTAGCTGAAGTCTTCGATGTGTCACGTTCCTGAGGAAGAGTTTACAATGTTCAAGAGTCTTTCCAGGAGCAACTACTGGACGCTGTTATATCTTCCGGCTATGAAGGCGACATAGAGCACTGTGCTTTAGGAGGGCTGGAGCTGGCACACCCCGTACACCCCAGCAAAAGTCAACTGAATAGTCCTGATCTAGACAGTCATAGCAGAAGGCCCACAACCACATATGTACAACACAGGCAAACACCTTAACCACTTAGTGATTAGTAATTCATTAATGTATTAAGCAGTTGATTAGTTTATACCAAATGTATACTCAGGAAGCCCATTCCAGACTCAAAGACAGTGAATTCATGCAGCATTATCCCTCAGGAGGGAGATAATTTGTATGTGAGGCGAACCAGATCTCATCCATCAAATTCAGTACACAGAAGAATCTTCCCCCTGCCTCTTCTCACATATGTAATATACAATATCTAGTATAGTGTATCACACATACACAAAAGGTCCAATAAAGCATTAAGCATTGCAGTGCTCAAGTGATTTAGGAGCCTAGAGGTTCTCTTCCCTCTTCCACGGAGGTTCCTCTGTGCCACCCACTGCAGAGGGGTCTCTGAGAAGCCTGCCCTTAGGAAATCTCTCCCACCGCACTCTCCACCTCCTCCACCTTCCCAATGTGGGAGGAGGAAACTGCCCACTTTATCAAATACCTAACAAGAAGGAATTTGTGGTGCAAATATTTGTTTGTCTTTACGAAGGGCTCTTCAGCTGCAAAGCCCAGCTGAGTATGCTGTTGTCTTGCAGACGCCACCACCACATCTCTCTACCCTCCCCAAAGCAGCCAAGTGCAGCTCCCAGAGGTTCTGTCTCCGTGGGGGGAAGCGATGGAGGGAGGTCACTCATCCTCTCCCCCCATTTCCACATTAAAATCATGACATACACAATGATCTGACAGGCTTCTTTTTTTCTAGAAACCGGAAGGTTTTGCTCCTAGCCCTGAAGGCTGCAGTACCTCTTGTAAGTATATGTTACAAATTCTGGGGCACAATGTGACAGGAGTCACGCCGCTCTTGCAAAGTCTATTGAGATTAAGTGGCTCTTGTACAGGTTGTAACATTTTCCTCTTCAAGCTCTGAGGCTGAGGATATACAAAATACAAGAGATACGGCTCTTTTAAGACCGACCTGTCTTTACAACTTTAAGAAAAATTTACAAACAGGTTCAGGATGGGTTTTCTCAACTAAATTCCTTACTGTATAATTAACAAGAAACTGAAGCAAGGTACGCATCTCATTCCTCCTCCTCATTGCTTCTGGATACATCCCTTTTCCAAAGGAGGAGAGGAGCAGGGAAAAAAATCCTCACAAAACTGCATTTCATGGATACACAGATATTATTTCAATTTACTTGGGAAAAAAAACTGTGCGGGGACATAAAAACAAGCTGGTTTTTGAACAGATAGCATGTGGTAAATCAACAGACTGCCCTTCTCAGCTGCAGGAAGAAGCAGTAACAGAGAACCAGGAGCTGTAAATTGGAAACAGGAGGACAAAGAAACCGGGGGGGTGGGAAGCTCAAAGATCAGATCACAAGGAAACAATAGTTCCAGATGAATTAAGTGGAAGAGCCTGAGTTCAGCAAGGAATTTAGGTCTTCCACCTTTTTACTGATACATGCCAATGAAGAGTTAAACAAGGCCAGGAGACATTTTTATAAGGATTTCCATCTTGGACCTCGAGGCTAGCAGGAATTAAATACTTTTAGTCTGAGAAGCAAGAAAAAAAAAAGTAAAACCTAATATTCTACCTATGAAGATGCGGATGCCAGAAAATGTATTAAGTGTTTTAGCAGCAAAGTTACAGATTTATTGGATTAATTCTTCAGTAACTTCATAGTCATGGCATCTAACCTTCTCAAAAAAAAGAAACCAAAACCCAAGCAACTCTGTGGATGCAAGAACTAACAACGCCTGTTTGCAGTTTGCCATTTTATGATGTCTAATCTAGATTATCCAGACAATGAAGTATTTATTTTATGTCACTCCCATATGGATTGTCTGATGTTTAACGCTTTAGCTGATACTTCAGCAGGCCAAAGGTTTCTGTCTCCACTTGTCCTGCTGCTTAAAAACAAAAAAACAAAACCCTCACTAAGAAGCCTAAAAAGCAAACAAAACCACCCCCCTAAAAACCCAAACAAAAAAAACCCCTTCAAAATCCATAGCCTTCTCTTGAATTTGGATGAAACCAGACACTGTTGCTAGATGCGCACACAAGTACATTTAGCAGTTTCCTTAGAAAAAACAGTTAAATCTGGCAGAATATACCATGATGGAAAAATTCACTTTTCTGTAATCCATTTAAAAAGAACACCTTCTAAACTTCTCTAATTAGATTATTCCATCATGAGATTTCAGTCATCTTCTCTTTCCCAACCAGTCAGCACTTCCTGCTTCTTCCTTCCCCTACCTGATGAGCCTTGCTCAGTGACGAGGTCAAGTCTTTTCTCTCTCACCTTACTTCTGCTGCTGCATATAAAGCTCACCTGCTCCTCCAACTTACCAACACCAAATTCATTTTAGTGACACAGATCCACAAATTCCAATTTTTACATCACCTCAAAGCGAGCAAGAATTTCTACATGTCTGTGGGATTCCACAGTGCTCCAGAATCTAAAAGCAATTTGCAGTACGTGTTTGTTTCTTCCCCAGTACTCTTTGTACATTGATCCCCAAACTTCATGTGTAAAACATGAAGTTGATAATGTTTTTTAAGCACAGGTTTTAAACTAATCTCAAGGGAGGGATGGGGAATAATACAAAGAAAATACATGTCACTAGAAATTAGATGTGTCAAAAAAACAAACAAACAAAAAAATACCCAACACAACTGCTAGCAAGCAACCATCTAAAAGAGTGAAAAATTCTGCTATCTCCAAGTCTGCAACAAGGAAGCTCTGCTTTCATTAGCACAAAAAAAACCCCCCACAAAACCAAAAACAGTCACTGGCCTGACCCAGGCTAAAGCTTCAGATCATCTGCAGCAGTGCTCTACCACCATACAAACCACAGTAGTCTCTGGTGGGATGTCCCATGGCTTTCGGGTGTTCACAACCAGGGTTGCAGTGAGTGCATTCACAGGATGCTTTCTTGTACCAGGTAGGATGTGTCCATGCAGCAGGAGGAGAGCAATTTTTTTTTTTGTCCATAAGTGCTCACCTGGACACAAAGCAGTTCTGAAGGCAAACAAGCAACATCCAGCAGTTGCGTATTTTAACAAAAAGATGCGTTTGCCAACCATACTGCCTCACAGCACAGCTTGCTGCCTTTTTTTTTTTTTCCTTGTCCACTGAGCAAGAAAGTGTCAATTCACAGTTATTTCTCAGCATTCTGGGTTTTACTATTTGCCACCAGACTTGTACCAGCACATTCGTGTCAGGGCAGCTGGTGGCAGACAGAGAAGAGGATTTCACAGAGGAGGTCTCTGCTCAGATGCTGTGGCAGCGCAGCAGAGGTGGACAGCCAGATCCGAGGTGAGAGCACAGGGCAAAAGGCATCAGCTGTTAGACGAGAGAGTGGAGCCCATGTGGAGCTGCAGGACAGGATCAGAAGACTTAGAGTGCTTCTGCCTAATTAGCTTATGTCCTCACTGTAAAATAGCTGGGTCACCAGCTGAGGCTGAATTGAAATAAGCGCTCGAGCCTTTCCTCTGTCAGTATTTCTAGTTTGAAATCACTGGTTATCCTGCTTTCGGTGGGGGAGAAGAAAAGCAGGACACTTACCCACTTTGTGGGCAGAAGGAAGGTAATCCTACAGTATGGATGACAGGTATGTCTTTGAGGGCAGATAGCTGAATTAAAAGGGGAAGCATTGGTGTGCATGCACTGATACAAACAAGTGAGCTGAAGCCCCAGAGAGCAAAACAAAGACTACACACCGCTCTGCAGTGGCATGGACTGATGCTCTGCAGGTCAGCTGCCACATGCTCACCCGGCCTTCTAAGGCAGCTTTAAATTACTTGCTAAATAAAACGTACCTATCACGCAATACACAATGAATGTGGTGTCCTGAGGATGACTAAGATCTGTAAAGAGACTTTTAATTAGGTTGTAAAGCAGCTAAAAAGAATAAACACTTCAAATAAAAAGCAGTAATATCAAACCGCCTGCAACTGAAAGTAGAACAGTTTAATACCATTGCTGTTGATTTCTGAAAGTACCCTGATAACTGAAGACAAAACAAAATAAAAGTTTCTCAATCTGCAACTATAATCCATTTTGGAAGTAAGGAAAAGGTAAAAATAAGGCTCATGGTGCATTTGGGACACTGGCCTACAGCTGCCAAAGACTGACCTCCAAAATCTTGGACACTACTCAGACTGTCAGCCTTGCATAGCAGCAGCTCTCTCTTTACACTACAGTGTTGTGACTATTGATGCTTCCTCAGAAGCATCTCTACTGTTTGGGTAATCCTGAAGTAGCATATTTAACTTTGGTGAAGTCTGCAGTTATTTTCACATAAATGATAGCATATTTGTCATAACACGGTGACTGTGTTGAGAGAGGATTTTGGAATGAGAATATCCTGATGTCACAAGACTTGTGTCCAGAACAACTGCACTATCAATACAGTCACACGCTCAGTTTAAGCAGAAACTACAGAAATGGGTAGCAACTACTATATCATGTAGCCAGAATCCATCTCTACGGTAGGTATGAAACCGCACACATTAAACCAACAGTATTATTCTTATTGGATATCAAAGTGAAGAACCACGTTGAGATTTTGGTATCAAGCAACATGCAGGGTCAAATATGGCCTAACAAGATCTGCCCACACACAGATTTCCTCAGTAGGTGCCACAGCAAACCCATCGCTCCACAGATCTCAGCTCTGCTGAGAGCGGAGTCAGCAACAGAACCAGCATAATCCACCTACAAAGATTATCAAAATCCATTTAATTCTCCCACTGCACACACAGTTGCATCTTTTCCACTGTTTTGAGACTTGGGGTTTGGACGCAAGACCAAACCCCAAGGTTACAGAGCACTTCCACGGAGGAACAGCTAACTTGAATGCCTCTCTAGCTGCCAGCTAGAGAGCCACTACAGTTAGTGCAAATCTGCTGGTACACAGCAACTACATTGATGCTACAGGCTTGCATGACCAAGTCCTCGGTAGGCATGTTCAATGGAAGCAAAAAAGAGTAGCAGCAGAGAAGCCTGCCAGGCTTTTATCACAGAGACACAGCAACATGGATGCACACACAGAAGTGCAAGAGGCTCATCTCCTACATAAGCAAGGGGGTTAGTCTTCATCCGAGAAGGGGGTGGACAGCGGAACGGTACAAATGGCACTCCTGCAGCTGGGAAGGGTAGGAAAGCCACCCCCGTGCCTAATACCCAGCAGCCACTGTCCAGTGTGAAAGCTCTCGGTGATTTTCTTCTTAGCCTAAAAAAGCTGAATGAAACAAGCTGCTGACAATCTGTCAAAGGCTGGAAAAGGTATAAGATATTAAAAAAAAAAAAATCCAGACTTCCACACCACACCTGTTAAGAGAAAGTATGTGTGGTGTAGCAATTTCTTTCAAATAAAAATACTACGATTAAATTAACACCTTCGGGGCATTTTAAGGAGCATGCAATATCGTGACAAAAACCTATCAGCAGAATCTGGAGGATTTAATACTTGTCAAAAGCAAACAAAAAACCCTCTTCTTGGAGAAGAGGGATACTAAAAAGGAATGCACCACGTCTGCAAGAACACAGCATACATACGTAGCATACATAATCCCAAATATCAGCATGCATTAAATTAACTACAGAAACTTTATGCATTACCCCTCCTGTCTGGAAGAAGCTACAGAACAAGAAAAGCCATTAACATTTTAATGAATCTGGGATGGCAGGGCCCTAAGCTCTAAGAATTCAGCCTCCAGGGGTTGCGCAGAAGGAAAGGGGGGGAGGGAGTCACTGGAGGAAGCCTCTGTGAGATGAGCAGCATGGGTAGCGGCCTGCTACAAATCCCAGGGATCTCAAACAAGCGGCACGCGCTTCGAGAGAGAGGGAAGCTTAATGAAGTGCCAGCTGAGACGCAAGGAAAAAACTGCAGGAATCTGAGCACGTCTTTCTTCCTTTGGAGATTGCACTTGTTTTCTGAATCACAGGGTCTTTCGAGACTTATCCCGGAGCGTGCCCAAGTGCTGTGGGAAAACAAACAGCACACAGGTGCTTCTGATTGTGCACAGAGCAGAATCTCTCCTCTACCATGTAGAGCAAAGACTTGCACCGAAACTCAATGCAAAGCACAGGAGCCCTACCCAAACTTCAAGGATGTCAAGCAAGGACGCTTCAGGTTCCCAGTATCCTTGCAGAATTCACCAGTGATGTGAGAATCCAGGAAAAGATTTACCCAAGCTTGGGGAGTCTGAGGGAACCAGCGCTAGTTTCAGACACACAGCAGTTAAGCATCTATCTCAGAAGATGCTACAGGGAATACTCCGAATCTGAAGACACGCTTTGCCAGCAACTCAAAAGCTCAGGCATCCACTGTTGAAATCCTACGAGTGTCTTCTTTAGCCTAGTACATCAGCTTCTTAAACAACGTAAGACCAAGGGGCAGAGAGAAACTACATTGCCAAATAACCTTCAAAGTGTTCACCATCACTGTGCTGTTTTCTTAGCACAGCTTCCCTGCCCTCTGGTATTCCCATCCTTGATTCATCCATTCAACCTTTGTTCAAATAACAGCCTCAGCCAGACTAGAAAAGCACAGTGGGGATGCTTCCTAGGAAATCTGCATGAACACATGGTCTTGCAGAGGAATAAGAAATAGCATCAACATGCAAATAATCCAGGAAAAGTTTAAGATTATATGGCTCCTAGCCTTCCCCAAATCCTTCTCCTTCTCCACCACTAAGGCTCTCACCTTGCCCTCCCCAGACTTCTCTCACATACACCCAAGAGCACAGGAGCATCAAGTTTACTTCTGCTGAAGATTTTTGCATTTTCCTTAGAAGGATTTTTGTAGTTCTAGATTCACTTATTAACCAAAAACTGCTTAAAGGATTAATTATGTAGCACAGTTTTAACATATATTAGCATGTTTCGGGCATTTTGAAACACTTGGGAATTTAAGAAAGCCACACTTAAGAGTTTTCCTGTTCAATTTTCCCGAGTGCCTATGAACTAGGGCTACTTACACGGTGGGTAACACCGCATTGCACAGGCAGGCATCCAGAGCTACCTCCGAAGAGTCGGGAGGGATCCTGCCTAGGGGGATCAATCCCACCTCTAGATGCAACATCTCACCACTGCACAAAACACAGCTGGCCTCTGCAGCCTGGAAGCGCACCCAAGTCCAGCCATATGATATACCCACCATCTCATGGAGCTTCAAAGATCATACACAGACCAAAGGATTAGAAAGTATGAGAAAGGAAGACATGTTACCATTTTATTATGAGGGAGATGGAAGTACTTTTGTTTATTCAAAACCCTTTCTGCCTCCTCCTGTGATGAGAGGTTAAAAGATAAAAGGACTACTCCTGTACACAAAACATTAAATGAATTTATATTTCTGTTTTTAAGCTCTTGAGGAAAACGAATGGCCAGAACTGAAAACAATTAGTGCACCAAACCAGACAGCTAAAACAACAAAAAACACAGAACAATGATCTCTTATTTCCCAAGTTCAGATGTCACCATCACACTTTCCTATTCATGCAGCATACTGCATTTTGAAAAGCTGGGCTGTTTTTCCTCTGCCTGAAAGGAATACAAAGAGTTCCTATTTTTTTTTCTAAGTACTTTGATAGTTAGAAAAACAAAAACTGATGGAGTGCAAACCACTGAACAGGAGAAACCTTTGGCAGGTTGAGAATCTGACATATTGGAAGGTGGGTTCAAAATACAAAGCTAAGAAACGAAAATACTGTAAATCTCCAAAATCTTATGTGAGAATTCGCCCTGCAGCGTCCCAGATGGTGTGTGTTTTGCCTTTTAATTTGAAGAGCTGTTGAGACAACCATAACATGACCAAACAGCAGAAAGTAACATCAGTCATCTTCTGCCGTGGCTCCCCCTGCATCACCTCGCACAGCGCGTTTTTCATTTGAAGAGTCAAGTCGTGCAATAACTGTGATATGATTAAGCAGAGGGAAGCAGTATCAGTCACCTTCTGCAATGAACCACAGAGAAGAGAAAGTAATGCAATAAAACGGGTGATTAACACCGAACCTTGGATACAGGAAAGCAACTGCTCCCTGCCACCTGCATTAGTCCAACCCATCACTTGAGAAAACACTTCCTTGTGCAGTAATTTCTAATGACACACGCGCATCTACCCGACCACAAATGTTCACACCATCTGTTCTCGTTACAGTTGAGCTCTCAGGCCAACTTCCAAGTCAGGCTGACAGGAGTTCACATGGCTCTGATCCACCGGCTCTTTTGCAGATAGTTATTCATTTGCAAAGAGAATTACTAAGCCAACAGAAGAGTGTTTCCTTTTGTATAAGGTCTGTCACAGACAGCACCCAACTCAGCCAAACTCAGTAGCCAAAATACTGCATCAATTAATGCTCACGTATTTCTAAAATGTTTCAACTAATGTGTTTCTTCTGTCTCTCAGATGATTTCTTTCCAGTTTTCTTCTCTTGCAAGGTTTTGCAAATGTGCATAAAATTATATGGTTCACAGAAGTTTTTCAGCAACTGCCTAGAGACTCATTACACTTCATCAGTTATATTGTCAGATAAAGATGGCATTCAAAGCACCAAACAAATAAAGGAAAGATGCAAATTTCAGAGAGTTACAGGAAGGTGAAGCAGTCACTGAATATTCTTCAGTGGCAAAGGGTCCCTGTGAAGTTAAACCATAAAGAAACAAGGCTCCCTGTTGCACTGTTTCTTCTCTTAACATTCAGTTACATCCCTCACACACAACCTTGCTCTCTCCCACCCCATCCATCACACCTCAGAGAGCATTTTGTGCATATTCACTGCATATAAGGAAGCAAAAATAGCTGACAACTGCTCTAATTTGGTAACACGGATTCGCTGTTTCTAGATCACTGGGTCATATGGCTGCTTAAAGGTGACCCACCAGCCCCTGAATTTCTTGCAGAACTGGTAAGTTCACCAGGCCACACAGGGAAAAAAAAAAAAAAGTAGTTTTCACTCCATCACAGCTCGGGACAATAGAAGCAGCAAACATTACAACCAAATGATAAACCCATGTGGTTTCCAACAACACATTTTAAAAGACAAGTTTCTCCCAGCATCCTTTTCTGAATTCATCTCTGCAGATGACAAACAGACTGATTCTTATTCCAGAAGTACAACTAGAAATACCAGCACTCTGCCTCTTGCTAATCACAGGTGAAGAGCAGAGCAGAAATAAAGAATTCGACTTCTAACCCATAGGCAGCCTTTCTTTGGACAGAAAGGAGCTTTTTTGTTTCAACCTCTTCTTTTTTCTTCTTCTTCTTCTTAAATTCTAGGCATTTCAGAGAGCTTGGGGAAAGAAATCAACATTGTGACAGATACACCTATAGAAGTAGGATGTAAAGCATTCTTTAAATTGGAAAATAAAGCAGGCTCTCAGAAAGGCAGAATGACAGTCAAGCGTTATTTTATTACTGTATTTCCACCACCACCTCTCCTCCCC
>NW_008825615.1:15334417-15337451 GCF_000699105.1 Pygoscelis adeliae
CCATCTAGAACTACAGGCAAATCCATGAATTACGCAGAAAAGCATTCTGCAGAACATAGATAGCAACTTCAGAGACAGAAAAACCCTACTAACCCAGTTTTATAGACCACGTCATAGGACAGTATAGAATCAAACAAATTAACATTGGAGCTTACCATTTCGAGACAAATCAAGCTCCACCAGCTGCATGAAATTCGCTATTTCTGGAGGGAGCCGCTGGATTTCATTATCACTAAGTCCAAGTTTCCGTAACTTCACAAGTTGGAAGAAAGGCTGAAAGAAAGAAAAATTTCCATGTCAGAAAATAGTCACATAACTCACATATAAGCATGATAAATGATAAGCAATAACTGGAAGCTGCCATGCAAACAGACTATAATCCGTGTTTTACCTAAAATGAAAATGTATTTAAAAATAAAAAAAAAGTAAAGCTCGCTATTCAAGATCACAGCAGACAGACACTAGTGAAATCCAGAGTGCCTGCTTCAAAATCATTAATGGGGTGAGGTTACCCAGAAGGGTAATTAAAAGCATCCTAATTACACGCGGGGGCTCATTAGGAAGTTAATGCAGAGGGACACTTCTAAAGGACGATCCAGAAAACCCACAGAGAGGGGCTGCCAAGGTCGTCTTCACCGGCGAGCACCATAACCAACTAGGTTACAGAGCCAGCCTCCCTCGGGAAGACTTTTCTTTCTAGCCTCATACACCCTCCACCTCGCGGCCCAGTTTCAGAAGGACTAATGAAAGTTGGGTGGGATACACACAATTCCAGGTCTTCCCAGCTTGAGGAGGAACCCAACCCAGCCCTGTCTCTACGGTGAGGACATGGGCACGCAATGCAGACAGGATGCTAACTTTCCCTGACCACCAGCTATGAGCTCAGAGGGTCCGGCAGCCCCCAAGACAAAACAACCATCAAAGGAGACAGGCCAAGCCGCAAGTCAGGTCAACCCCAGATGCTGGGAGCAGCTGGTGATCAAAAGACAAAATCATCATTAAAAACCTATCTGTCCTGGTTTAGACTGGGATAGAGTTAATTTTCTTCCTAGTAGCTGGTACAGTGCTGTCTTTTGCATTTAGTATGAGAATAATGTTGATAACACACCAATGTTTTAGTTGTTGCTAAGCAGTGCTTACACTAGTCAAGGACTTTTCAGCTTCTCATGCCCTGCCAGCGAGAAGCTGGGAGGGGGCACAGCCAGGACAGCTGACCTAAACTGGCCAAAGGGATATTCCATACCATGTGACGTCATGCTCAGTACATAAACTGGGGGGAGTTGGCCCAGGGGATGGTGACCGCTGCTCGGGGACTGGCTGGGCATGTTTGGCAGGTGGTGAGCAATTGCATCGTGCATCACTTGTTTTGTATATTCTTTTATCATTATTATTATTATTGTTATTTTCCCTTCCTTTTCTGGCCTATTAAACTGTCTTTATCTCAACCCACAAATTTTTTTCCCCCCCGATTCTCTCCCCCTTCCCACTCGGGGGGGAGGGCGAACGTCTGTGTGCTGTTTAGCTGCCTGCCAGGTGAAACCACAACAGCATCCCTAGGAAAGCTGAAGAGCTCTTTATCTCATCACAGCTTTCCTCTCTTCCAGGCAGGCCTCTGAATGAGAGTGACTGCAAGTAGTGAGGATTTGTGCAGAATTAAATGACTTTATATACAAGTCATCTTGACCATAACTGACTGGACTCCTCAAATTTCGAGAGTGTTTCGTGTCCCCAGACTGCACAGGCATTTTTGCCCAGCAGTCAGAACCTGTGCATCTCACCCACTCGCGATATGTGTGCGTGCCTGTATCTTCATGGGTTCTGCCCCTCAGGGTAACTGGAAGACGCTAGTAAGTTTGGGATATCTGCTTACATTTAATCACCTGCAATCCTTGGAAATTAGCACTCTTTTAAATTATTATTTTATTTAGGTGCTGGAGTGTGTGCTCTGAATGTCACTCAATTCTATCTTAGGTTGACACAAAAAGTGTGTGTAAGACAGGCATCTTACTAGGA
This sequence comes from Pygoscelis adeliae, assembly GCF_000699105.1. Classification (NCBI taxonomy): domain Eukaryota; kingdom Metazoa; phylum Chordata; class Aves; order Sphenisciformes; family Spheniscidae; genus Pygoscelis; species Pygoscelis adeliae. The sequence continues at coordinate 15,336,431 of NW_008825615.1, forward strand.
CACAAGGTAAAAGCACAGTCTTACTAATCTGTGTTACAATACAGGTTTTCAATCTTAGTTTGAGTGTCTTAAAACCTGGTTTATGATCTTGGGTGTAAGTGCAAGGTTTTGCAACCTCAGCACCAATCCTTCAACATACATAGTTGTTCCTTGTCACGGAAAAATAAAACACAACTGAAATTAATGTGTTTTCCCTGGAAAACATGGGTTCCTTTTAGGGAATAAAAAGGATAGAGCTTTAAAAAGTTTATAAACACTCAGCAGTCAAAAGATGCACCAGATCTGAATGCAAAAATACGAAGGTATTTTTTGAGTCAGAATGGCACTCCTTCCCCCCCCCCAAGTATTAAAGGCCTTTGATAACAGAGTTGAAATTGTAAGAGGAAAATAAAAAACCTTTACAATTCCACATTTCTAGCTCCCTAAAAACAAATATTACAATTAAAATAGCCACAAATAGTTTTTTAATCCTTTTTTGTCCTCACAAGATCCATAACTGCATTTTCGTATCATTAACATTTTTTAATCTTCTAAAACAAATGCATACCTTTTGCTAAATGTTTATTAATATAACTAAACCAAGAATCCATCAGAAGCTTAGAAAAGCACTTAAAGATACTTTTGTGAAAACACAGCAGGAGTACACTCCACAGAAGAGGTCCCAATCTGTCCTAACACTGTCCAAAATAAATACTTGCCAAAGTGTTCCTCAGCCAGCGTGTAGCTGCTAAACTATATGACAGTTATAAATATTGACGTTCTACTACAAATCTTCTCATAAGCAACAGTTGTCCTTGCCAGAGATGCTCAACAATGGCAAGTGAGAAAAGACAGAAGGAACATGGTGAAAAGACAGAAGGAACATGGTGAAAAGACAGAAGGAACATGGTGAAAAGACAGAAGGAACATCAAAAAGCTGTTAAGGGCTGGGCATCCCTAGGAAGGTTTGAGGGTCCTCACCGCACCACGCGTCAGTGTTGTATGTATTTATTAAATGTGCAGAGCACACGTGTGCAACAAT
>NW_008825615.1:15337476-15339514 GCF_000699105.1 Pygoscelis adeliae
GCATTCCTGTTTCTTTAACTGACGACTTAAAAGAAAAATGAACTGGGAGCTTTATTTCTAGTTGGCATAACAATTTTTGATGAATGACACCGTTTCCTAGATAAAAATCAGAAACTGCAGTTACATGAATGGCACTTCTTTGAACTTCTTGTTTGTTTTTTTCCTTTAAACTACAGAACTCAGTCACTCTTGCATGTGTAGTACATCCTACTCCCATTTCAGTAACTATTCTTCCTTTATCCAAGGCACATCATTAGTGCTCTAAAGCACTACTGGAGAAGCAAGTACCTCCTTTTTGCCATATTTGTTTTACCTGTCAAAAAGAGCACAGGAAAGAAAGAGAATTAAAAGCTTACTGAATAGAGTTCAACAAATGTAAATATATATACATATTTATATATTGTAAATATATATGTAAATATATAATGTAAATATATATACACACATATATATATAAATATATAATGTAAATATATATACACACACATATATATATAAATAACTGCAATTTCTTAAATATATGCCAACCAGAAACATGTTCTTAATTCAATATATCAGACACAGTTCATCCTCTATTAGAAAAGCTCTAACACGAACCAAAGTGCAATGGGGTTGCTGGCCAGAGCAGCACATCCACCCAGCGTGCTGTAATAGCAGGTTTTGATTGCAGACCCGACATCTCTACGAGTATCTTGGCAACACTTTTAAGGCTGTTTAGTTTAGCCAGCCTAATTAATAGTGCTTCAATGAGACAAATAATTCCATGAGCATCAGCACTAAAGAAGCCTACAACTTTCTATTTAGCGGCAATTCCCAACCTTCAGTTGAAGCTTTCCCTGCTGTCAAAGAATTTATAGAGGTTTCTCTTATATGGATTTTCTAAGAACACACATCTTGAATAGAGCCCTTCTCGCACTGGAAAACTAACCGAGTCTCTCTCTTCCACCCAGCCACATATTTTGGAAAAAAATTTATTCTGACAAAATTGGGTTGATGTCAGCCAACGGAAGAAAAAAAAATAAGAGAGAAGTGCGTGACTCCCCGAAAAGTATAAACAGACAGTGTGATCCCACAGTCCTTATTTTTTATACTTTTTTTAAAGAATACCGCTACAACTGGCACTCTTGATCCTAGAAATAAAAGTTAACAGAATTAAGCCAAACTAGTAGGATTGATAAAACTCAAGATTTTCTCCTGAGAAAGTGGCCAAAACAACATGTCACTGGATTTCTTTCAATGGCTCACCCCTGCAACAAACAACATTCATGCCAAAGAATCTTGCCTGAATGCTTCAACCTTTCCTAATGGGGAAAAAAAAAAAAAGGAAATAGATGAAAACAATAGGCAGCTGAAATACAAAACACAGGAGGGCACGAAGACCTACTTGCACCTAACGCTGTTTAAGGGGAGGAGCAACATGTGACTGCTAGAGCTTTTCCAGTGCTAGTGACATGTCAAACTCCAAACCCATTTGGCACAGGTAGCATAACTAAATGCTTACTGTGTTAAGCAAAATGTTTCCATGAAAAGGCCACTACTAGCAGCAAAGAGAATTAAAATTAGATACTTTAATGAAATCCACTGCCTAATATTTGAGATGGGCCAGCATGAGCAGCAGAAATTAGAACAACAGGGAGAGAAGGAAGAAAACTGCAAATCAACTCCAGTTTCAAGGTTATATTCACACAGGATAGAAAGAGATTTCCTTTTTTTTTGCTGCAGGCACTTGAGCTGTTGCTGACAAGCTTAAAAATCTGTGAGTACTTGCTCTTATGTCAAATTTCCCTTAGACACCAATATGGATTTTTAACATAGGCATGCTGCCTCAGCTTTTAAGGCTTCTTCAGGAAATTACAGTATTACATTCAAACAGGAATTAGGTAAACTACCAAGACACAGTACATTACTAGGTCCTGTTTCTTAAACACCATCTATGTTTATTTCACCTATTTTCCAAACCTATAACTGACCAGCTAAAGGATATCTGTGCTTTAGAATTAAAAAGCGACACACAGTAATTTAAACATACTGTATACTG
>NW_008825615.1:15339551-15351846 GCF_000699105.1 Pygoscelis adeliae
CGAGGCTCCATTTTCTTCTCCTATGTTGTAAACAACAATCAATGGGGAAGCCTTTACTTTATTTGTTCACTTCCATTCACCAGCTACGTGTCCTCCTTCAGTCGCCGGATAAGGGAAATTGCAATCAATCCTTCCCCCACCCTTTTTCTACTGCCTCAGAAAGACGTCAGAAAAAGGTTTTTCTTCAGGCAAACACAAGCAGAAGCTGCAATGTCATTTTGGTAAGCAAAGCAGCAAACAAGATAAGGCATCAAATCCGTGAAATAACCTCGCAGCATGGCTGGCACAACGCTCTCCAGCTCTCCAACAAGGTCCCCAGTCACTTGCTTTTGGACCCTGGAAGTTATTTTTTTGCCTGCGCTGTTGCATGGCTTCAGCAAGGGAGCAGGGGAAGCACAACCTTTCTTTAGGCGAACACGCTGCTTGATGGTCAGGACACTGCGAGGAGAACAAGGATTAAATCACATAAATGAAACACTGAGTTCAAGTGTTCTGCTTCCTGGGGATGCGTTTAATAACCAGGCTCTGGTACAGGCACATTCCGCCCGTCCGTCAGAAGGGCAAAGGCAAAGAGGGAGGGGCGAGCTTTTCCTCATTCCTCCCCCACCCCACTTTCGTAGAAGTCATCGCTAGTCAACTCTTTGAAAGACCATCCATAGGGGACACTCAGTGCTAAGGATTCCAAGAGCATAGGACACTCAATGCCCTACGCTAACCAACTGGTGGGATTTCAGACATTGCTTCTACTCCGAAGTCAGCCAGTGGACATACCAGCCTGGAGCTGACGAGAACCACAGCCATGCTCACATTCACAGCGAGCCTGTCCTCCACTGAAACCTCAAGGCACACCCAGTCAAAAGCCACAACTAACTTGTAAGCAAAAAAGTCTTTCTAGGATGCAATCCTGTACGTCGCCATCTTAGAAATCCATCCCAGAGATTCCCACCAGTAGCATGAGCGGGAGCACTGAGGAAAACCAGCAAGAACACAGAAAACAGACACCTTGCCCTAGAAGCACATCCTAACTGGTTGCACAACGAAATGTAGAGGAAGCTGGATCCTACTCCGGATTCGTGAAGTGTGTAACGAGCTCCCAGCAGACTCCAGTGAAGTCTAATATGGGCATTACATCAAGACCCCTCAAGTCACTCCACCTGCTTTCACCTGCGAGCAGGGACAGGTGGTGAGGGCAACAGGATCCCACGCGATCGTTTGGGCCAAACACACTTTAATTTTCAAATAAAGTACTAAGTGAGATACTGAAATGATTTCTGAGGGCAGGGACTAATTCACAGCACAGTAGAGTCATCATGCAGTTGATGACTGTATCAAAGTGTTACTGGAAGCAGCCAATGGATTTCCTCTCAAGCCATGAGGAGATGCAGCAGCAGCTGGTGATGGATCACGGTACGCAGACCTCTGCCCGCTTGCTAGATGGCAAGCCGGCAAACGGACAACTGCTCCACGCAGCTGAGGTATCCAATTCTGTCTTCACATGTTTCATGGCAAAACCAGAACTGCTACAGAATTTTGGCATGGTGAAAGATTGTTTCACATGCCCAAGCCATGCTCATAGAATATGTTAAAGTTGTACTTTGGTCTTGCAGCATCCTAGCACCAACTTTGTCATCATGAATATTTAATGGAAGACGGCATAGGGGCAGACATTCAAGCAGGAATCCATACAAAACATTAATAAAGTTACTAGATTTCACAACGAGAAAGTATTAATGAAAGATCACAGTTCATGGGCACATACCCTAAACAGAACCAGCTGTTGCAACTGCTATCTCCCCCTCCAACGAATGCTTTAAAGCCCGATACAAAGGATCAGCCAGCCAGAAGGGTTGTGAGGGAAGGGTCTACAGGAGACAGAGCAAAAATGATAACCAATGCCTCATTGAAGCTGGCATTCAACATCCACCTGCTACGTTTCTGGCCCCTATTTCCAAAGCACCTGCCGTTTTCTGAACTACAGTCAACGATGGGCCAATTGCAGGTCCTAGTCTCAGTTGCTACCATCCATTTTAAAAAATGAACAAGGGACTATCCACTCTCAAAAAACAATATATTGCAGCACTGAATCAAAATGCTGCTCTACCGAGCGATTCATTGAACAGGTTGCCTCATACTGTTTCCTGGCAGGCAAGGATTTACTTTCCCTTTTATGTCAATTAAGCAGAGGCAACAAAGGTTAAAGAGCACTTGATGCCATAACCGTTGGAGTAGAGCAGTGGGAGGGACTATATCTGCCTTTAAGAGAGGCCAGAAAACATCTGCTACAACAAAATATGGATTCATTGCAGTTAAACGTATTTGCCATTTGGAGAAACAAAACAACAAAAAAAAAAACCCACATTTAATCTCACTAATGAATTTGTAGCATGCATTTTTCCAGTATACAAGACTGTTGGCAGGAGGTAACATCTTTTTTTAGACCAACTGATATAATTAGAAAAATAACTCTATGTATAATCATAAAATTTATTTTAGAGCTACAGATGTAGAATCTCTGCCCACAAACCTTGTCTTATCTGTGTACATCACACAGAGAAGGGGATGCTACCAATTTACTACAATACATCCCTCACAGAAAAAAAAAAAGTTAAAAGTATTGAAACATAACCACCTAATTTCATTCCAACTGGGGTCAAAAATCAGTAGAACTCAGCTGTTATTACAAAAAACTGTCGTTTGAAAATATTTCAAACCAAGCAGACTTCAAAATCTTCTGAACAATCTCAGGGACATTAACAGGGAAGTCAGACTTGGTAAAGGACACCGGACTGTTCTCCCTCTGCTCCCATCAGACTGTGGTCTTTCAAATTTGATGTCAAAAGGCACAGTATTTTCCTCAGGTCTTAAGCAATACAACAGAAGAATCTGGAAGCTAGCAGAAAAACTAGAGATATTTATCTGGTAATAAACTTATTTGGAGCCTTCAACACAGTGCTCTATGTTTAGCAGGATGTTAGTATAAGGATCCAATGTTGCTTCTCTAAAAACCATTATTTTAATAATTCAAGCATGTGTTGCACACTAGTAATAATTGACTATGCTCACAAAAGGTTTTTCCAAAAGGTAAGTATTCTCAAGACACTGAAGTTGTAAAGTTGCAGGTGTTGTTAGAAAGTATTTTACATAGCATCTGTCATACTGAAAAAAAATTCTTAAACTTCCAGTAAAACTACCTTTACTGTGTGCATATAGTCTACTTCAGTTTCACACAGTGCCATAGTTCTCTCTCTGATATTAATTAACTGGAAGTACATGTTTGTTCAAATCATATAGTGGTATTTCTGCAAGGATTTACAGCAAGATGTGCAAAAACACCATGACACTATCAACATCAAAACGCAATTAAACATTTGAGGGTGAGTAAACAGTGAAAAACATGACAATTGTATTTGCATCATTAAAAACTTCAAAGCTAAAGACAGGTAAAATCCTTGACATGTCCTCTACAGAACCACAGAACAAGTTGAGGTTGGAAGGGACCTCTGGAGATCACGTAGTCCATCCAACCCCCCTGCTCAAAGCATGCATCACCTAGAGCAGGTGACCCGGGACCATGTCCAGTCAGGTTTTGGGCATCTCCAAAGATGGAGACTCCACAAGCTCTCTGGGCAACCTGTGCCAGTGTTTGACCACCCTCACAGTAAAAAAAAATGTTTACTTATTTCAGACAAAGTTTCCTGTGTTTCAGTCTGTGCCATTGCCTCTTATAATATCACAGGGCACCCCTGAGAAGAGTTTTGCTCTGTCTTCTTTACAACCTCTCATCAGGTATTTATATACACCAATAAGATCCTGTGAGCTTTTTTCTTCTCAAGGTTAAACTATCCCAGCTCTTTCAGCCTCTTCTGATGACAGACGCTCCAAGCCTTTAATAGTCTTTGTGGCCCTTTGCAGGACCCAGTCCAGTATGACCATGACTCTCTTCTTCTGGGAAACCCAGCACTGGACACAGCACTCCAGGTGTGTTTCCCCCAGTGCTGGCCAGAGGAAAGGATCACCTGCTGGCAATGCTTTTCCTAATGCAGCCCAGGATACCGTTGGCCTTCTTTGCCAGGAGGGAGAATTGCTGGCTCATGGTCAACTTGTCCACCAGGTCACCCAGGGCCTTTTTCTGAAAAGCTGCTTTCCAGATGGTTGGCACCCAGCCTGTACTGGAGAATGGGGTTATTCCTCCCCAGGTGCATGCAGGGCTTTGTATTTCTCTTTACTGAGTTCCATGAGATTCCCCTCTGCCCATTTCTCCAGCCTGTCAATGTCCCTCTGAATGGTAGCATAAACTTCTTTCTTATCAACCACCTCCAAGCAGATCCCTGAACATGCCAAAGTCTGTTTCCTGAAGTCCAGGGTTGTGATGCTGCTTTTAGCCCTGTTCCCTCCTCTCAGGATCCTGAACTCCACCATCTCACGGTCGCTACAGCCACTGCAACCCTGACCACCACATCTCAACCTGTCCTTTCTTGTTTATGAGGTCCAACAGAGCACCTCTGTCCATTGACTGCTTGATCACCTGTGTTAGAAAGTCATCAACGCACTCCAGAAAACTCCTGGATAGCTTATGTCCCACTGCATTCTCCTTCCAGCACATGTCAGGGTGGTTCAAGACCCACATGAGGACCTGGGCCTGCGAACGTGAGGCTTCTTCCAGTTATCTGAAGAAGGCATCATCTACTACTTCCTCCTGATCAGGCAGTCTACAGCAGACACCCAAAACAATGTCGCCCACTAATCCCAACCTGCTCTCAGCTGGCCCATCATCCATCCCAAGGCAAAGCTTCACATACCCCTGCTGCTCTCTCACATGAAGGGCAACTCCCCGTCCTTGCCTTCCTGGCCTATCCTTCTTAAAGAGCCTGTATTCATCCATTGCAGCACTCCAGTCATGTGAGATATCCCACCACGTCTCCGTGATCCCAATAAGATCTATAAATTTGAAAAAAGGAAATAAAACTTCTAGATGTTTACATCTTAAGAAGGGATGGTTACAACCCATAAGGACAAATTTAAAGAGAGGTATAGGATGATATCATCTCCCTCCACAGCAGATTATTGGCCATTGACCAAGCAAGCGTCTTTCAGACTTATGGTTGCATAATGGGAGAAACTATGGTAGAATAGTGAAATTTAGTCTAAAAAGTTTTTTTTCCCCTGAGAAAGAGGTGTGGTAGGGGAAGAACAGAGGGACTTTTTCTTAAGGAGCTTTCACAAGATTTTTGTATGATAACAGCACCCTGGATTTCAACACCACACATAATAAAGAGATACAGACACTGCCTAAGCCGAATGCCAAGCAGCAGCACACCATCGGCTTCTCTCACACAGAAACCGGGGCACGGGAGGAGGCCAGGGTTTAACCAGGTCTCTTGGGGAAGGGGTCTCACATCGATCAAATAATTCTACAGAGAAGCTTTAGCACGTAACACCAAGAAGAAAAATTACAGATGACAGATACAATCTGTAAGCTCAGAGAAGTGAAACGATTCAGAGTTGCATCAGATTAGGTTTACAAACACTACATAAAAATCATTCCCAAAAGAAGAAAGAGTTCAGCAGACTCTTAAGCTAAACTAAGCATATACATAAAATTTTGAATTAATTTTTTTTGCCATTGGAGTTTTCACATAAACAACATCTGCAAAAAGTCTCACGGGAAAGTGGTCTTTATCCTTTGAGTAAAACAACTGAGCAGCAGCAAAACAAAACAGCAGCAAGACAAGAGTTATAAGTTATTTCCACCACCCACCAATGACAAGAATGCTAGTGATTTAATATAAAAGCCAAAATATAATACTGCATTCAAAGGTTCATATGAGTTTGTTTTTTTTTTACCAGTGAAAAAAAAATATGCAGAGACCCAGTTTCGTACTGCAAATTCCATGCACGGAGAAATTAAGTTGACAGGATGTATTGGCCCTTAAATTCTAATGTACAGGAGTAGGAAACAACATTTCATCAACTACAGACTGATCTATAGAACTGAAAGCGTTTTAATTTTATCTGACACTTTTCATTAGAGAAGCTATTGAAATGCATCATGTAGAATGTGTTATTTTCTTCTATCAAAGCAATTTGCCAGAAAGCCTACTCTTCAGGGAAGTATAGTTTTTGACATGTAGCAAATGATACACTACACATTACAGCTTGAGTTGAAAAAGGCTTCAAGTTTTCACTCCTAAGGAAAATAAAAATGGTACAGGTTTAGGAAAAAAAACCACAAACTACATTTTTAAGTCACTCTGTGCACACTGGTGACCACACACTATGTTTTTTCCACTCAAATCAGATACACTAAATATTCAACAGAAGGCACTTAGGATCCAACACAGGAGAAGGAATTATTTAAGCAAGAGCCGCACTCTACCACTGGCCCTATACAAAGCCCTTCCTTTTGAGACCAAAGGGTGCAGCTCTTTAATTTGTCTTGTAAAGCAGAAGTGGTGAGAAGCATGCTGACAGCTAGAAATTGCTGTTCTGTGGGAAAACAGCCACATCTGCCAAGAAAGGCTAGAGAAACTTCAATACTGTGGAAAACCACCAGCAGCTTAATCGTACACAGCCTGCGCCTCCAGCACAGCCCACCAGGCTGGCTCATCCTGCAGGAAGGGCAAGAGCAGAAGAGGGAACCTGGGAGGCAGCAGAAAGGAAGGAGAAAGAGCAGAGTGCAAAGAAAAGAGAAAAAATGTTTGCGAGGGCGGTCGAGAATCCGGCACAGAAGGGACAGGAGAGGAAGCAAAGAATCAGAAACAAGGCAGACAGAGCTGTTTAGGTCAGAGGAAGTAAGCAAGATCCTGGGACATCAAGGACAGGGGAGGATGGGAAAGTATGAACATGCAGGGCAAGGAGTCTGAAACACCAGCGGTAATGGCAAAGAAAGGTCGCTGTCAACATAAGCACAAGTTCTCCATCACGTAACTAGGGAAGGAGGGAAGAAGGGATCCAGCAGAGCAGTTAAGGAGACCTGGGGAACAAATCAGTGTACTGACATGGGAAAACAAAAGGATCCCTGTGCAGTAGCAAAATGATATAAAAAATTTGTAAGTTACTGTACTTGGGAACTACAGGCCAGTCAGTCTCATGTCTGTGCCTGGGAAGATGATGGAACAGATCCTCCTGGAAGCTATGCTAAGGCACATGGAGGACAGGGAGGTGATTCGAGACAGCCAGCATGGCTTCACCAAGGGCAAGTCCTGCCTGACTAACCTGGTGACCTTCTAGGATGGAGTGACTACATCAGTGGACACGGGAAGGGCTACAGATGTTGTCTGGACCTCTGTAAGGCCTTTGACACGGTCCCCCACAACATCCTTCTCTCTAAACTGGAGAGGTATGGATTTGATGGGTGGACTGTCCGGTGGGTGAGGAATTGGTTAGATGGTCGCATCCAGAGGGTAGTGGTCAACGGCTCAATGTCCAGATGGAGGTTGGTGATGAGTGGTGTCCTGCAGGGGTCTGTATTGGGGCCGGTAATGTTTAATATCTTCATCGATGACATAGACAGTGGGATCGAGTGCACCCTCAGCAAGTTTGCAGATGACACCAAACTGAATGGTGTGGTCAACACGCCAGAGGGACAGGATACTATCCAGAGGGACCTGGACAAGCTGGAGAAGTGGGCTTGTGTGGACCTCCTGAGGTTTAACAAGGCCAAGTGCAAGGTCCTGCACCTGGGTCAGGGCAACCCCCAGTATCAATACAAGCTGGCGGATGAAGGGATTGAGAGCAGCCCTGCCAAGAAGGACTTGGGGGTACTGGTGGATGAAAAGCTGGACATGAGCCAGCAATGTGCGCTCGCAGCCCAGAAGGCCAATCGGCTCCTGGGCTGCATCACAAGAAGCGTGGCCAGCAGGTCGAGGGAGGTGATTCTGCCTCTCCACTCTGCTCTGGTGAGACCCCACCTGGAGTACTGCATCCAGCTCTGGGGCCCTCAGCATAAGAAAGACACGTTGGAGCGGGTCCAGAGGAGGGTCACAAAAATGATCAGGGGGCTGGAACACCTCTCCTATGAAGAAAGGCTAAGAGAGTTGGGGTTGTTCAGCCTAGAGAAGAGAAGGCTTTGGGGAGACCTTATTGCAGCCTATCAGTACTTAAAGGGCGCTTATAAAAAAGGTGGCGGCAAACTTTTTAGCAGGGCCTGTTGCGACAGGACAAGGGGGAATGGCTTTAAACTAAAGGGGGGTAGATTTAGATCTAAGGAAGAAATTGTTTACGCTGAGGGTGGTGAAGCACTGGCAGAGGTTGCCCAGAGAGGTGGTGGATGCCCCATCCCTGGAAACATTCAGGGTCAGGCTGGACGGGGCTCTTGAGCAACCTGATATAGTTGAAGATGTCCCTGCCCACGGCAGGGGGGTTGGACTAGATGACCTTTAAAGGTCCCTTCCAACCCAAACTATTCTATGATTCTATGATACTGTACAAATATAAATTATTAACTTGTATTCCTGAGAGGCTGACAGGTATAGCTTAGGAAAAAAGGTATTTGTAGGGAGAAGGGGGTGAGAGAAACTGAGTTAGCCCACTCTTTTCCTGGTCCACATATGCATTAATGTACAAGGGAGCAAACAAGGGGAGGAGTGGAAATAATGGGGAGCAAAGACATCTCCCTCTGCTTCTTGGACGTTTCTTTTCAGATGTTTTCCAGATGAACCCTTCCTACCCCTCTCCCCTTAGAAAGAGGTGAAGAATTCTACCATACATTTTGGTCAGCCAACACAACAGAAATAAAACCAACAAAGTAATTCTTTCAAAATAATACAAGTGCATTTCTTGTTTCTCCCCTCCTCAGGATACTTCAGATGACTCTCGTAACATACAACGCAGCAATATTGCTGGGTCTTTCTGCTAGTCCTTTCCCATCAAGACACTACAGCAATTCTTTAAGTTCTCTTCTGTCTTTTGAGGGGACTTTTGTGTGTGTTTGTTTTGCTGGGTTTTTTTCAGTAACACCCTGACATACACCATGCTCTATTGTCCTCTAGAATAATAGAGGTTTTAAGTATGCTAGCAAAGACTGCAGATTAAACAAAGCCTAGGACTACTTCTGTACCTCAAAATGGAGGTTTTAGGGTGTATTAGAATGTATTATTTTACCGGTGTATTGGAGCAAACCAACCAAACACCACCATTCATTGCTACTTAATAGAAACGGGGGCAGGGAGAAACAGGGGAGAAGGGGAGAAGCGTGTGCATCCAACACAAGATGCCCCATCAACTTGAGAAAAGTGCAGCGAGTCCATGTGTACCAACGTGCCACCTGCTGATACTTACCTGCCTCAGAAAGCTTTATGCTTGAAGGGACGAAAAAAATTGTGCAAGTGGAGGGAAAGCAGATGTCTAGAGATAAAGCCATCATCACTGTCTCAGACTTGCTGCATGGCAAAGGTGGGAAAAGAACTCACCAATATCTACTTGGTTTCAGAGAAGTGTTTCAAGACCTCCTGCCTGCTGTAATAGTCGTTTCAGACCACACCTGCCCACACTGGGAAGACGAGCTCTGAACTACCAGTGCATAGAATGAGGAGCAGGGCAGCAGAGTTGGGGTCTTCCTCATCTATCCAACTATAGCAACTTCTGCTGCAAGTCACGGAGTCTACAGGGTGATTCTTCATGACTTCAAGGGGAGCCTTTACAGCAGCAATTTCCTAAGCAGGATCACAACCATCTCAGTGACACGAACACCTTATCGGTATTACAGGATATATTACGGCATCAGCACAGCCCACAGATGATTCACCAGGAATCGGCACAGATCACCGTGAACTTCAGGACTTCATCAAGTACAGGAAAACATGTAGCTAGCCAGCCGCTGAGACTTAAACAAGTCTCCTGACTTGTTTAGGCCTGAACTGAGCCCCAAAACAGTTTGATTTTGTGTTACTGCCTTTATGCATGTAGAGAGAAAACTTAATTGGGGTAAGGTAAGACTAATATAATGCATTACACTAGATTAAGGGTGTAACAACCACTAAGATCTATGCTGACCTAACAGTTTGTTAATTATATGCCCTAATGATTTCCCTCATGTCTTCCCTGCAAGAGGTATGGTGTACCCCTGCTTTTTGTACTTATTTCCGTTCTGTATCTGTACTTTGCATCAACGCTACCCTTTTAATATAAAGTGGAATGAACAGTGTACCTTGTAGCTACCTTCCAAAGAGAGATCTTCCACTATTCTCCTCAGCCAGATTCCTATAGCAGAACTTTTAAAAACTATTTGCTGGTAGCAATTTTAAACAAGGCTCTTCCCATCCATTTCCAGCTTCAATAGATCAATTTCACATCCAGGGTTGCAGCTGCATTTTTGTACCCAAAACTCCTACAGAGTCAACACTTATCTGAGATGATGGGACTATATTCCATTTATCAGAAAACATTAATAAGGAACTGACAAGGAAAGTTCATAGGTCTGTGCAGGAAGCCCTAATAAAAATGCCTTCCTGCATTGCTGACAAGGCACAAAGTACTCAGGACAGATACTACAAGTATGTCTCTGCGGTTATATTTCATCAGATTCCTCCTAGTCCAGCTAAAAACCCACAAACGTATTCCTACAGTATATTTAGGCACTCCTGTAATCTGATCCATGCCCATAAAAAAAAAAAAAGTCTTCTTCCTAACTTCAACTTTTGCTTGATTCCACTGTAACACGAAGGAGCTTGGGTTGGTTATTTTTTTTTCTACCCCCTCAGATATTTTTTACATGTATGGAACTTAGTATGTACTCCCATGTAAGTAATGGGAAGAAGCAGTCTTTTTAACCATCACAGGACAAAAAAGGCTATTTCATATATTACAATTCAAGGAAGAGGAGAAACAATGAATAGTTGCACTCTATTTAGAGAAATAAATGCCATATAATACCATCAACACCATCATTTACATTTGCACATAGCTACCAGTTTGTGGGGGATTATTAAAAAAAAAAAACAACCCAACACGAGAGACATAGATCTCAATGGGATTTCAGTCACAAGCACGTTCAGTATCCCTGCAGTAAGAACTGTACAAGCCTGAAAGTCAACACTAAGAAGAAAAGTCTGGTAAAAAAAGAAAGAGACTCCTGATTCTAGTCTGTGCACAAAGCCAGTAGAAACTGCTGGAAGTAAAAACAGCACCCACATGGAGACTACGTAAACCAGTTTTGCTCTGCTTCAGAAGGATAAAGAGCTCAGTCACAACAAGATGCAAACCTGCGCCTAGGATTTTCGAAAGAAAAAGCCAAATTTAATACGTCAGTTCAACCAAACATCTTTACTACTGTCTATAGGAAAACTCCACCATGATTAGTCTTACTACCTAGAGTGAAAAAAAACAGTTTATGTGAGAGAACCGAGTTTAAAAGAAGAAAAGTAAGACTGTTTAGGTTTTGGTATGAACAGACCAACTTTGATTCAGGTAGAAACAAAGGTGCTTTTGAAAATTTCTCCGGCTAGCGAGTTCAGTTTCTTGGATTGCAAGTTAGCAAGAGTTCACACACTTTTAAGGCGCAGCTTCCAGATAACACTTCCCCTCCAGTGTCAAACTCTACCAACCACAACCCAAAGGCTTCTCAGGTGTTCAAAGTTTAAAGAGGAAACACTGAAAAATGCCCTTGGTTCATCAAGTCAGGCGTTGATCACGCCTCCCACGCACTCGGTATCCGTGGAGTGGAACAGTGCCTCGCTGGAATTACTCCGATGGGAGTTTCTCTAGCAAAATCAGCAAGTGCCAGCCGGCGAGTCACACTGGCGGGTACCACCTCGACGTCCCAAAACCATGTTAAATTGAAAGTAAATTCACCTTTTAAAATACTACCAAAAAAGTATTATGCACAAAAATCCGGCTACGTGTTTCATGCAAGAAGCAAAACACTGACAACTGTGCGGGACTTACACCGAGAAAAAGAAAAAAGCTTATTCGCCTCTCTTGTGTTTTGCATGACGAAGTTTCCAGGAGTGGAAGGCAGAAACGGGAACGCTGTTATCTGCTAGAGGATTTTGGTTTTTTCCCCATGTGCAGAGCAGACAGTATCTATCGAAAGGGGAAAAAAGGGGAGGGTTTAATACCCTCCAAGGTCTCGTAATTCCGATGACGTGAATGTTAATCACAACATATATTCACATCCTGTGACTCCAGCCCTAACCCCTCTGCCCTCCCAACAGCGCTCTTCCTCCTGTAAGACGCGGATCTCCAGGTTTTGCTCGTGAAAGCTCATTTACCATCAAACTACGGCGAAACGCTAAGCGCGAGTTATCGCGACTCCGGCTCTTCCTTCAGCTCCTGGGGTCACTACCGCCGGCTGACG
>NW_008825615.1:15353055-15362385 GCF_000699105.1 Pygoscelis adeliae
CGCGCAAGGCTCCCCCCGCAGCTGCCGGGCAGCCGCCGCGGGTCGGTTTGCCAGCGCTGCGGGCGGTGGTACGGGGACGCACGGGTCCGCGCTCGGTCAGGCGGTCTAACACGGCTTGAAGTGACTGGCAGTGCCGGGAGCCGGTCTGGGCCGCTCGCTTTACCTGCTTTCAGACATGCCGTTCCTCACCCGAGGTGGTCGCAAACATCACCGGGCGGGAGCGTGCACAGACTACTCCAACGTTTTCTTTTCAACTGCTGGAACGCAACGCTATCTGGAAAGTAACGCAATAAAATGTATGGAACGCTGTTTAGGTACCATGGCCGTGGATTATGTTTTTCCTCTCCAACTACATTGCTGTGGCACAACTAAAAAAAAAAAAAAAAAATCAATATACTATCCTCAAGGCTTTCTGAAATAAGGTTTTTTAAACCCACTTTCAAAAGAGCTGATTGCAAGGTCAGAAGGTAAATACACCGGCAGCCCTCCGCCCGTGTCTGCCGGCTCCGGGCTCCCGCAGCCCCACTCCTCCTCGTACCTCTGTGAGCGGGGCCGTGCGCTGAGCTCCAACAGCGAAACGCAGTTTCAGAGGCTCTCGTCTCTCTGGTTGCATAATAGCAATTTTGTAATCTACAGGGTGACATAAAATACTTTTGACAACAGGCACTTAACATCAGAGCTGCTCTTGAAATATTGCTAATTTCTTGCATAATTATAACTGGGTGCAGACACAGGAATAGGGGAGAGCGGGAAGTTCATTGTAGTCGTCTCTGTTCTTCAGTCCCTGCACGGTACTGACAATACTGAGTCTTATAAAATTGCAGTGTATTTATTGTTGCTCTTTCTTACATCAGCTGATAAATCTTGCAAGCTACACTTGTTTAATTTCTGTGGGAATTGTAGTGATCTGCGTATTTTTGGTTTTAAAAAGGACATTTTAGGACCTTGTGTACTGTTACTCTTTGCTGACCTATAAAACAAGAAACTTTTAAGATGTTACCATTTTCTTATAAGTACCTTAAAAAAATCTGTCAGAACGAACAATTTCTTTCTTCAATCAATATATCCAGGAATCACAAAAAAGATGTGGAACCTCCCAACGTGGCTAAATAAAGTATGTAAAGAAATCTGCTAGCCCATGGGGAAAGAACTGTAAGTATTGCTGACCTGATAACAACTGAACTGAGGTGGATTTTTAGAAAGCCACAGGAAACGATCTGACTTCTGACCGTGCCATGACTAAAAAAATGTGTGTTGGAGAGAAAGTGTCGGCATTTCACCTCAGAGGACCATAACTGGGTTTCCAACATCATTTTCGTCCACTATTAGTGTACAAACCGTTTACAGCACACACAAAAAGAAAGCTGCAGCTGATCTTTTTCATCCTGCGCTCGAGAGGGAAATCATTACCTAATGGTATTCTGAGCAGGGCTCGGAGATTAGTGTTCTCAATATATCTACAATATCTTTGTAGGCAAAGACTTCCTCAGCTCCTGCAGTACCCACGGAGGGAGCGTTCATGAACATGTTCACGTGTGCTTGGAAACGGGGCGGGCACACACCAGCACCCTCGGGCCTTCCCAGCCCCAGGGCAGGAGATTAGATAACTACAAGATGGGAGAAAATCAAACAAACGTGTTGTGCACCGGCACAGAGCTTGGCAAAGGCAGGGACGCAGGAGGCTGGCCAGCCGATCTCAGAGGTGGAGACAAGGAGGACCATCACCATCGCTCCTGGTGGGTCCCAGCTGGTGGCCAGCTGGGCTCTGCCAGCACACTTCTTCCAGCTGCTGGTGAGGCTGGTCCTCCCTGAGGGAAAGCAGAGGGGCCAGGTTCAGAAAATCAAGCTTCTCATGGCAGCTCTGACCCAAGCTCTGACGTGGGAGGTCTTGAACCAGACGCAGGGAACACGGGTGCTCTCAGCAGAGACCGACCAAGATCTGCTACCAAGATCGCCTTGCCTAAATTCAGCAATCATTACAGCTCCTCGGTGCCTTTCTTCCTAGAGAACCCTCTGGAGAAGCAGGACTGCAGGGGAGCCACGCAGCAGGGCAGGTGAACAAGGGAGGGCTGTGGCTGACTGCCCCCAGTATGCACAGGACATGCAGTCCTATATAGGACTACATCGTAGGGATGGGCTGGCGTGAAAGCATTTGAAATTGAAGAAAAATATGACTTGCTTAATTGCCGAACGGGAGGGTGAACAGGTTGACTCCTGAGCTCCAGCTCTTAAGAACAGGCTTGTGAGTGGCACTTCAGGACCTCCTGTGCATCTTCTGCTCGGCTGGAAGCATCCACATTGTCCCACAGCTGAGCCTGCCACCAGGCAAGACCTCCAGCGGTGGCCACTGTGGGAGGGATTTCATGCCAGCTTGTAGTGCTCTCCGTCCCACCACCTTCTGTGCCGTGTGGGAGAAATGCCCAGCACGCCCTCCAGACAGAGAGGGCTTCAGATCCCAGCACGCTGATCTCTCAGAGGCTTGCAAACAGTTTGAGGCCTTCTTGCATGACACGGACATGAAGTTTGGCATGAGGTGTCACTTCTGCAGATGCTGTCATGCGTCTCATGACTAGGTCTCACTGTGACAAGTCTAGACAGTAACAGGAGGGTGACAGTGACTGTGAGGTGAGCTGGGGTACTTTAATGAAGGATGAGGCAAACTATTTGCATGCTTCTCATGAGTGTCAGGGAGTCCAGGGGACAGTGATGGCAAGAGAGCTTAATACTTGTTTATGAGATCTGCCTTCACCAGCTGACACTCAAAGTGAGGATGAAGAGCCTCTTCCCCTTCTCTGAGATGGACAGCTACTGTCATAGGGTCTTTGATAAAATCCTTAGGAGCTTAGGACATCAGATTAGTGCTAGTGGCCCTGATCCACTGCACACCCGAAGATACAGCCTGAGGCTATGGTATGGAAACAGGCATCAAGGAGGCCAAAAGGCGAACCAGCGCCTTTGTTGAGGAAATAGTATTCTCACAGCTAACAGCATCATCCGGAGCAAGTAAACCTGTTCCGCGTTGGTCAGTGTAATGAGTTACTAGTCTCTATTGTTCTGCTGCACTAAGAAATAGCAGCAACAAAAAACCCTTCCCTAAACCAAGGAGAGACCAGTTCTCTCTCTTGTGTGGCCAGAAGAAGCGTGACCTCATGTCAGGGCAAGTTTTGGTGGGAGAGGTCTTTGAAAAGGGGTGGGAAAAGAGAATTGTGATACAATAGAGTAACTAGAAGCTACAACCAGGCACACAGGAGAAGTTGCGAGCAAGCAGAGGAGGACAGCAAATTGCCAGGGTTCGTACTAACACATACCTGACAAACTTCTTACTTGGGGCAATTGTGTCCCCCAGGGGTAGGAGAAGTACTGCCCTCTCTGATAGCCGCAGTCCTGCTGCATTACACGCTTCCATGGCAAGCCACGGGGTGACTCGCGTGCAGAAGGAAATAAGGTCTGTTGCTCTCCCAGTTCTGCAGGGGATTACCTGGCTCCAAACTGCCATTTGATAACCATTTGGTCTGTTTTACCTTCTTTTTCTTTTTTTTTTTTGAGCTTTATTATTTAAATCTTTCCATTTCTACTTTTTTTTTTTCCTTTTTAGTACTTCTAAAAGTATTTTAGTACTTTTATATATTGGTTGGCTGAATTTTTGTTACTGGGGACAACTTAATATTAAGACTCTCCCAGCAATGCCAGGAGTCTTCAAGCTATATGAAATCTGTAAGAGAGGTAATGCCACTACCTCTTTTGCGAGAGCAATGAATGAGTGTGGGGAGCAGCTTCGTGCTTCTTTCCTGACAGGCCGCTTTCTTCAGCCTCGGGTGGACAAGGTCAGACTTCTAACAGCTCTGCTTCGGAGGGGAACAGATGAACTCTGCTCTCGCCGCGACACCACAGTTCACATTTCTTTCTGCCGTTCACACTGTGATCGGGCAACCCACGTCAGGTTTTGTGGCAGTCACTGTTGCCCCTGTTAAACAGCGTCAAGGCGCATATAAACAAAGGTTGCACCCCCAGTTATTCGCAGCACATCGTACACAGCAGGAGAAGAGCAAGCTCTCCTGCATGGGATTGCCAGCGGGGATGTGTTGCGTTCAAGGGATCACCGTGCTGAACAGGTCAGCGCTTCCAGGGCTCTCTGTTAGGAATGACAGCAGGGGTACCAGTTACACATACAGTCGCATCATAGTTGAAATTTGGGAGACAGGTCGTGACCGAAAAATTAATGTCTTACAGTCTATCAAACAAACAGCCATCCTTCAAGCACTACCCGTCTGGTCTGGGTACGTAGCCAAGACCTTCAGTGCTGAAAATCCCTATTTCTCTTTCTAGATACCATCATCCTGTGTGCTCCTGAACAAAAAATTAGTTTTATGTAACTTTTAAGGAATTCAGACAATGAAATGAAAAATATAGATAAGGCTGGGCTGATCTCAGGAGTATTCCTGGAAGTTAGTGTTTGAAAGAAGCAAGAGCAAGGTCACGTTGCAGCGCTCCCTCCTCGGCACGACGCAGACAGGCTGCTTTCTGGCTTGTCAAAAGGCAATTCAGGCAAACAACACCAAGTTTTAAGTTGAGATTCTTATAAAAAGCCCTAAAGCAAGGATATCCATGGGTTTGGGTGAGCGCAGGGGAGGTTAGTGCTGCTACAAAGCAAGCAGTAATATTCAGGATCAGACTTTGACAGTAAAGTACATTGTGGGGTAGAGAGAAAAAAAAGAGAACGGATGGAAATAGTTTTTGGCATCAGCACAGTTTAAGTAGTTTATACAGCTCATAGTTCAAAACCCATTTAAATTAACACTAGGAAAAATACAATAAATAAAAATAAAAATAGTAATAAAAATAAAGCAGGCCAAGTTCCTGAAGCCTTTTCTGCGTTCGAGACTTCTTCCCTCCCCCAGTCAGATTTCCCGAGCCTCATTAGAGACAAAGAGATGCAATTACAGAGCACAGAGAAGCCGGGACAAAACAAGAAGAGTGTGAAGAAGGGAGAAAGACCCAAGTACTACAGGCAACAGGACCAGTTTGGAGGTTAATAATCTAACCAGCACTCGATTGCTGCTGGAGGAGTAGTTACCCACCCCCTCTGACCAAATTAAATGGGAATGCTACTGAACCCGCAGCAACCGTACTACAGCCTGGAGAGCTGCTGAGAGCCAGGCCTGGCAGGGCGCTGGAGTTAATTAGCACTGACGTACTTCTCTTTCCACAGTTTTGCTGGCTGAGGACTCCGGTCACGTTTACTCTTCAGCTTTTATTTAAATTGTTTAGAAGGGGGCTGTAAAAGCAGCAGGTAGTGTTCCCGTATTGATTACAGAGCTACAAATACAGTTACAAATTGTGGTTACATCATCACGAGTGCCACATCTACAAAGGTTTTCTATGTCTGAAATAACTGATACAGAATAATATTAATGTATTATTAGTACAAAGGCACATCTAAGAGTTGCAATGAATTATTATAGCCATAATACCAAGCTTAAGCAGCACGTGCTCTTGGCAGTGCCTTTAACACAGTCACTGTGGTTTTACAGCGTTATAAATAGCAATCACTGTGAGCAAAAGCTGTAGCATCTCTTCTCCTCTCCACCCTCACCTCCAAACAAATCGCTCACAAGAACGTCAGCTTTTATTTGAACACAATGAGCTGTAATCACATGAGGTATTACTCTGATTTAATCCTATTTGCTTCAGTTTGGTTTGTAAGGAGTGGCCAGTAACGTGGTTCCATTGTGTCCTATGGTTTCTTATTTCACACCAACTTTCAAGGACTGACACTCATCATCTTATTTGGCCAGAAGAACAAAGCGATGGGTTCTGGCAGGTAAGAAGAGATGTTCCAGTGGCTGGGATGGGGCTTTTCCCTTCTTTCTTTTTTTTCCCCTCCCAATTGCTGGGCTGGCTGTCACAGCTGATGGATAGATTCTGAGCCCAAACCATTTTTTCAGTTTTTTGCTATTTTCACCTGGTCCAATACAATCAGATACAACCTCTCGCAGCAAATTTTGCTTCTCCAACCACCGTGAAGAGAACAAGTAGAGACACAAATTCAGGTCTGTTTATTTTTTCAAATCAACATCATGACGTAGCTAATACCACTTGACTGCGTGTAGTTCGGTGCTCTATTTCCCATGGCCAACAGAGACAACCACGCTGCTGGATTTGGCATGAAATGAAAAGGCAGATACCAGCACGAGGTAGGTCACCCTGCCTACCAGCCCAGCCTGGGGATACTAGTAGGCATTAAGCCGCACCTTCATTTCATGCCATTTCATGATCTTTATCCTCTGAATGATGAGAGACCCCCAGCTTGCAGCGGGCTCTGAGCCAGGCTGCATCCAGCATCGCGAGGGTCAGGAGGAGACACCATCTCTGCTGGGAAAGCTGGGCTGGCGCAGGGTTGCGCCAACGCAAGGGCAGCGATGAGGAGCATCGCTCTGCGTGTCAAGAACTCGTATCGGGAGCATCCTTACGGCCCATCATTTCAGGTACTGACTGATGGACCCAGAGAATGTTTTACTGATGGGGAGTACAACCAGCTAGCACTGGGGCTAACGTAAATTTGATGACGATGAAAAATTTTTTGACTGGCTCAGAATTTTTTCAAAACTTTTGTTTTTGTTGGTTTTTTGGCATGTGGTTCCTAATTTCATTCTTCCTCTCATCTTAGCTGGAAGGGAAGTTTAATGCCCTCAGAGTAATCAAATGGGGTCTTATCTACAATTACACACACATACAACTCCACATTTGGTATTCATAAATACAAGTTTAATGTTGAGTCTAGTCTTCACTAATTTCCTATTATAGTTATTTAGCTCATAGAACACGTGTTAATTAGACAGTTGTACTTCAATGACTTTTACCATAAAAGATTATTTTCTTCAAATTATAAAATACCACGTTAGAAAAGTGTTATTGATCTTCAGAAAAAAGAATGAGGAAATTTCTGACGTTTCTCCTTAGAGCAAGAGAAACTGACAGACTGCGAAAGTTGCTTATTTAAGGAATCAGACCCAGGATAAAGGAACTATAACTGGAATTTATTCAGAAAGCTGAATGGAAAAATTGTAGTAAGCAGCTGCACCAGGTAAAATATTTTTTCTGCCTTTAATTGTGTCACAGTAACAACCGGCGTTAAAAACAGACGTCTGAATCCAGTGAGCTACCAGGTATGATGTAACCATTCAATTAGAAGCGCAATTGTCTTCAGAATTAAATACCTTTCTGAAGAGACATTATGCTGAGGACCAAAATGTAAACTAGCAATTTAGGACATATATGCAACAGCTCAATCTTCTGGGTGTTAGGAAAAAAAAATAGTTTAAGAAAACAGCAAACATTAAAAAAATAAATAAAATAATAGAAAATAATTGCCTATAGTGTTGATAACAAAATGGCAGAGCTTGTATGTCCAGGTCACAGCATCTATTAACCAGCTACCGAGTGCTGCAAAGCCTGTGCTGCAGTTGTCACAAATGATGGTTTTCAAAATAATTTAGGTCAAGTAAACACCTGGCAAACAGACATACTGTGGTGAACTGGGAAGTTCGTGCAGGCACCTCAGAAGCCCTGCAGGCCAACAGGAGTAAATGGAAAGCAAAATGGGCTGAAGCGTGACCCGGGCATGCCTTTAGCGAACTCCCAACTGCAAGGAAATTCTACCAGCCCAGCAGCTGGACTAGATGATCGTTGTAGATCCCTTCCAACTGAACTATTCTATCCTATCCTATCTTTGGTCTTTTTATGAGAGAAGAGGTTTCACCAGATACCAATGTGCTCGGTTAAGACTGTTTTGTATTTGAAGTATTGAAATTAATTTATGTGAAGATCTGAGATGACTGCAAACACTTGAAAATGTGTGGACCAGAAAAGAACCTGGCGATTCTGTTGGACACAAACCCCAAAAATAGGCTTCTTCCAGCTGACACCAGTGGTGCAATATGCATCTGGTCTTGCCCATTGGTGGGAATCCTTGCATGGAAGCACCATCACCCACCATGGATACTGCTCAGCCTTCATTACGAAATGCCCACTATTTCTTCAGCCAGCATGCAAATATAGATCTTGAGCCTAGACGTTTATTCAGGTTTTTCACTCTGTATTTCTATTTCCAGTTTTTAGCGCTTCATCCAGACACCCCGCAGGGGCGTAGGCTAACAGGAGGCCAGACGAGGGTGAAAGGGAAACCCGGTTCTGCGACGGTGTGCTCATTGTAGCCACATAGTTGGCAAGCAGCAGCTTGTAATTTTGCAGCCTACACATCCGTACCGCCTTGCTGTGCACGGCGCCGGGCTCTCTTGGCTCATGGCACAGGTTTGACTTCTCGTCCACCTGAAATCCCACTCCTTTTCGTGGGCTCGCTTGGTTTAGGCCGTTCAGATATGTCAGTGCTTTCAAGTTTAGGAGCCGTACAGATGGGGCTGTCCCCAGGTGGAAATGCTGCTGGGACGTGGGCTTCCCCAAAGAAATGGAGCCCACCCGGGGCCCCCTTTCCTATATATTGCTTTTCCCCCAACTTTCCCAACACAGCCACACTCATCCTGTGGCAAACAGCCTCTTCCCAGCAGGAAGGACAAGCTGCCCTCGAGTGAAATCTCAGCAGAAATCTGATCCCAGGATACAGATGTTGGGCTTAATGCAGATCTGGCTGGATGATGCAGTTTTTCCTTGATTCTTTTGTCTCGCTCTTCCTCCCTGTCCGTCTCCTACAGGACTCACGTGAGATCACGACATTTATTTTCTGGATGATGGGAAGCTCTACGCTATATTCTGAATTAATCTCAGGGCTGCAAGCTGAAAAGAGGAGAAGTTGAGAGGACACAACAGCTATAAATGAAGCCAAAAATACAAGCGTCTTGCCCTTTCTAGCTCCTGGAGACACACTGCAAGCACCGAACTTCTCCTCTCGCACACAATGCCCAGCTGCTGCAGGTTTCCTATCTTTGTCTGCTTCCCTGCTAACCTTCCTCAGCCGAAATCCGCCCCCACCCCCCCCCGGCCAAAAACAAAGCCCCTTTCTTTATGTTTGAAAACCTCCCTAGGAAGCAGAAGGGCACCTTTTCTCCTTCTGTCATCAGGAGCGATGGGAAGAGCTGATAATCTCCATCGTTAGCTGGCCCGGTACTTTTCTTTTGTAAGATCTAGTTTCTACTTGCTTGCAAGTTCCCCAGACTCAACTGTCAGGATAGTGTTTTCTACCTTCCGTGCCTCACTCAGACTGGGTATTTTGAAGAAAGTTTCAGCTAAAATGATCAGCTGGTTCCAAGAGCACACTTGCCAGAAAATACGCTACCTTGAAAAGATGCGCAGTAATTTTGCTACTGTGATCATTTG
>NW_008825615.1:15362842-15364992 GCF_000699105.1 Pygoscelis adeliae
CACAAGGCGGACACCGGCAGGTCCTTCCCGGGGAAGGGGACGACCCGGGTCTGCTGGTGGCAGTGGGGGCTGCCACCCCCCAGAACCGGGTTTCCAGCAGCAGGTGACGTCCTGGGGCACGTCCCAGGGCCTTTCCCCGCAGCGGGCTCGCAGCAGGATCCTGCAGCCGGGACGTGCCCCAGCGTCCCGGGGACGTACCCCAGAGGGCTACCCTCCGCTGCGGAGACCTCTCCCCAGGACAGTGCGGGAGCAGAGCAGCCCTTGCAGTGTGCTCCCTGCAAGCACCGGCCAGAGCAAGACGCAGGTTCATTAACCAGCTGAAGCAAAAACGAAATTCCTCGCAGATCTGTCATTAACATAGCAGGAATTTTTCTCTATATAGGGAATAAAAGCGCATGACCCGTAGCCTGGCATGGCTGCACAGTCAGTGATCTGGGACACACAGCACTGAGCAGGGGAGAGTCACAATATGCTTGCTCAGCCTCGTCCCATATTATAGCATCTCAGCCAAGAAAAAAAAGTTTGAGTTCAGCCTTACAGGCTGCCTCCACGCTGCTTATTTTGAGGCAGATTTGCTGCCCATGCAAGCTACTTACTTTGGGGACTGCTGCCATTTCTCAAGAAGTAAATCCTGGCTGCACCCTGAGCTTTAAAGGGCTCTGTGCTTCTCTAACAAGCTGTGTAACAGTTTAGCAGCTTCCATCTCTCTTGTCAGTCCTCCTCTTGGCATCCAGCAGAAAAACAATGGCCCCAGCTCGTTCCTAGAAGGGACCAAGCATTGCCCGCTTGATGAGCGGATATATTTGCAGGCAGCCTGAGTACAAGCTGCTTAAAAGGAAAATGTACACACAGGGATAAGGTTTCCCAGCCTACGTGAATGTAGATGTATCTGTAAATAGACATAGATCAATTATTGATTTTAATTTGAGCTGCATCTGGGCTTTTGTACTGAGGAAGCAAAATCCTCTGTGTTTGCTGTAAATCTAGGGTTTGCTGCTTGCAAAACCTTTAATCTCTTCAGCACTCCAAGTCAAATCTCCAGTTTTACGATGACTAGAAGCAGCGTCCCACATTTTCCAAAGAGCTCTTCAAAAACTGCAAGAAGAAAAGAGTGGGTAGATCTGCCAAAATCACGGTGGGCTTAGCCTTCCAGGGATGACCATGAGCCCCAGAGGGAAAAGTGGCAGCGTCCGACCTCAGAACATAGATGTTGGACTCCAACCCCATTTCTTCTTCATCCGTATTCACCACCACTGTTAGCTTGGCCCACAATGCCCTTCAGAATGACAGAAAAGCATCAGTAAGTCTTCTCCTCCAAGAGGGCGAAGGCTGAGCAGACCGCAGGCCGTCACCAGTTCCTAAGCAGTTTAGAAGCCAGATTTTCTGAGACAGTAATTTAGTTGCACCATCAGCGTCATTAGCCTAAGGTGAGCAAATTTCACAGCAGTATCACAGTTTCTAGGGCAGGGACCTTATACTTAATTTGCTCCCTCAGCCTGGTTAGTCTCACACCAGAGTGGAGAGAGCTCATTTTCAGTCAAGGATGGCCAGCTCCTCGGCTGCCAGCACCTCTGGGACAAGAGGACTCCTGCAATATATGTCCTCTTCTGAAGCTGCTCTTAGTTCCTCACTGTGTCTGCAAAGCAGTCAGCTCCTGCCACACTCTGCTACTTTCCCTGTTACAGAAATACCGGCACATACTTGGGGTTAGGGTAAAAATGTTGTGACAAGCATCATGGCATCCAGATCTGCCATGGTGGTTTTCTCTCTGTCCTCCATCTTCTCAATCTTTTTCCTCGCTCATCTGAATGTTAGGTTTGTTTCAGAGTGAGGAAACCAGCACAGTTACTGAGCTGGGAGCACATCCCAGCACTCGGAGTCCTATCAGGAGCACCCCAGGTTTCTGCCCAGCTGGGCAGCTCTGGCATGCCTCCCCTTCCACAGCAGGCACGACGGGATGCGCAGGCAGTGAGCGAGTTTCTGTGAGGATCTACTGGTCCTGCAGAGCTGCGCGTGGAAAGATAACGTGTTAATCTCTTTTTCTGAAGCACTCATCCAATGCTAACCACTGAAAAGAGATGTTAGCAAGTAGATAAATAAAGGCATACCTGGACCCAGTCACCTTAGGAGACTTCAGCAGCTACAGAGGC
>NW_008825615.1:15365009-15370123 GCF_000699105.1 Pygoscelis adeliae
CCTGCTGGAGATATGCCTCATGCACCAGTGTGGTAGGAACAAAACTACCATGCTGGTACATGAAGTGTATGTATCTAGTGTAAGTATGCCCATTTACACCAGAAGGCGAGTTTCCTTTATGAGGGAAAGAAGTCTAGCCTTAATTTTTCTACTGAGTTTGTCCTCTGGAAAAACCTGCTTTCACGATTTCAAACAAGTGTTTACAGAGCACAAGCTGCCCCCTTGTTGGAAAGAAAATGTGGTTTAACAGAGGCTTAAATTAGAGAAATTAAAAGACAGAAAGCTAAGAGAAGTAGATTTTTTTTTCTTGAAACTTCAGATTGAAAAAAACCAACAATGCAGATTTTCATGAACATGTTTTCCACGTTTCATGAACAAACATGAAATCCACATGCGGCTACAGAAAGCCCTTTGCCAAACTTTCTGCCAGCTCAGAGTTCTAGTTGTTGGAGAGTGTCTGACAAGCAACGTCAAATCATAAGACAGGATTGTTTGGCAACGAGGATGGTGCCATTACAGCTGCAAGAACGAGGAGGCTGGATGAGAGCTTTAGCTGCAGGGGAAGCTCGGGCTGAGAAACACCCTCCCCTGCAGGGGCAGGGGAGCCTGCAGCAAAGGAAAGGTGGGTGGTGACGGCTCATGAGCAGCAGGAGAAAGCAGGCCTTCTGAGAAAAAGTGAAGCTCTCTGGGCACGTGTAGCTATGCGCACAATGTGACTACCTATCGCTGACAAAGTTTTCATGGGATCAGATCAGAACTGCTGCAAGCAGAGGGATGTGCCCTTGGGAATTCATAAGAACCTGGAAAAACCAAGCTGCAGTCAGAATCTGCAGTAAAAACTGCAATAAACTCCAGTGAAGGTAGCACTGGAAAAAGAAAGAAATGTAGTGAACTTCTCGGTGTTGAGGAATGCAAGAGTCCTGCAAAGCAAGCTGTTACATAAATTACAGTTAAGTCACCAAAAAAGAGAGAAAGATGGAGAAAGAAGCAGATTAAATACATGTTCTCATCCAGTAGTTGTTTAATTACCTTGAGAAGTGAAACCGATTCCATTGCTTTATGGGTGGTAAGCTTGGAGTTTGGCAATACCCAACACACACACAATGTTTTTATGCAATGCTCTGCAAACTGTCAACAACATGTGGCTTTCCAGCTGATCAACCTTTGCAGACCTTTGAAAATGAGGACATCCAGTGGCTGAACGTTATAACTGGGATTTTGATCAAGGATTTATGTCTGGGGCAGAACCTCACCAGTTATGCCAAATTTCAGAGAGACCTGAAGTAGGTCATGTGTGGAGTAAAGGCTTTTACAGATGCCGTCTGCATTGGGGTAAATTCCACTTAATTAAAGGGCTCATGGTTGTAACAAACTGTTTGAGGCAGGCTCAGTAAGTATCACCCAGTAATGCCTAGAAAATCGCTTCACCTTTCTTTCTCTGCTTCCCTGTGATCATAGGCTTATGCTTTTATTTATGTTTTACACAAAAAAAAAGAGCAAGCTTTCAAATCCCATCATGTTTCTAGTTTGGCCTTTATGTCTCTAATTTAGTTACGGGAGTAAACACGTCTGTGAGTTTTAGAAACCCTTAGCACCTAACCAGTCCCTCTGGAACTAATCAGTACAGCAAGCATTGCACACCATGCTTTTAGTAATTTAGCCTTAGGTGCACCAGTTTGAATATTTACGCCTAGCTCCTACATTACTATAATATTTAAAGACCAATTGCAGCAATTAATCATGTTTCCAAATACATATTGTAAGAGAGGAACTAAAATATTAATAGATCAAATTCATGCTTTCCTGCCATGAAATTGCAGCAGCTGATAATTCAACAATATAACACTCCAGGTCAAGAATGTTGTGTCTTGTATGAAACAGCAGAAATAGAATGAAAATATGCAAAAATCAGAGTCACATCTAGGGGAGATGGGCCACTGGAGCTTTTGCACGTTTACAGGCTTTGATTTCCCTTGGGGAACGGTCACACAATATCACTGTCTGCAATAAGTAACGTCTCACCCAACGTTAGGCACCGAATTTGGCAGCTGAGAAATTGTGCAGAATTGTGCTGAGTTTCCAAGATGAGCTGGGTAAGGCCGGTGAGTAGAAAAACCCTTACCTTCCTCAAAAGTTGATTTGAACTAATGTCGCCTAGGACTATATCTACATGCCCCAGAGTAATCCCTTGAAGATTTGTCAGGTAGCCCTTCATACAATTCATAGCTCTGAACCAGCAAAGTCAAGTACTGAAAACAGAGGTAATAAGAGCACCCCAGACCTTCTCCCATCTCCCATCAGTCCTTTCCAGCGTTGAGTGCATGGGGCAGGTCTGAGGGCAGAGACTTTTGTGGTCCCCACCTTCTGCTCCCACTACTCTTTCCTATCTAGGTGGACTGTAGTTGCACCAACAAAGGCTCCCCGCCTGGACAGAGATAACCTGCTTCTCAGCTCACTCTGGATGTGAAATGTCATTGCAGTTTAAGCCTAAATCTGGGCTGTTTAAGCCTAAATCTAGGCTGTCGCAGTCTTCTCCTCTCCCCTGCTCTCCCTCTTGTGCCAGCCAGCATTAACGCTCATGCAGGCACATTATAGCCAGTTCAGGCAAGCCAATTCAACTGGAAACCAATCCAGCCATCATTAGTAGTTGTATCTGCTCTCTGAACCACTTCAGTTCCTAATTCCACGGGACGAGTACCAATTCAATACAATTTTCATCAGTTGCATGTTTTTAGACTCTGAGGCTACACTTTCAGTTTAAGCTTAAACCATAGACAGTCAGTTAAGTTAGGCTTATATCGCTATGTCAGAAACCGAACCGAATGCCCTTGAGATCAGCAAAGGAGAGGGTGTAGCCATGAAACTCCCCAGCAAGACAATTCTCTCTTGCTTCGCCAGTGCTCTTGCAGCCGAGCACAGGCTGGACCACCTCTCAGAGCGCTTCAGGTCACTTTTGGCCATCCTAAGTCACTCTTTAGCCTAAACCTCTCTAGCTGCAGGCTTCTGCTGAAAAAAATTCTCTTCTCCTTCACCTCCCCTTCGCCAAGCTCTCCTGTGCATTGGTCGCAGCAGTGCAGTAAGATCAAGCTTGCTGATCCTGTGGGAAACCAAACCAGTATGAAAAATACAAAAAGACAGACAAGGTTTTTATTACATTGGCTTTGAATGCTGAATCAACATAGCGTATACTACATGAGCATAAGATCTGATTCAAGAAAGAAGGTGGAAATGTTTGGTCAGCAGTTTGGGAGTCTATTTTTACCAATTTGGCTCACTGCTAAGACAGAAAAACACTCAGCTTCGTGCAAAGAAGGGGCCAGAAACATATGGCAAGAAAGGGGAGAGAGACTGTGGCAATGCCAGTTTTGATCAGTTCACATTGCTGTATCTTAGACCTAAAAAATTTACAGCTTTATCATTTGGGAACTATATTTAGAGCTCATTAAAAAAAAATAATTGGTGAGCAAAGAGCATGCTGAGCAGTCCCAGGAACTTACTCTCTTTGAAGGAGAGCTGTAGTTTTCAGGGACTGACTCTTCCAGGATTACAGCACATTTTTCTTCTCTGGCTTGGGGCTTATGAAGAGCAGAATGAGAATCCCATCATGGATTTCTGCACCCTTATATTAAAAGTTCCTGTATGATAGGCAGTATTTGAGTTGGCCATGCCTGCTGGCTAACAGCATATAAACTCCTGCCATCTTTCACATGTTGTAATGTGGAAGTAAAGAGCGTGAGTGAGAAATACAAGTTATTTTTCCCCATTACTCTCGGTGTTCTCTGCCTCTCTAATATCTTATATCTTTTCTGGACCATTAGTGTCATACTCAGTTACTTATTTGATTTTACTTATTGGTAAAAAAGTTACATTGTTTTGGGAACAGATGCTTAAACCGGTGCACTAAGCAAAGTCGAATCAAGGTTCCCAGTTAAACTGAATTGCCAGACTTTCCTCTTTGTTCCTCCGCAAAGGTAATTTTAATTACATAAACTTCATAGAGCAGCTCATGAAGAGCAGCTAAACTTGATTTAGTTGAAGCAACCGGATCTAGTTGAAGATGTCCCTGCCCACAGCAGGGGGATTGGACTAGATGACCTTTAGAGGTCCCTTCCAACCCAAACTATTCTATGATTCTATGAAATTACAGACAGCAGGCAGGGACAGGAGGGGAAAAGTGGCTTGGAGCTCCGAGAGGTGTTGCAACCTGTGCTGTAATGCAGGAGAATTGGCAAAGCAACAGAATATCATCAATATCGGGAGTTTCAGGGCTCTTTTCTTTCTACAACAGCACTGTGATAAGTTTTTGACATAGAGCCCCCCAGCAGCTCGCAAGAACTTCATCCTGAAATCAGAGAGAACTTTTCAATTAGCTTAATCTTATGGCTAGATTGTCCTGGCTTTATACAAGGTATCTGCATTTCATTTGATTCATTATGAATGCAACCACAAAGCATCTACTTACTTCTCCGGAGGCTGCCTCTTATTATATGTTGACAAATTATATATTGACAGATTATATGGTGACAAGCAATTCATCCTTCCATTCCTTTCACCAGTCCATCAAAGACAGAAACCCCACTGTATGCAGGCTGAAAATGACAAAACAACCACATTAGTTCCCTCTCATGTGTCTGATTTGCTTTCAAATGCTTGTTTTCAGCTGTGAGGCATAAGGGCAAAAATATTCTCCTTCTTTCTACTTCAAGCGTAAGGGGGAAAAATTGTGTGCATAAGTACTGTAAGTAAAAAAAAAACAATAGCAAATACATATTTCAATATTTCTAACAGTACAAAATTTAAATGGCCATTATTCACAGTAGACTCAAACTCAGATGTCTGTGGAGGTGACTATATACTCCCGCTCGCTCCATGCTGTAAGGCATCAAAACTGCTCTTTTCAGTTAAAAACCTTCAAAAAATTATGATGTAGTACCCATGCCTCATCTTCCGCAGATAAAAAAAAAAAAAAAATCCATATTCTCCCTTTTCAACAAACTAGATGCTACAACATCATCATTTTCTCTGCGTCAGCCTGAGCCAGTGATCTGGATCAAACCCAGCTGTCTGTAATAAGAAAGAAAATATAAGGCAGAGAATTGCTTGCTGTTTCCTGC
>NW_008825615.1:15370133-15394014 GCF_000699105.1 Pygoscelis adeliae
AATAGTGAGGCAACGTACATTGTGTTTTGAAGAGACTCATCTATACTGTCACCAGAGTGGCTTGCAATTTTGAAGTCCTACTGAATACAGCTATACTTACCATATTGAAAAATAACAGATGTATATCGCAGAGCTTTGTTTTTCCAGTTTGGTAATAGTGGATTTTTTTATGGGACTTAATGGACCGTGAATATTGCAAACTGAGCAATCCGTCTGACTGTCTGAGAGGATATTGCCATTCCTGTATTTCTCAAGTTCCAGCATAAATTTTCTAGAATAAATCCCAAGTGCTGAATATTAGTACAGATTTAAATGGTTCAGCTTCGTAGCTATCAACTGCTAACTGGGTACGGAAACAGCCTTTGCCTTTGCCATGGCTACTCGTCCACTGATACCCATTCTGCTCAAACACAGGCACTATGCAGGCATTAATAAAGAGATAGGATCTCGCCCTGATGCTCAGAAAACAGATTTTGAAGGGATTATCCAACCAATGGAAAATTAGTTTTACTGAGTTCAATCCAGCATGCCCTCCCCCCCGCCATCCACTGCAATGTTTAGAGTCAACATCTCCGCTCAGATTTATTCTCCAGTCAAAGCCGGGGGGATTTCAGTGGATGACTCCTATTGACATTCCCATAAAGTAAGCATTACGACTTCTCTGTCCCGGCAGCATCAGGTTTCTCTAACTTTCTGAAACACTTATTTTGCCATAAGCGTTGTCTTATGCAAGCAAGGGATTTTTGGATGATGTTTGCTATTCAGAGCAGGTAAAAAGAAGATGAGTTTAAAGAGCTGATGGGGTTTATCTTTAAAGAGCTTCTCTCCCCATGAAGAGAAGCAGTGAGCCTCATAGTCTGTACACAAATGTGCTACGGCATATCTTGAAAGCAGTGTCATTCTCATTCAACCTTTTGCACTTAATTTTCCATAGTGGGAAGTGGCAGGCCATTAGCAGCACACCCACGCGAATTGGTAACTCACCCCAAATGAAATCTGGAGGTTTGCTGCCTGCCATGGCCGCGCTGCCAGCCTCTGGCCTGTACCGCAGGGGCCGATGAGACAAGGGGATGTATTTTACATAGCCCAGATGTAAAAATGATGGAGCTCTTAGAAGGCACTCGAGGAAGTCTTCCCTCTAGCAAACCTTCCTCTTATTTAATAGGGACAAGAAGTGACATCTGATTAAAGATGCGAGCTCAGACGTTGATCTCTGGTCTCTGTAGGCTGCTGTGCCGAGGCCACCAGACCTCCAAACAACTAAGCCATGTGTGGTCTTGTATGGAGATCAGCATAGCTACTGCTGGTCCGAAGTATCTTGTCTCCACTAGAAAAAATAGCACACAGGAAAAAAAAAAGAGAAAAAAAAAAAATCAGGATTTTTAAAAAGCTGCTAAAAGGCATCAGAGCCAGAGTTAGGTGAGCAGAGGGCAGCGTGTTTATCTTTTGACTTCAAAACAGGCACAGCCCACTCATCGTGCGAGGCTGTAAGCGGAGCTGCAGATGAGTAATACCTAAGAACAAGGCAGGTTTTGGGTACAGAGAAAGCTCAATTTTTTTAAAAGTCCCATTTTCAAACACAGGCATCTAAACTGGACTTTCTAAACCTGAATTTGAAGCATCTGCTTTCGGGAACACAAGCACCTATTTCACACTTAGCGACAAGTCAAAGTGTGAAGAAAACAAATTTAGCAGACTGAAAAGTACGAACAAACACTTGAAGACAGCAAACACATCCTCATTTTTGAGCATGTCAACAGCATCCTGATTATTCTGGGATACATTAACAGGGAACAGCTGCGTCTCTGAAACTAGGAAGCTTTAACTTCCTATGGGAGTGCTCCGAAAAAGAAAAATGCTACTGGAAATACATTTATAAAATTATCTGTGATGGGGAATAGGGAGTGGTTTTAACGTGGGAACTAAGGTGACACCCCTGAAAATGAGAGAGAAAAGAAGAGCACGCGTGCGCAACACAAAGGTAGAATATACACTAGGGCATCTCACAGAGATGTTCCTTCATGTGGCATTGTGTTGCCGTAGTGCATCAGGAGCTGGAGGAGGAAGGGTTGTGATAAAAAGGAGAGGCAGACAGACAGACTGCAAGAGCTGGGCAGACAGAGGAGGTGCCGGGGTGGGGTAAGGACATAGCATGGGTTAATGAGCCTTTCATTTCTAAGGAGAGGCTGGAAACACCAGTGGGCTTTGGGTGGAAAAGAGGTAGAACCAAAAATCGCCTTACTCAATGTTACTGGGAGAGCTGGCAAGGTGAACAGCTACATTAGCATTTTGGATGACAGACTGAAAAAACAGCGTATTATTCTTGATCTTGCAGTTGGGGATTAGCCTGACCTTTCTCTGATTTTTAAGGTTGCCCATGCTTGTGGTTTGACGTCTATCTGGAAAAAAAACCCTCTAAGCTGCATGCCAGCATGCTCAGAAAGGGGTTGTTAAGAGGAAATGACCCGGACCATAATTTTCGTAATTGCCCGAGGGCATTACAGAGTCAAACCATACCCAGCTTTGGGAGGCAACGGGGACCTAGTTCTCACAGCCACTTGTAGCACCACTCGAACCCCTCTGTAACAACCCCTCCTGGGCCATGGGGCAGCCGCCGGGAAGGACGGACGAGCGGGGACAGGAGCCACGCTTCAAGAAGGGCAGGAGGTGGGATGCACAGCACTCGCCTGACTCCTTACCACCCTCAGGATTGCACTCTCATGGTGACACCATTATCTTTCTGCTGTCAAAATTCTTGCCAAATTCCATTGCCTGGAAACCACAGTATAATAACCTTAAAAAAGCCAAATAACATTTAAACTTAGGTAAGCAGGACATATCTCAGAGCACAGGAAGGAAAAAGCAACTCAGTGCTGTCTCCCTGTAGGTAAGAGCCTCCCCTTCCCCTGGCAGTGGCATGCTTGTAGCTACAGTGAGGTGGGAGCCAGGCACTGCTGGGAGGAGGCAGGGAATAACGGATGGGCATCCAGGAGGAGGGTCAGCACCCAAGCAAAAGCGTCTTCTCTCCTAAGGAAACAGTAGTGCCATGGGAAATTGTTACTCTTCAAGGATTATAACAATTCATCCCCAGAAGAAAGGCATTATTTTCAATACAATTCAACAGATTATTATAAATGATGGATAAGAGATGAAGCTTCCTGTTCCAGAGCAAGGACAAAAATATTGGTAGGAAGAATGGTTGTTGTCATGGTTTAACCCCAGCCGGCAGCTAAACACCACCCAGCCACTCACTCACTCCCCCCCAGGTGGGCAGGTGTTCAACCATCTCCAGGAAAGCAGGCCTCCGTCACGCATAACCGTTACTTGGAAAGACAGACACCATCACTCTGAATGTCCCCCCCTTCCTTCTTCTTCCCCCAGCTTTATATGCTCAGCATGATGTCATATGGCATGGGATATCCCTTTGGTCAGTTGGGGTCAGCGGTTCCAGCTGTGTCCCCTCCCAACTTCTTGTGCCCCCCCAGCCTACTCGCTGGTGGGGTGGTGTGAGGAGCAGAAAAGGCCTTGACTCTCTGTGAGCGCTGCTCAGCAATAAAGAAAATGTCCCTGTATTATCAACACTGTTTCCAGCACAAATCCAAAACATAGCCCCACACTAGCTACTGTGAAGAAAATTAACTCTATCCCAGCCAAAACCAGCACAGTTGTCTTGTCCCCTACAAGCTCAGGATCTCAGTGGGTTTTAGCTACCGAGAACTAAGAATGTAAACCACTGTGCTAGTCAGAGCAGCACCAAAAACATGGTCTGTCACATCCTTGGTTTTTCCCTATATTCTCAGAAAAATCCTTTCTGTGCTGTAAGTGCCATAATTTTGAGAAAATTATACTGTGTTTTCAATGTTTAACACTGACTTATATGCAAAATATAGCTCAGTCTTACCGAAACGACCAAGACAAATGCTTCATACATTATGTATAA
Organism: Pygoscelis adeliae; assembly: GCF_000699105.1. NCBI lineage: Eukaryota > Metazoa > Chordata > Aves > Sphenisciformes > Spheniscidae > Pygoscelis > Pygoscelis adeliae. Next base: position 15,374,074 of record NW_008825615.1, read on the forward strand.
GTTCTTCCACAAAGCTCTTGATACAGATTATAGAGAATCAAGATATGCTGTCATCTTAGCATTGAAGGTTTTGATAACACTGAATGATTAAATAACTTCATAGTAGGCCCACTCCAAGGTTTTCTTGAGGAAACTCTTCCCTAAGCCTCTCTTGTTAGGCAGGCCAAAGAGGTTTGAGCCCTCAGTAATGAAAAATGTGTTGCTGTACCAAACAGCAGAGGAAACACAGGTACAGCTTAGTGCAGCTCTCCAGATCAGGAAACTTCTGGAAAAGGCGTTCAGTAGAGACTGGGGACATTTCCCTTCTTAGGGACCAGTACCTTTCTGAGAACGTTAATTTTTAACATCTTCTAAGGACCATTAAGAACCTATTAGGACTTCCAGAATAAAGCAATGTCTTGACATTTCCAGTTTCTGCCTGTTCTAAAAGTATTTGTTCTTCAAATAGCCACTGGGAAAATAGGTTTCAGAAAACATACGTTTCCCTGGTTCATTAGGCCCAAAGAGAAGAATAGTTGGAGAAGTCCAAGGGGCAATCTAAGCCTTATTTCCTCATGTGTTTCTTCCCTTCTTAAAGCACTGAATCATTTTTGCTATGATAATAAAGGTCAGGGAGGCTGTCAGCCTCCTCGTGATGCAATGCCCCCTTACCAAAGAAAGGAATTTGAAATTATGCCAGTTGATTAAGCAGCCGGTGATCAACATCCAGATCACAACAAAACCTTGTGGCACAGGGCAGAGAGCTCCTTCTTATAATGAGATCCCGATATATTAATTTTGTGTTTTCAGAGCTACAGAGTAGTTTTCTCCTTGCTTATAAAGGTAGAGAGATCGATACCGCTGCTCAGGGTCTGTGGTGGTCATCCCTCAGCTGCAGAAGCAAACTCAGGTCTCAGGCTTTCTGGAAACCCGGAGAAGCTGCTTTGTGCATAAGCCTTTGGGACTTCTCTGCAACATTTCATTCTCTCTGTGCTTTTCTAAATGCCTAAGCCCAGAACTCAGCTATCAGTACTGCTCCAGCATGATACTAATGCTCTGAAAAGTCACACTTTAATGCGCCACTTTAGTGTTTATCTAAATTTCAGACAGACTAATTATCTAACTTTCAGACTGAAAGGTCTGAAAGCATTGAAACGCACATCAACACAGGTAACTGTGGGAAAAAGCGTTTTGCAGAGAGCTGGCGACAGCACATCCGTGGGAGAGAAAAGCTAACTCCCTCAGCGTTGTGAAAAGCTGTAAGTAGGGAGAGTGCCTTGTCTGGTGAAAGAAACTTATGAAATATACACAGCAAGGTGGCAGGAGGACAAGGGTTTCAACTTTTTCCCCTCAGAGAGGTCAGCATCTTGGAAAGAGGGAATATTGCTTCCCAGTCAGGTCTCAGCAGCTTTCTCCCCTCTTGCAGGGTTGATTCCTTCCTTCTTCCAGAGGCAAGCAGCAGCTCAATTCCTCTTCATTTCTGCCTGAGCAGCTTGTTTTCCTGCTTCTGCAGGCTTCAGCAAGCAGCATCCCTTCTGCAGCCTCAACAATTCAGTAAAAGTTAAGGGATAGGGCCTGGAAAAGTGGTAAAGAGCTATCTACTGCTTGGATACCCACTTGCAGTTCTGTAGGAGGACAGCTACGTAAGATTTTCCAGAGCTGTTCAGCCCTCTCCCTGAGCAAGTAACATTTTTAGGTCTGTCACCAGGGATAAGAGGAGGCAACTTCTCTGTAAACAGCGTTCACAAAACATACGCTGCTGAAGGCTTCCACCGGCGCTTCCCAGAGTAAGCACACCATTTAGGGCTTAAACTACAAGGATGACATTCGTGACTTTGTAGTTTCACATTTAAAGCAGGGATTTGAGAGTCTTGCAATTTGAGGGGAAAAAAAAAAAAAAACAAACCAAAGAAAACCCCAACCTTCTTTTCTATCTTGACCTGAACAGTTTCTTCTTCTGAATCTAAGAGACACACTTGGAGTCTGAAACTAGATTTCTGTGCCTTAAAATATTTGGTAAGTTCCTGGATATTTGATGCTTCATTTCTGAAAACTACGACAGCCTCATCGTGTATTTAATTCTACAATCCTGGCAATTCCACACTCCATTTTTAGTATCATTTTTGTCTAGGGCCACATCAGTGAGGAAGTTGAGGAGGGTTAAATGCACAGGACCATTAAACCTCAGATTCCAGGATGCTCCATCTTAGAGAACACAGCTTCTCCTGATCTTCATGGTTCTAGGCCATGAGAGATTTGGACTTTGTAAGTCCATCTGCAGAAACAGTCTTCAAGTCTTGTGAGGTTAGTACATTCCTTCGCACATTTGGAAATGCTTGTTTTTCATCTGCTTTTTTGTTGTTTTGGATCCCAACTCTCCACAAATCGTATTTATTTTCTGAAAGGCCTGCAATTCTGTCTCTAAAATGTGCGTAGTCACAGAGGTCCCTTTTTGCTAAAGATTAAGGTTGAAGTTTTAAGAACCACCCAAGACATGTAACCAAAGGAAATTACTGTACTACAGAATAAAACGTAGTTCGGCTCTGTGAAGAAGTTGAGAGAGGGAGAAGATCCAGTAGTTGTGTAAGGGTGCAACTCACAAGTGTGCAAAACAGAAAATTAAAAAAAGGCACCTTAAAAAGTGTTTACTAGAAACTGTAAGAGAGAGGAGGATAATACACCTCTGTACATTGCACATCACTTCCATTAAGCAGGAGGAAGAATGATTTATTCCCATTCTCATGCCAAGCAGCACAAATGCAGAGAGTGAGTCTTCCACCTTCCTGAAGAGTTTCGGTGCCAAACAATGGTACCCAAAGCAGAGACCCACTGAAAAGTCAAAGGCAAATGATCACACCAAGACTGGACCCAGTCCCTACCTAGAGCGGATATCAAATCTGTGATTGTGAGGACACATCAGCATTCTTTTTCCCCAACTGATTCAGCAGACCAGAAGGGAAATGCTTTGAGGGCTGGAGGGAAGAATTGTTCACATGGAAATTACTGACAAAGACAAAAAAAAATCCACAGAATGTTCAGTCTGTAAAGAAACAAGAAAAAGACCAGTTCTCCCATAGATGGTGAACTAGGAGAGCAAGCTACTCCTTCCTCCTTTGCCTGGTAGGATTAAGCTTGCTACAAGCAGATGGAGAGAACTAGACTTGTTCCTCCAGTGGCAACAACTAGTTACAACTGCAGGAAAAATATCTTGATAAATTCTGCTGTGGACACTGCCTGTGGCAGCTCTGTGGGAGGGAAATCTCTGGTCAGTGGTGGGGGTGGCTGCAAGGGGAGACAGTAGACTATCTAACCAAGGCCTTCAATCACCCACTCAAAGACCTCTCCTATCTTTACAGGAAGGAAAATACAAATAAAAGAATCAGGCAGCCCTCACTGGTCGTTTTGGGTTTTTTGGGTGGTGTTTTTTCCCCCCAAAAGCAGTATATCGAGGAATGTTTTCTTACTTGGCAATCCAACATTTTTCACCACACTAAATCCAGGCACAGACATTTTCCTGAGCTTTCAGATAGCAAGTCTGAGATTCACACTGTGTGAGGGGATTTCTTTTCCCTCTGCTGAGATTATCCTATGACTACCAGAAATCCTCAGAAATCCCCAGGTACCAGACAGCCAACGGCACCATGCTCAGAGCTGTAACATCCTCCCTGCTGACAGTTGTGCCTTGCTTCAGCAGCAGCTCAAATACTAATCCTTGGAACAGCAACTGACAACAGTATGTGTAGAGCAGTTCACTGAGGTCTTCAACTTCTTCCAGAAGGATCACGCCAAGCCCTAATCCCCTTCCTGGCTTTGGCCCAGGACTTAACCTAGCATTTGAATGCCTACGAGGTCCCTGAGAAGAGCTTAGCTCCTGAAACTTCACATGCCTTCTGAGCAGGGTCTCATAAGAAAGAATGCTTCTCCTCAAAACTGTGTTTTCTCCTCCTGCCCCAGGGACTGTTCAAATGGCAAGATCATACATCCTTTTTAAAGTGGAATAGCAGTCAGGCAGAGCTTTCTTCTTGGGTTCAACCACTAACAGGATGGAAAATGTTCCTGAATACTATGAAACAAACATTGGCAGGAAGTGGAAAGTGGTTTCTATGCATGAAATGGACAGTTCAAGAAGAAAAGAAATATTCTCCATTTGCAGTCTTTTCCACAACAGCAGGGTTTTCCTTTTGTGACTGTATTTTTCTCCCATTACTTATTTAATTTGCTGGAAATGAACATGTCACTTGCTCACCACCTGGAGGGAAAAGCAGTTGTGCTGCTAGGATGAAAGGCTCCACAGATACGGCAGGAGGATTAGGACCTGCAATGTGTTTCTAAGGAAGAGAAGGCCATCGTGCACTCATGAAATTTAGTCTTTCTGTGAAAATAGCCACTTAACCTGAGAAGGATCACAGGTCTCCTCCTCCAAGCTGCCCCTAGTCAGGCTCAGCTCTCCACCAGAGAGCTCAGAGCTAGTAGGCTAGAACACAGAACAGGTCAAACACACAACAGGAGGATCCTGATAAATCCTGTAAGAGGGATGTGGCAACCAGCCTGGGGAGTATGTAACAAGACCAGCCAAAAGTCTTTCCATGCATCCATCAGAAGGAAAGTGATCTGCCTCAGGTCAATATACTCCAATACCATGTATTGTTAGGTATGTCAGATGCCAAGAACACACAGACCTAGCAAGAATTCCTCTTTACTGGAGTAACTGCATACAGGAATGGAAGGCAGGACACTGCAGAAGCATCTACATTAGCATCCTAGTTCAGATTAAAAGGGTAAGATTTTGAAGTAAGCTTTGAATTTACCTCCACATACGCTTTGAATCATGTCATGAAGCAGCGTCAAACCACAAAAACAGTATTCCTCACAAAGGAGCTGGAAGATGCATTCCCAGAGCACTCCTGACGCACTGCTGCCTCCGGTGGGCATTCAGTCCACAGGAACAGACCACAGCACATCTGAAGTGAAAGAAAAACCCTAGCCTAAAGTGTGTGTAGCACCAACTACTTCATTGTAAAAAGATTTGCTTGTCTACAGTATTTTCTAATACAGAAGTTGTCAGGAAAACAATCTGATCCCACGGGTACCCTCTGCATATCTCTTACCAGAGATACCTCTAGCCTTTGAAGTGAGAGAAAGCAAGAAATGGAAATGAAAGCCACTTAATCTTGAAGTCAAATTTGGCCTCCACGTAGCTCTGCCATCAGCATTAAGGATAGGAAAAGAATTATCTCCTACTTCAATTAACAATGCAAGCCTACTAGTTAAAACAACTATTTGTCCTTCAATCTCCCAAGGGGACACTCCTGTCATCTATAGCTGCTCCAAATGATTACAGCTGTGTTCTCTAATGCCAGAGTCCAACAGAAGGCTTAGTTATGGCTTTGTCTTTTCTTACATAAAAGGATAGCATCAACAATTACAGCAAATAAAAGTGACTTAGAAAAAAAAACCAAAACCCACAGAATTCTTGAACAATTCACACTACACTTGATACAAGCCTCCAGCTGAGTTAAACTTCCACCACCAACTGATTAGCAACTGTATGATGACCAGAGCTGTTTGATGGACAAAGGTGGTGCACTGGCCATTCAGCCAGGTTTAAGCCTGAATAGCTCCTCCCAGAAGCATTCTTTACAGATGTGGATGACAAGACACCGCACTACCTCTCCTACCAGTCAAGGCTTGTTTTGATCCCAGAGACAGAGAAAGCTCCCCACAGTTTCCAGGTCAACATACCTGTTCTCAGCTTTCATTCTTTTTAGTACAACTATAATGCATGCAGAAAAACCACAACTCAGTAGTACACCTGCTGACTTAAAATCCTTCCATAGAGCATTCGCACAAGCTGTTATGTATGGGTAACTATGTTACCTGACTGTAAAAGCCATTTTCAGTAGCAGTATTTTTGTAATCTACCTGAAAATTTATAGGACGATGAGGAAATTCACACGTAAGGTGTCTTGAGTAGAGACAACAACTGGTTTCATGATGGTCTTTCCCTCACCCTGTGCTTCAGGAGGAGTTCTAAGATGCCAAATCCTATAGAAGTGCAAAGGAAGAAACAAGACCTACTTGCAGCTACTGACTGCAGTCTATGGAAGAGTCCGTCCATTTGTAAGCCGTGCCTTCAAGGCAAAGTCAGACTTACAATTCATGCAAGTGAACTGGTTTAGATGAAGCAACTACAAAGTACCACCTCATTTCTAAGAGCAAACCCATTCATAGACCAACCCCAAACTGCACTAGTCCAACTCTTGGAAGGACAGCTATTCAAGACCAAATAGCTAGGCCCCTTCACAACAGGCTGAGAGCAGCCGATCAGAGTACAGCACAAGTTCTCTCACCTCCAGACTTAAATGGATTGCTCTGCATGAGTTCTCCAAGATGACCATAGCATCAAACTGACGACATTCTTGGTTTCCCTCCCTTCTGCTTGTTCCCAAAATACTCTCCCACACAAGGACTTAATGCCTTTAGATGGTATCACACGACAGGTCTGGTTTTAATTATTGTACCAAAAGTGTCCCAACTAGGCAGAGCTCCTGAATAACACATGATTTTTCATTAACACACTATCATGGCCTGCCCTGTTTATCCTGGCAGTATATAAATCCTGCTTTAAAAAAAAAAGCAATTTACATTTAAGACATTGTCTTCTCCTACCTCTCCTTTAAAGCCTCATTGCCTAAGTCAAGTAAAAGGGCTGAAAAGCATGTGGTGTCCTGAGTAAGGACGTTTCGCAGCCCACTGCCAGCAGGTCAGAAATTGAGCTCCAGGTATAGAGTGTCTTCTGTTTCCAGAAGAGGAAAAACTAAAACCCAACCAAATCATGTTTTCATAAAAAGGAAAATACAGAAGTCTCCCTAGAAAAACTTTAGTGAAAAAAATAGCCTAAGTTTCCAAAACACTTTTGTGCTAGAGACGCCAAGACCTCTTTGCAATTGTATCTAAGTATACCTTGTGGCCATTTCTACGAGATAAGCTGTGGGTATATTTTGCCAAGGTTAAAGTTAAGTGCTTCCATGAAAAGCTTATACAAATGTGTACATAAACTAATAAATACAGCATCTATAGAAGTCCACATAACCTGATTTGTCATTGTGTACTGACCTTATTTCAATTCAGTTTTCCTCATTCATGAGTGAGAAAGCAGCAGTATGAAAGGATTCAGATGTTTCAGTTTTTTATTGTAAATCATTCGCCCCTGCAATGTTTCATAACTGTTTTAACTAAGGCAAATTGAAGAATGTTTACATTAACATTACTTTCATTAGCTGTAGCATGATATACAAATGGTCACATAAGCTTCAAATATGCAGCCTCATTTTATCGTCGTCCAGCTCTATTCTTCAATGCTTTCAAAGTTTTCCTCATGATTGGTGCAATTTCTTCAGTAACAACAAAAAGAAGAGACCAGTTAGGATTACAGCAGTGACTTAAAATGGTATTAGCATAATATTAAGTATATATTAGTAGACTGCAAGTTAAAACAATTATCTTGATAATCTTAGGAAGTTCTATTTACTTTTGATAGGCTTCTTTCCATCTGGAGTCATTACGCTTGAGCTAGAGCTTCCACTGTTGCCAGTAGGGATTGGATTTGATGATGTGTTATTTCTGTCTCTGCTTTCTGGAATCCTTGTTCTTTTAAAACAAGGAAATAAGAAAGTTAGCTTTTGATATGAAACTACCATTTCCTCTCACTCATTTTGGAGAAAAAAAAAATCATCACAGACATTTAAGACTTTACACCCCAAAGACAGTATTTTAACAAGTCCGTTCTGCAGTACATTTAAAAGTTATAGGATAATGCAGTTAGAAGGGACCTCAGGTGGTCATCTAGTCCATTTCCATTCTTGCACAAATTTTCCATTTATTAGATTTGATGCATCTTATTTGTCTTTAAAATTAAATGATCAGAATTTGTGAGAGATCAAGATGTTTAGCAATACCATTGTGATCCATAATCCCTGTGTTCTACTTTGCTCTTTGTGTTTGTTTTCCTCTTTGAACACAGCTGAACTGCTAACTAGCTCTCCGCCAGAAAACGAGGGCAAATTTACACAAGTTTTTTTTGTTTGTTTTTTTAAAGGAGGATCTCTAGGAAAAGGCACAATAATTAACCCTAAATATTAGGTTGGGATCCTCAATCAACAGGACAAGGATGAGGCAGTCACAGATACAGAGACGATGGCTACTGCTAAAGACAGTTAAACCAACACCACACTGAAGTGTCAGCATGATGTCACCAATCTGGGCAGCCTTGTACACCTCAGAGCCAGTCACTGATGTCTGCTGCCAGTTATCATATACCACTGCACACTGAACTGCAAACAGCAGCCTGTTAGGGATCTGCACATCTGTATAGGACCTTTTTAGCTCCTGCAAAACCAGCTTCTTCAGTGAAAATTTCAGCTGTACAAATTCTACAACCTGCAAAACCGACAGGTTTTTAGAGGACATGGTGAAAGCAATGAAGTTAATCTCATTGTGCCTAAACAAACTCGTTTCTCAAGAGGGCAAAGCAACAACTCTCTCACAGCTTCTTTCACACAACAGCAGTTCTTCCTAATTTATCACGCCTGAGGGGGGGAAAAAAAAAAACCAAACCACAAACATGCAGGGGTTTGAGTACATCATTCAGTTACCAGTCCAGAGATTACCGGAGCAGAAAGGACATTTACACTGCTGTACTTTAAGCACCTAAACTGGAAGGCTGGTCTGTCACAATGTAGATACAACCTCCCACAGGGCAACTGAAAGCAAAAGCCTAACTCGACTGCCTTGGTGGGGGACTATCTTCACTGAAAACAGCAACAGTATGGAAAGAAGCTTCCTAATTTAATCAGCTGAAGGTGCAGCTATAAAAACATTGTATCTGGCATAAAAGCCGATTTTAAGATGTTCCTATATCCAGGATATCATTCCTGCCCCATACCACCACCACCTTGAGCACTAAGTTGAGGCTGCTTGACTAAGTCAAGCTCCTGAAATTCACAGAAAACATACTCTTCCATGGTTTGGTAAGGTTTTTTTTCTCCCCAGATAAACCCAGGTCAGTTCAGTCATTTAGTTCATGTGCCCAAGACCGAACAGTTACTCAGCACAACTGCAGGCACTGCAGCATCAGAACAGAAACAACTTAAAATGACTCTCCTGACATGTTCAGCTATACTAAGTCATCTTGCATCACATTTTCAACAGCTTAAGTTTTATCCTACCTGTTCCCAGCTATCTGTCACTATCCACGCACATACTTGTCAACCTGCATAACTGTTCCCCAATTCAGATTAACAAAAAATGTTCCACCTGCCGCCTCCCCAAAGGGATAATTTTGAGAGAGCAAGTTGCAGAGCAGTTATACCAATATGGGAACAACCACAGGCAACGGGGACAAGGGAGGGCACCATGCTCACCAGCAGCCACAGCACAGTGAGTGACCACGGCTTAAGGTACCCACGTTCAGGCAGTATGAATACTCTCCATAGCTTTTATGGTCCAGCTGCTGGCATGTGGACTCATCAACCCATGGGGTGCTTCCGAATCAAACTGCTGATTTTTCTTTCAGAAAAGAACAGATATTAAGACAGTGAAAACCAGCAGTCTGTCTCCACATAGTTGAGAAAGGAAGAAGAGGTAGAAGCTGGTGCTACAGCTGGTTTATCTCCCTGTTGCAGCCATCCTCTTGGGTACAAGAGAGTTCATTAGGCTGGCAGGAACAGTAGGACAAACATCACATCTCAGCTTTGGTTCTCATGGCTGTTGAACTACTCTGAACTAAGAGGTCAAAGAAAACTTGGCTTTGTCTGTAGAAAGGCAACATTTGAGGAACCCCAGTTTTCTGTTCCTCCAGTGATCAATGTTGGCTACTGCTACAGACTGACTGTTCCAGACACTCCTTTAAAAGCTGCCAAAGCAGAAACCCACAATCAAGAGTATTAAAAGCTGCTGAGATTCACTCTGGTCAGCTATATCACTCTGGACAGCTGACTGGGATTTTATGAAAGCAGGAGAACGTGTGAGGCTACTAGGCAGGTTTATAAACACGAAACAGCAACACTGGAATCTCCTCAGGATGTCAAGCGGCATTAGTGTAATCTGGAGAAAAACAACAGCATCCACTCACTCTCCAGCTAGGAGGGTGAATTCATCACTGGCACTTTGGAGAAGTGTGCGATGACAATGCATACACGGCAGAGGAGCACGCAAGACTTAAAAGGCAAGTTAGTTTCCAGCCACTCGCTGCTTAAAAAAGGAAAGTAAATAGAGAGCTATTTATAACGTCAAAAATATTTTGCCAGCAAACTTTTGTACTGACAAAGACATCTAAACTCAAATTAAATGCGTAGTACAGAACACTTACTTGCACTTCTCCACTGGATGAAGTTGGGCGACAGGTCCTGCTGTCCCGTGGATTTCTTGCTGTCGGCGAATGTTCCTGGGTGGTTTTGCTGCACTGGTCACGTAAGCCATTTTTACTTGCCGGCCTAATACAGCAGCAAGAAGCAGAGGATATGTGACTTTTTTCCCCCCCTTTATGTTCAAAACTCAGTTGATAATATGGTTGTGTGGCAATTTCTAGGTTTAAATTGGGAAAAAAAAATAATTCAGAAAAGCAGAACCTGGTACCAAAGTAGTAACTGAACCATGGTAAGTCATATAGACTACATCCAGCATTTCTTCGTATTAACTTTGGTATTTGTAATTACATTTGTACTCTTTGCATTGTTGCTTAGAATCCTCAGTCTAACTAGTAAGGTAAGATTTGTCTACTGTATGCCGCATGTATTATGCATTGATGTATTGCATTAATGCATGTATTTACTTTTTGAGCAACTTGTAATAAAAGGAACAGCATTCTTTCTTGATGTCTTCTCCTAGAGAATACAGCATTAGTGCTCAGTACAAGTAAATCACTAAACCCTACATAGTAAGTGCCAAGAATAACAGAAGAGACTGGGTTTTTTTAAGTGGAAAAGTTAACCACAGATTTTACCTTTTGGTTTCTCAGACTGAGCTGAAAGAATATTTTTTGTAAGCATCTTCAGTTTTTCTTCTCTCTGATTGAACAGTCTCAAGTACATTTCACGCCAAGACTCATATTCCAGGAGGCTCTCATTTTTAAAATCTCTCTGGCAGTGTTTCTTCCACAAGTGGTCAGATTCTTCTGTAAACATCTAGTTTCAACACAAGATTATCTTAAATCCAAGATTTAAAAATAACATTTTCAAGAGCACCTGTTAGCTGAGCCTGTAGACAAAGCCCAATCCCCCAGTAGAGAAAGGTGCAGAACAAATCCCACCACACATGCTCTCACAGGTAATCCCAACACGGAGTGTGGCAATACCATGCAGATATGCTGATTCCAGCCTAGAAATCACATGCTTCAAATAGCAGAGCTCTGTATTTGAGTTAATGAGTCATGCTTACAGGCTAGACTTGTGCTTCCAACACAGGCTTAGGCCACACCAGCTCTCAACTTCAGGCATACAGAGAGGTGGCCAACTTGCACTACAAAATACTACACACTCAGAATCTCAACGTCCAAATGCATCATGGAGCTGGCCTTAACGGTCTAAATAAGAAGTCTACCACACACATTAAATCTCACCCCAGATACTTCCCCATTGGTATGCTTTGCAGCCTTAACAGTTTGTAACTTGAAAACAGTTGGTACTATTACAACTCTCCCAGCTATTTCAGTGCTAAATACCATGGTCTTTTTCTTTTTTTTTTTTGTTCTTCTATTTAGAAACAGAACTACTTTTCTCCCCAGACTGGCTTTCACTAAGACATCAGTAATAATTCTCCCAAATGCTTTAAATCCTGACACTTGAAAAAGGGAGGCTTGATAATGACAGCTGAATTCAAAGAAATAAGTATGCAAGACAGAAAACCAGTGTAGCCCATGGAGAATCTTTATCAAAAAGGGTGCAAGGAAGGCAGAAACAGATGCCTTGTCCTCTATGGTTCCCTGAATTTAACAACACAGAATTTACCGGATTACATTCCTCTATTCGAAACAACTGCTCTGGTGTGCAACGTGTTAGCACAGGCTCAAGAATTTCAAAGGGCACACCTCCTACTTCATGTAGAGCTACAAAAGAGGACAGTACTTTCAGTATCTCGTTTATTTTACTCAGTGGGTAACACCACTCAAACAGTTTAAAAATAAAAATACAAGTTAATTTTAGCAAGCACTAACAGAACACATGTTTTGAAGTCAGGCTATGAGAATATTTATAAATCAGCAGTTCCATACTAACTGGCAGTTATATTTGAGGATGGAGAAAGCATCTTTGAATAGCTACTGCCCCATCTTTTCCGATGTGCATCACTCCCCTCTCTGCCTACGCCAGGGAATAAATAATTTCTTGATCACTCATTCTAATTTATGTAAACAGACATCTTGGAAGGAAAAAAAAAAATCAGCAGGCTTTTTGGCTGATAATTTATAGGACATTATATTTTAACTAAAATTGGAACTTTAAAAAAAGATAAGCTTTCAAAACAAAACTACATTTTAGCACAGCCCTAAATCCATTCTTTTGAGTGCCTTTCAACCTGCTCTGAGTCACTGTTTGTAGGGAGGGGCGTTATCTTTTAGTAGGCCAGTTGTTGGCATGGACAAAAAAAACTGATACACTTTCAGGCACAGCCTGCTACAAATCCCTTAAAGTACTCACAGTCAATATTATTTTGAAGCACTCGGATGCACTGTTCATAAAGCGTAAGCATCTTTGAAAGACAAACTGTTTTAGAGCCGGAGTAAACTTGCATTTTAGAGTTCAGTCTCCGTCCTGTGAATTGAACTGTCTCACTGACTTGCCGGGTTGCTTCTACAACAGGTGCTAGGGAAGCTGCAAACAAAATATCAGGCAGGGTTTCTTTTACCTCCTGACGTTTTACAATGCTTTAAACAGTCAGCTTTGAGAGAAATGTAGCTGGTAGGACACATGAATATTCATTTTTCTTGAAACACAAAGTTACTGCATTACAGTTTGGGGCCCTGACACATATTGTACATTAAAGAAGTCCATTCATCATCATCTAACACCAAGACAGCATGTGCATTGCAAGTGAGCTGCACCAACTCAAACCAGCCTTACATTATTTAGCTCAGGTCTACATGTGCTGTATTCACATCTAGATTACTCTGTTACCAGTCTACAGCACATTATTGATCTTCCCGAGTTACCCTAGAGAAGCCAGAAGCTGCAATAGCAGTGATGTTCCAATACCAGAGTGATATGAAACCACTGAAACCTCAAGAGCTGCCAGGGGAACCACTGGCACTTTGTGTCACCTACCTGAAGAGATGCTAGCAAGTTCCTATGCCGAAGCTACACCCAGTGCTTCCTATATTTGTTTTACCTAAGACAATTTTGACTAAGGCTTTGCCTGCTATAAGGTATAGACAGGAGTAAAGATAAATGGAGCCTGTAGAACTACCACCTGATCTATGCCTTCACTACATCTGTGGTAACCTTCCACAGTATGTCTTTATTCAACAAGCCATAATAGGGAAGCCTTTATAACTCCCATCAGCTTCAACATGATTTCTACAGATGAGAAAGTGAAGGTGAGGCATTTCTTCGCCATGGACAGATGAGCTAATATAGTTTATTAGGAAAGGGGATAAAGACATCTCTGCATAGAGCTGTAAAAACCTGCACTGTTTCACATTTATCAGCCTTGCGTACTACTTACCTTTAAAGTCTGCAGCATATGGGGGAGATGAGATTGAGATGCCTGTCAGAAATTTAGGCAGTGGAGTATTAAGAAGATCTTGGAGGGATGTCACCTTGGCCTGTGCACAGTCAAGGAAACATTGCTTCAACACTACAAATTTGGGTTTACTGAGGCTTAAAATAAGCTACGAAAACAACCCTTAAGCAAACTCCAAAGGTAACTAGGATAACTAGAATTATTGCTTTTCTGCACTAAAATTTACTCACTGGATTACTTTTCAGCATATCCTTTCATACTCTACTTACCAAGACTACATCACAAAAGGAACTTAGTGGGATATCTGCAATCAGTGCATAAAAAGACATTAAAGAACAGAGCAGCTGTGTTCAGCTAACAGGCTTTCAGATAAATGGCTACTGAGGTTAAAGGCGTGCAGTGAATGAGACAAAACTGCAAGATGACAAAACCACAATTAAGTGTTTAAAGGCAAACTAAATGCCATCCTGAAAGACAAGAAACAGCTTTATATCTGGTCCTATCAAGTCTCCTAGACTGTGCTGGATAAGTCATTTAGCCTAAAATTTTCAGAGATAACCCCTTAAAAAGGGATTTAAAGATGCTGCAGTCTGGTAAGTATAGATGTAAGTCCCTACAAATGCCTGGCATTATGTGCAACATCTAAATTGGGTCTTAGGTGTCCTCCAATTGTAAGCCAGGCACTTACAGCCCAAAACTTGCATGTATCTTTAATAACTTTTCACAACTGCTTGAACATCCAAGACTTTTCCTTAAACAGTTTATGCTAGAGTATCATACACAAGCCTCTACATTAGTATTTCTCCACTTAGGAGAGATTGCAGAACTTCCACAATACATAAAGCCTGGAGCTTTCACATCACAGTAAAGATAAAAGACTGAAGAGACCTCCAATTCCCAGTGCGCAAAAGGGCTTCATTTAAAAGGTCTAATTAATACACATGTTTAGACCCACCTTGGCTTAGAGGAGCTACTTAAGCTTCTTCAAGGGACTAGGATAGTTCACATTACGAACACGTATAAGCTATTTTTATATGCAATACTGTGGTTTACTTCAATGCATTAAAAGAAGTAAGTTCAGTTCCACTGCAGACCTTAACATTGACTATTAAAGAACCATAGCATCTGCCAAAATGACTGTGCTATACACAAACAGCTGCTACAGTCACAAGTTAGGCTGGTTAAGAATGGAAGAAGGGGACATCTTTCCAAAGGTAAGGACCTTTACTTTGCAGGTAAAAAGCAGATTAGCTGATACGGATCAAAAACATACAGGAAATCATCCTAAAATACAAGACAAGTCAATTGTAAACTGCCAGTATGCAAGAAACCATCTTTTTTTTTGCCCCAATTATTGTAATTATTGGCAATTCCAATGCAGCTGATATGTCGGAGCCTTGCAATCTGTTGCTTAAAATAAATACAGCTGAATTTCACTGAAAATAAGAGACAAGAGCACGTATTCATCTGCAGTTTATTTGCTATTATCTCAACCATGCAGTGGTTTACCTTTTTATTGGGAGTTTCTGACTGATCATCCTCACAGTTTTTTACACCTTCCTCTCCCTTCTTTGCATGAGAAAATTTGGAAGTAGGACAAGCCTTCCTTTTTCTTTTTTTGGTAACCTGATCATAATTAAGATAAGATTCAAAAGACATAGTAGGGGGCTCAAATTCCTCATCACTAGGTAATTCGGCTTTGCTTTTTATGACAAGTTTTTGTTTTAGTTTCTTCACATTCTTAGGATTTCTCTGTTTGGAAGCATCCTTACTAGGCTTTTCCTTCAGAGGTGATAAATCTTTATTGGCTACAGAGGAACACTGGTTTTCTGAAACTTTCTTGCTGTCTGTGGAGGTTGTCTCTTTGAAGTCACTTTCTTTAGCTTGAAGATTGGTACCCTGGGAAGCATGCTTAGAACCACTGCTACTACATTCTTTATTATCACATCCTTTTTGAGACTCAGAATCTCTACTTTGGTGGGTCTCTTCACTACAAGTACGCTGCTTATTCAGCTTTTTAGAAATGGGAGCGCTATTGGAACTTCTGGAGGCCAGTACAGATGCTTTGGACTTCTCTGAAGACTTAATCTCCTTGGAAACGGAAGATTGTGTCTCATCTTTTTCTTTTTCAGTATTTTGTTTTCTTCCTCTGTGACCACTGCAACATAAAAAAAAATAATCGCATCCCATGCTACATCTGATGCTAAATTCTTGAACAATCAGTCTTTTTACCTACATTAGTAAACCTAAAAGCATTAAATCACACCATGTGTCATAATTTTACAAGACCCAGAACTGTGCTCTGCTGTGCTCTTATTCTTCCATTATCAGTACAGAATCCCAGAGAAGCAGCTCTTGGGTCCAGCACCGCTAAATACTGCAACAAGAATTGATAGCAAGACAAGCAGCGAGTAGGGACCTAACCATTAGTAGGAAAATATGCCTGACAGTACTATTTGCTTATAATGTGTTGGATACCACTTTTTAGACAAGTCTCCCTGCATGCTTTATAACAGACATAGTACTTGAAATAACTAGGAGACAGAATTTATGACATGCTCTGTAGGTGATACGGATTACAAAAGGTCAGCCTTTATGCTTTGCTTATCACAGGTTCTGGTATTTCACTTTCCTGTTGTTTGAATAACTTCAGATTTAAAATGCACTATTTAGTCAATCTAAATCTTTGGCTTTTCTCAGCTCAATTGCCTCAGATTGTCAGAGGTCTGCAAAACGTCTAAAGCACAGTCAGCCTGGCCATGGCAGTGGTGGCTGCTTCATTCTGAGAAGAAATCACATCTCTTCAGTGTGACTCCTCCAATATTGGAAGCCCTTCTCAGTCCATAAGAACATTATAGGAAAGCCCTCTATACAACCAAATCACTGGAGAGCTGCCTCATTTAACCACCACTCTGGGAAGAAAGAGCAAGCTTCCCACTTCCCTGAAGAAATGCAGAGGTGCCCATCACTGGCTTAGTCCCACTTGCACCAGCTGGGACCTAAGAACTTGTGCCAGTCAAAAAAAGACAGTTGAAGTCTTTGAGTGCTGGCTGGCTAATTGCCCAATACCTGTTGCTCTGATTTGTCTTCCGATATTTTGTAAATGACAAACTCATTTCTTCCATCCAATTTATGCATCTATCCTAATGCATATTTCATTCCAAACACTTTCCTAAGCTTTCCAAGCTGTATTTTATAAAGTTACACCACAGTATAATTAACTTTTAGAAAAAAGTTAGTTCACACCTACCTTTTATTTTCTGGAGGAATAAGTTTTTTCCATTGTTTTACCAGGGTTTTAGCTACATTCCCAGCAGTGGCATGTTTCCTAAAACTGTTAACTGCTTTGCCTATGCCAGTTTCCTGTTGAAGACAGTGCCAGAAAGATGGGCAGAATAAATCACAACTATCATCCCAAGTAAAACCTTCTCTAAAACTGCTACAAAGACTATTAGCCTCGTAGTCAGAGAAGTCTTATGGCAGCTAAAGAAATAATAAATGCATTCTTCATACTGCAAACAGAACTGAATAAAAGGTTAAATATTTATAGCCAAATACGGGGAACAAAATCCAGTCTTAATTCATAAAACTAAGACAAGTCATTTTCCTCCATTAGATGTATGTACTTCAGGAATTTCATTTGGCTCAAATGCTTATGCCCACAAAATGCATACTGCACCCCAGTGAATTAGATTAATCAATTCAAATTCCCTTTAGGCTTATGCAGGTACATTTTAGCATGTTAGAGAGCACATGATGGATGTATTGTAATCTAAAATGCATCTCAACCAGGATTAGTATGGGATAGAGGGGTCAGAGGAGCAGAGTTCATACGACCAAACTCAGTCTCAGTTTCAGCCACAGGGGGAAAAACAAACAAATACACACTCTTGACATTTAAAACCTGTCATTTTCTGGTTTTCCCCAGTACAATTATTTTCACATTACCACTGTGCCTTCAAATCTTGCTCTAGTGAGTTCTACATTGTTTAAGCACAACTATCTTGCAGACTTGGAGTGTATATAACTATCATAGGTGATTTCTTTTTAATCCTGTATTATCAGTAAGTATCTTTGACTCATGAACTCTCACTTTTAAGATGCACACAAAACCTGGATTTCACTAGGTTAGCAGCAAACTGTTTATGCTCTTGCTAACTACTGAAATGATACTTCTGTGAAGTCTGAGCAAGAGCTATACATGTGCTACTCCCACATAATTGGCTCACACCTTAGAAAAGGCTTCCTTAATTTCACTTTAAGGAGATTTAGGTTCTATATAATTTTAGCAATACTGGTTTGGTAGGTCAGCATATTGCAAAATAGATGCAAGAAATCTGGTGGGATTATTTCCTAATGCTATTTATGTTCTTCAAATGCATTAAAAATACGTGGAGTCCTCAGTTGTAAGACATCTCTTTCCTCTATTTGACTTGAAGGCTTCTACACAAGTTTGTCACATTATAAAACATGCAAGTCTGCTGGCAACATTAATTGTCTGCAGAAGCCCTTTGTCATTTTAAACAACTAATTGCAATATGAGATTGTTTTGTTTTCCAGTAAAAATACATAAATATTGCTGTATTCCAGTAGAAGTCTACCTGTGTTTAGGCAGTCAAATGCCTTTTTGCCTGAATAGGCCAGCCAAATATCTTAATTATCGTATTTTTCTCTTACTTTTCAGAGAACTCTCACAAAAAACACATTTTTCTTCCCAAAATATAGACATATTGCTCATAATAACTAGAAGCTTCATAGACCAGTGTGAGAATTTCTAATATGAAATTTGATAGGATGCAGCTTGGATAAGAATACAAGTTACAAGTATCCTTACTCTATAACTTGGGATGCCTGCTCTTTAAATGCAAGAAACTAACCTTGAGCTGCTAATAAAAGACAGAAGATTTAGACAACTGACCTAAAGAATGGTTCACCCATATTTGCTTTGTCTTAAGCATTGACTTGAAAGCAGTTTTACAGTGAGAAGAAGCCAAGGCTGAACAGTGAAGTGTTCTCTATATGCCCAGATTCCTGCTCAGTACTATCACTGTTGGCATAATACTGTATTTGTCAAGTTGTATGCCCAACTTCTAGCTGGTTTTTGGAAAAGCCTCCATGGTTCCTTGTACAGAGCTCTAAACAAATCATGATTAAGAGTCAAAATTAGAAGCAGTGAATGTTGTTGCGTCTTGTATGATTGCAGAACCCTGACATTTACACAGTAATTCACTATGGAAGAGTTTAATGTATTATTGGTCACTTACCACTAGAATATCCAGCGATATATCCAAATCCTGTAGTACCTTAAGTGTTTTTATAATCTGAAAGGAAACATTAGATTATTTTTTTAAACAAATATTTGTAAGTTCTATTCTATTTTTCTCATCCTCATTCACATGTTTAATGCGAAAATACTCAATAGTATTAAGAGGAATATCCAGTAACTTCATGAAAATGTAAGCACTCCTTTATCGCACATCAGGGCTGTGCCTGAAGTGTGTGCTGTGAACCAGTACAGTTCTGCCAACCCCCCCAACTTCAGTAATACCAGAAAATCCAGTAGGTAAGAATTTACCACTACAGAGATTACATTAAAGATCAATAATACAGTAGTACAGGCTACATATATATGCCCACACTCCTCGTGTAGCAGTGACCCTCATTTGTCACAGAACCGATAGAAAAGCTGCACTATGCAGAACCAGCACCATGCAAAATGAGCAAGTCTCCCAGCAGGTCTCCCAGTCAGCAGCACCACTCCATCAGCCCAGGCCAAGAAAGAACAATAGAGCTGGTGGGAGCCCAGTTTGCAAAAAATAAGGTTTTGAAAACTTAACTGCAATTTGTACAGTAACAAAATGAACTCAAGCTAGAACAGCTGTTTTGTTTCGCACTGACAAAGTATACACCTGTTACAAAACTCAACATTTCCATCAAAGCAGGAAAGAATTTTTCAAATACAAGATGGCTCATCTTCCTATGAGAAGTGTTTTAGAAACACAGAAGTCCCATTTATAAGCGGAGTATAAATTTCTTTGGCAATAGGTATACAGCACCCCTGAGTCTTGCAGTTGACCACACACAAGCAATTTGCCTTACCTTTCACAAACTTCCATGAAGCTATGTAACATAGATGATAGAATTAATGTGGAACTGAAGTAACAGCATTTCTTAAGGCTTTCACAAAGCCTGGAATACTAATCAAGTTTAAGATCACTGCCACTTCTA
>NW_008825615.1:15394068-15395566 GCF_000699105.1 Pygoscelis adeliae
ATTTTAACTATAATAACAGCTGTGATAACTTAAATAACTGATGAACTGTCATTTATCATATTAGATATTGCTTCTGAAATGGTGTTGCAGGAGGTAGAAGAGGTACTAAAATAAGTGAGTAGCAAACTTGAAGAAACAATTTACAAATGGCACCAGGGGGATATTTTTATCTACTGTTGTTCTAAGTCTCATTGTTCCTACAATGCATTAGTAGTGGAATCCCACATTTGACACTGAATTTCATTGGGCTCTATCTACATGCCTGGCATGCAGTTCTTCCTGTAAATCATCCACCCTGCAATAGTGTTTCTGAGACCTAGCGAAGTACAGGAGAAATGCTTCACAGCCTGGGAAAACATGAGGAAAGCTGTAACAGTAAGACATACACCTAGGACCAGAGGTAACAAATCAAGTTTCTCCAAAAAGTTCAGCTAATTACAAAATGGCAGGATACCTACGAAAAAGTTTCCTGACCAAAATTTTTGAACCAGTATGAAAGCCATGCGAAGTTCTGCTTATCTCCTATTTAAGGATAAGATACTCCCTGAGCCAGCAAGTTGAGTCAACAATATATGCAATGAAGTTAAAAACAATTTTGCATCCCAAGAGAACTTCCTCCTTTTGAGGACAACACAAGCTTAACATTTAACTTTTTTCCAGACACTTCACAGGTATAGACTACATATTTTGTGATCTGAAGATTTTTTTCTAAATAATCCCCATCAGGAAGTATGTTGCAAAGATGCTAAAGTAAAACAAGTAATTGCTCACAATATTAATCAAAATCATTAGAAACTATGTTATCAGTGTCAGGTTAGTTAATTTTCTCATTTAATTAAAATTATATCCCCATTCATTTTATTTATTTTGCAATCAAAAGGACATAACCAATTGCTGAGGGGATATATTGCGCTATATAGGATGACTAGATAATCATGCAGTGCAAGCCACTGGGAATAAATCCTACAGCCCAAAGACAATCCTATACACAGAAAAATACTAAAAGATGTTTTCATCAAGCTGCAAAGAGAATGGGGGTTTTGAGTGTTTCCTCTTGATGGGTTTTGGACTAAGTTAATTCACAAAGCTGAGTTCATTTCAGAAGAACAGATTCAGGAAGCAGGCAATTACTATTCATACAACTTCAAAACAGGCTAAATTACAAAAGTACCTAGATGACAAGCATGTCTGAAAACAGTCAACGCATTTTGATGAAAGACAAAACTTCCAAAGTTTTCTAAACCAAAGACTACACTGTTCATTTTGCTTTCTTGAAATGCATATCGCCTTTGGAAAATTAAGACAAGAGGGTTTCATTAAAAAGAAAACAGAAAGCATTGATCAAACACTGACAATTCTTTTTGGAGAAGTGATCCTGATCTCTCGAAAGCAGGGAGCCGCTTAGGCTGCGGTGAGATAGGCAGCTATGCATGTATGGGACTACCAAAGGAGAGCCAGCTCCATTTGCCTTGTACTGTAACTGGGCAATGTAAATGGC
>NW_008825615.1:15395593-15398157 GCF_000699105.1 Pygoscelis adeliae
CCCTTGGCATTTAAACACAAACTTACTTGGAGACACAATCAGGAAACCAGCAAATGTAATTTGTGGCAAACATCAATAACAGCAGAACAACTCTGTATTTATCCTATTTGCTGCAAAGTTTTGATTTCTCTATTAAAGACTAGGACGGGTTTTTTGCTTTTTAAAGCAAAAATACCCAGCTCCAATACCTATCAGACTTTGGTAAAGGCCACAGAAAGGTATATTGTGAAACATGAGACAAAGTAAAGCCTGTCACTGAAACTAAAGCTTGTTAGAAACAAACTTTGGTGTCATTATATTTATATGGTGGACCATTATATTTATTATATAAATTACTTTCTCTTTTTGCCTTATTTTATCTGAAGTCTGTTTGAGCAGGCCTTCAAAAACAAAATGAAGATTGACTGTTGAGGTGCCTTGCTCTAACCATATCTTTTACCATAGCATTTGTAGCCCATCTGGCTCTTATCTCACTGCACTGTACCCAGTAATTTTTCCCCAAGTCCTTCCATATACACACAATACATACTTAACCCTCCACTGGTTTTCAGCCTGTTTTACCTTGCATACCACTATCAACTGTAACCTCATGGAAAAACTCTATTGACTTTAACAGAGATGATAAACTTTATTAAAAAACTATGAAGAGCAAAAAATTTATTTCTATATATGATTCCTGAACTGTTCTATGCAATTCCTAAAATACCTCCTGATTTCTAGAAGATGAGTCAAAGCCTTTAGAATTGTTGTTTTTCGAATAAATGGCATTCCAAGCAAGCCTAAGACACAGGTCTTCATGCAATGTAAACAGACTACAGAAGCAGAGCCTTATGGACAAACTGAGAGCCAGCACACGCATACTAGCGTGAGACAAAAGGGAAGGTGACAATAGGAGCAAGTGTGAGCTAAGATGAAGGGGAGGAGGGAAAGGAGGCAGGCATTCGGTAAGCAGAAGGCAAAGGTAATGAACAATAGGTAAGAAGCATGTAAGCAAACAAAATTCTCCAGAGTCAAAATTGAAAGCAGAGTGATGGTAACAACAGATCCCAGGTGCACAGAATTTGGTCTCTTCCCACTGCACCAGTGCTGCTCCAGCCTCCCTTTTATGAGCATTGTACAGTCACCTCAGTTTTCCTAGCTGAGCCTGGACCCTCGGGAAGGATAGGACCCATTAACGGGTCCCCCAGGCCATCTGTGGTTAAGGGACTGACTCAACATTTCACCACAATAACTCCTTCTTGCTTTCTCTCCTTCCCTCCTCTTCCTCGCCCACTAGCTGCATATCTCTCTCAAAGGGATCCTTGTGATTATTTAGCTTGTTCTCTTCTGTAATACAGCCCGTGAAATTTCACCAAGTGGTAAATCCACATCATAGCTTCTGGCTGAGCTAGACAGCTCATTTGAAAGAGTACCAGGACTCTGAAGACAACACGTTAGAAAAACCCAACGCATTCCCAAGCCCTCAGTAAAAAAAGTTTCCCTAATAAAATTGCCTAGTTTTGCTTTCAGCTACTGAATCTCATGATCTTTCTGCTAAATAAAGGAATCTTCTTCCAAACATCTTATACAACACAGAAATGTAAACACTAATCATACTGAAACTAAAGCACCAAGGTAAAGTGTAAGTTATGCTAGCCAGAGCTATAGCCATTCTCCAGCTGTCTTACTATCTTTCCAGCTTGGCAGCACTGTTTTTAAAAACAGTCCCCAGAACAGGACATAATATTCCTGTAATTGTCCCTCTAATACTATATAGTGTTAATAATATAACCCTGCTAAGCTACCCAAAGATAGCATTTATTCCATAAGCCACTGCATTGTACTGCAATTTCATGCTCAACCAGTAATACATCAGAGCTCCGAATCATTTTCTGAGTCAATGCTTTCCACAATGCAGTCTCCTATCCCGAGTGACCTATATTCACAGCTCCTAGCTGTGACTTTCCACTGAGCCATGTTAAAATGTGTTGCTCAAATGAATGTAGCCTAACGCATGATCAAAGTTGGTTTCTAGAAGAGTCTCTCTTCATGTGACACAAATTACTTCAGTATTTGTAGTATTTCCGTACAATGCCTGCAGTCTTCTAAATTAAGAAAGAATTGAGTAGCATCATGTCAAGAACAGATGCATAATCACCCTCCACCCAAAAAAAGCCACCACAAACCCACAACCAAAACCACAAGTGAACATCGTTTTCTGATGACGTCTGGCACTTAGTTTTGGTGAGTGCAATTGAAATCCATTTTACGTATTGTATCAGGTCCATAACACTGCTACTGTAATCAGCATCATACAGAAGCAAGTCAAATGCCTTAAGAGACTTGCATATATTTATGACAGTTAGTGTCAGCCGAATATAATTTGAGATAAATTTGGCAGTACATATTTACATGAAGTCTCAATGAGTGGCATGGATCATGGCACCATTCTTTTAATTCTACACCAATTACATCTTATACACAACATCATGCAGCTGCTGAACACATTCCTTCATGATCAATGTCAATGAAGACCATTTCATTTACCTGTATAAGCAATAGCACAGTATTTTTTTTTCCTGTCC
>NW_008825615.1:15398170-15400252 GCF_000699105.1 Pygoscelis adeliae
TGAACTTCCCTAGTACCTTGAGCATCATTCAATACCTAAATCATTAGCTCCATTCATTCTTTGGTCAATTCTCTGAAAACTCACTGGGGTAGCTATCAAACCTCACACATTAAGAAGCTTTTAACATGAACAATCAATGTTCTGCATCTTCCCTGGTTCAGAAAGTATTTAGTGATTATTAATAAGTGCCAAGACAAATATTATTCTCAAGTATGGAACAGAAATATTTGACAACACCGACACTTACCTACATACACATCTGTAATATTGATTTATTATTCTTTCCACACATACCTAAAACTTTCTTCTTTGCCTTTAAACATGATAACCATGTATTTTCTATTACTAGATTTACCTTTTATTAGCCGTGCATTTCATGACTGCCAATTTACGGCTATCTCACTTCTCACTTCCCCTACCACTCCTTAGCCCCTGTTATCCATAAATATTTCTATTTCACTAGACAGTTTTACCAGCAACAACAGAAGTGTTGCAGCACCACCATTAGGCACATTTTATGCAGCACCTGCTTGCAGTCATGCCACATAAAACTGTGCATCTCCTCCCTTAACAGAACCAAATCTGCCAGGGCTATTCATGTTTTTCAGTTGAGTTGAATGTGTTTTGAAACTTACTGGTTTGGGATCACTTAAAATTAATTACCTCTAGAATTGTTTCTTTCTTTTGCCTTTCAATCTCTTGTTCAGAACAGCATATCAACACCAACCCCAAGTATTAAAAAACTCAAAAGACTATACTATCTGATCACTTCTGTAGCACAAGATGAAATTTTAGGTTCATTGAACTGCAAATTAAAACATCTGAAGAAGGACCTGCACAGATATTTGCATTTTGGACAGATATAGCCTACAGCACTGGCATTCAGGAAGGTAAACCATCATTGGCTAAGAAAAAAAAATCAGTATTTCCTATATATGCATACACACACACTTTGAAAACACAGAGTAAAATATGATGAATAACTAAGCTTTTCAAGTTCATTAACTACCAAATACAATACAGATTAAATTTTACTGCCGCCCTCCGTCTCCAAATGCTTCCACAAACTTGTATCAAGTTTTAATGTCTTAGAAATCTATCATGGCAAATGCGTTCTGTACTTTCAAACTGAATTCAACCCTCAAAAAACCCCCCACCCTTTTGAATACACCTTCTTCTGTCAAATGTGATTTATTACTTCATGAAACACTGAGGCCAATTTGGCACATACTGCTTTCCTTCCATTTCCTTCAGAGTCTAGGCTGCCGCTCAGAGAGCAGAGGGTGTCTTCTTCACCCCTCCCCCCTGCAGCCTGTGCTTATCTCCCCATCCCTTCTCAGTACCTCCAGAGTGTCAAGCGCAGCTTCCATAGGCTGCTCTGACCCACCTCCCCACCGATGCTTGCTTGCTTCAAGTATTCCTTATCTAGCCCTTGCAGCTACTGGGCAGCACCGCTTATCCTACAGAGGTTGCTTAATTTCTTTCAGAGATAAAAGCAGCTTTGTTCTTCTTGCACCAGGAATAACAACGCAGGGTGCTACAGCTCCCACTCCTCTTGCTGCACACCATTAACACAAAGCAGAAACACCTATTTCACCGAGAAAGGCTCTTACGAACACAGAAATTAGCACCCCAGCTGCTGCGTCTTGACCTTCTGGCCCCGCTGACAAGCCTTCACACAACCAGCACTACCTGTTAGATGCAACAACGTGACACCCACCTTCGGTCGCCCTTCCCCTCACCTGACTGCACACAGGGCCTCTTGGCCGCCCACAGACAGCTTTAGCCCTTACCCACCCGGCAAATAACCATGCGTGACCTGACCGCTACCCAGCCCTCCTTCAACCCCTCCTGCTCACGACAAGGGAGGGAAACAAAATGGAGACGCAAGGCCGCAATCTCACACACAGGTTCCCCTTCGGCGGCCCAGCTGGCTGCGCTCAGCTCAAATACCCCTCTCCCTGCTCGGCAGGGCCGGCAGCCAACGCCGAGGAGGGGACAGCGGGAAGGGGGCAGCGCGGGCCCGGCTCTCAGCGCGGCGAGGGCCGGCGGGCTCCGACGGACCCACCACGGAGCTTCGCC
>NW_008825615.1:15400740-15422394 GCF_000699105.1 Pygoscelis adeliae
CTGTTACCGTAAGTCGGCAGATGAAAAACTCTCTAAGACTCGATTTGGAGTTTTAGAAAGCAGGCATTCTTTATTGCGGCGCCGGACGCACAGGGGATCACTCCACCTAATGTGCGTGCCGGACTGCTTAGCTATAGGAGTTAAGTACAATCAAAATATACATATTCATTAGTTTTCCGAGACATGATTAACATATTAATGTTATTTCATTAACATATGTAAAAGTCTTTACGCATGCGCTCTTATGTCCATTGGTGGTCTTTCAGGGTCCTCTGGTGGTCGTCGATAGTCTTCCTCACTGTGACCGCTAGTTGAACTCACTTCTTGCGCATGCACAGTTTGTTCTTTGGCTCAGTTTGCACACTTTTACCTTCACAAACTAGCTGTCTTCAGCATCACTTCCTTATCTACAAAGTTTCAAGGTCTTCTGGCCTACTGAATGTTTAGCTTACCTATTCAGAGAGTATACCCCTACTGCACAGAGTATACTCCCACTGAATGTTTGGCTTGTCTATTCACAGAGCCTGTCAAGCTTGGCTACATTATGTCCAGTGAAGAGAACCATATGTCTCTTCATCATTCCTTTGTACTCGGTATCAGCGCCAGTCTCAGGAGAAGCTGTGAGAGATCTCTGCCCCTGGGGTGCTGCAGGTGGTAGGTGGGACGCTGTTAGCATCGGAGTCATTTGCACTTGCTCATGCAAACTTGTTCGGTTATCTGCAGGTAATTACAAGGTCTGTGGCGTTTCTGTTGTCCGTGCATGGCTGTAAGGCTGCTTAGCGTCCGTGAAGCACAACAGTACGTGTAGGGGTAGCAAGGCCAAGCCCATGAAGACGTGACTGGCGCCAACAGGCGCTCTACTGCAGTCCTAACCTGCAGTTGAAGGCAGCACTCAGGCTGAAGAGAGCATCCTTTTCTCTCTGTCCTGCCTTATTTACAGCCTGATGGCCAATGCTTTTTTTTTTTTTTTTTTTTTGAGGCGGACGGAGCACTTTTGGGGCCTGCAACTTTCAGCATGGCTCCTCTGTGGTTTACCTAAGGTCACAAAAACCATAGGACAGGGAATCAGTCTTTGGTGCTGCGTGAACTGCATAGATGAAACAGGATCTCTGCCGTGGAGCTTGCTGGGGCTGAGCATGTGCTTGAAAGAGCTGAATGAGTCCCTCCTAAAAAAATCTATGGGTTTGCAGTATTTCCTTGGGAGTTAATGTAGACATAATTAAAATAGATACATAGAACACCTTTCACTCTTTAAAGCAGTGTTTGGGGGAAGTGTTAAGAGTGTATCCAGTCTGAATTACAGGGGAATCTTAAGTAGGCAAAAGTCTGGTATTTGCACGTTAGGGTTACCACTCTTGCAAAATAGATCTTATTACAGCTTGGCACAGCGTATAGCAAATTTACCAGTAGAGAAACCAAAATAGCTGGTAGGGCAATACAGTAGGTAGAGCGCTCAGGTTGGATATGGAAAAAACAAATCCAGGTCCCTGTTGCAGACTGGCTCTCCAATTCTCATGCTCATCTTTTTATTTTACAGAAATAATTAACTCATCTTCCTCATCAACTCTACCTTAAAATCAGCCATCTGCAACTAATTACTCTTTCTTTATTTTTCTGGCCCTAATAGTGTGAAATTACTTATACAACATGGCATTTGTACAGAAGAAGTCTTGGAAGAGATTCAGCCCACACCAGCGTTATGGTTAAAGTTGTCTTTGAGTAGACTTTCCTCAAAGGAAGTTGAGGCTCAGATTGTCATATGGATTATGTGATTGAAGCTGGGTTTCCCGTATGTTGTTTGAACACCTTAATTATCAAGTTACTGAGTTTTCTGGGATGAGGAAAATCTCCTTGCTGCACTTCTGCCCAATTACTCTGAAAGATCATGATTTCATGCCCGTGAAGAAGAAGAAAACATTTTAAATCTGAAAAACCTTCCTAGAACAAGAAAAATGTTTCTAGCCCAGATCCAACTGCAGCATTTCTCATATTGCCTGTCATAACTGGCAGAGGAAAGAATTCCAAGTTTACTTGGTCCTTCAAAACTGCTGGCCAATGCTGATCGTTATGAGGATTTGTTTGTTTGGCATCGATACAGGACTCCTGTTGGGAAGAAGTGGGGTTGACGCACACAAAAATATAGCTCCAATAATTGCTCTGTCACTACATGCTCAAGAACTGTGTTGCGCCATCAGCTCCGCTCCAAGGCTTGCAAACTCCCATCTCATCCCTAGGGTCCTCTCCATGCCATACTGCCAATGCTCGGTGAGTTTCCAAGGACAGAGTGAAACCAGAAAGAGAAATAGGCTTTGTATGAGCTAAGGAGAAGAGCTAGGTGAGAGTTTCAGGGGGTGGATAGATGCAAGAGGCTTGGCTGGTCAAAATTAGGCAATGAACTGGGAGTGAGTGATCCTGAACAGTAGTAGTTTGTACGTTTATTTGGCAGCTTAAAAAGAAAACCCGTTTCTTTTCCACCTTTTTATTGAAAAGAAAAGACTGCAGTTCCCACTGAAATTCATTCAATATGCTTTCACAGTATCTCCAATCTGCATAAGGAGCTTCAGCCTTCCTAAAGGCATTATTGGTGTGATTACTCAATACATTCAAATTAATGCATTTAAAGATATTTTTCATAACTATTTATCATAGTCAAGTAAATATGGGCTTTGGGGGTGCATAATATTTGGCTTAGTATACACAAAGGGCTCAGAGCAAACAAAGCAGTCACGATCTAAAGCTGAACCTGAGTTTTGTTAACATCTTTAATTGACCAAGGTAGGTCTCCATGTGGCCATGGCTGTGACGCTTGCATTCCACTAACAAATCAAAGCATGCTGACTTCAAAGAAAAGGCTTTACATTTTCCAGAAGGGAGTGCAGTAATGGTTGTGCATGGATTAGAAAAGATGGTTATAATTGCCTTAAGGCCTATCTTTGCTGATACAAGAACTTTCCTTATTGCTGATTCTGGCTCACGCACGTGGAGCAAATAATAACAATTATTCTTGTTCACTGGGCTAAGAACAAATCTCTTGAAATGTTTGCGCTTTTTTTCCCCTAAAAATGTTAAAACATTGCTACATGACCTGCTACTGCTGCATGGATTGATAGTATTGTCCTTAGTCACTCATATAGACCAGTTGATTATGGAGCAAATTAAATATTTTTTCCCCAAGGTTCACTCATACCTAAAAGGATACGTCTTGACAGGCTTAAGATATTGCCAAAAAACGTACTACCCCCTCTTTTAACTGAGAAGATAATTCGTAACTTGATTGCAAGGGCTTCGATCAATATCAAAATATTTTATAGTAATTAATTTCTATGCCATTGGAAAGGAAAGAATCAGAAAGACAACAGATTGTTTTCAAGATATAAAGGAAACAATGTTAAGAATATCTGAAAATTAAAAAACATATTAAATCAAAGTTTGATTTTAAAAAATGTATCATGATTTGCAGCTAATCCAGGCACTGTTTATTTTTTAAATGACTTTGTTGTGTGCAAATTAATGGAAAATGAGAATGACTAGTTCCAAGACCAGTTTGCATGCCGTGTAATAGCCAAGTGCGCGATCAGTTGTCCTCTGATCTTGAAGACAAAGTAACTAAAGGTTTCCTGGTTTTTGCCCTGACGGACAACCAAAATTTCAGAACTGTGGGAGATGTTAATTACGTCAGCGTTAGTACACTGAGATGTTGAGGCATGCCCCACAAGATGGTTATCTCTATACTGCACAGCTCAAAGCATGTTCAGCGTTTCCTGGAAATTAGAAACTAGTTTTGTATTTTCAGTGGGAATAT
Organism: Pygoscelis adeliae; assembly: GCF_000699105.1. Lineage (NCBI taxonomy): Eukaryota > Metazoa > Chordata > Aves > Sphenisciformes > Spheniscidae > Pygoscelis > Pygoscelis adeliae. Next base: position 15,404,543 of record NW_008825615.1, read on the forward strand.
TTCCCCATTGTTGTTTGTGTGTTTTTTTCAACACTGAATCATATAAGGATGTTGGAAACACATTTGTAGAGACTGAATAAGACTTAAATTTATTTTACAACGTGCTAGTAGTTTTTAAAGATATGGTATGAAAATTAGAATAATCTTTTATTTTCTACAGATCATGACAGCGTATTCATTCTGGAGAAGAAGTGTCTCCTTTATAAAAAAAAAAAACTAACTGAAAAATAACAAAAGAAAAAAGATATTCTTTCTCTGAAAAATGTTGTCTGTTTAGGACATCTTAAAATTATAAAAATTGATAAAAGTCTGGGCATGAGCTGTTAGAAAAGGGAACACTGAGTAACTCAGGTTCGCTAGTATGTATATGTTCAGGAGTCTTGTTATAGAAATATGCCTGTTCTATCTATAAAAACTAATTTTTACAAATTCTTAGAACTCATGAAGCACAGTGGGGAATATATTCATTGTGTAAAAATCATTACAGCTGATCCTGTAGAGCTTAAAAAAAGTTAAGGATAATTGTCCGTGTAAGGAATTTTATAATTAGATTGAACTGGTAAATTAAAACATACTGAGATGGGTTAAGATGATGATAGATGTCATCCTACATATTAAATTGGTGTTATACTGAGTTGTATATTTGAGGCACTACACGTGAGAAAAAAATACATAGTATAGTAAGGAGAAGTTCCTAAAACATGTCTTAAAATAAGGCTTCGTCCTTAATTTTTCACAGCTGTGGCCCTCTTTTTCATAAGGAAAGCTGGTTACCTTGTTGCTGTTGGGAAGGCTTGGCTTTACGTCCCTCTCCTTCACCTGGATTTCAGACGTTTGATGGCCTCTCATTCCCTATTCTGTTCTTTCATTTTTATCTTGTAACTTTTTGTAACTCCACTAGCACAAGCGATGCCCTTTTGTTCAAAATGGCAAGTGTTATTTTGCAGCAGTAGTTGTAATAGCCCATCCGAGCCTGGAGGCAATCGAATAAATCTACCCGATGAAGCATTACACAAAGTACAGCCAAGAGAAAATCTTCCCTTTCTCTGACTTCCACTTCCACCAATATCCTTCCCTTCCCAAGCAGTCACTCACACCTCTTTTATCTCTCCCGTGGGATGAAATTTTCCTGGGATGTGGCGGTTTGGCTTTATGTTGTTCCTGAGGTTGACTGGCAAGAGGTGGAGGTAAACTATGCCGGTGTATGGTATAGCCCACAAGTTAGGATACCTTCTTGTGAGACAGAAGATCAAAGTTCACATCTCTCTGCAAATATATCAGGGGATATGAGCCAGTATCCTTGAAAGCTGAGGCAAGTCTTTACAGAGCAGCGATCTAACTCCAAGAAGTAGGACATGGCTGTGAATCCCCATCAGCCGGTCTCCTTCCTTCTGCCTGGAGTTAAGCACCAGAATCCTAAGAAAGTGGAACTGAAGTGCCAGCCTTTCCTTGGCATTTCCTGCTGGTTATTTTAGATCATAGAATAATATAATCACAGAATGGTTTGGGTTGGAAAGGACCTTCAAAGTTCATCCAGTCCCACGCCCCTGCCATGGGACATCTTTCGCTAGGTCAGGTTGCTCAAAGCCCCATCCATCCTGACCTTGAACACTTCCAGGGATGGGGCATCCACAGCTTGTCTGGGCAACATGCTCTAGTGTCTCACCACCCACATCGTAAAAAAACACCTTCCTTATGTCCAATCTAAACCTGTCCCTCTCCCCAAGCATACTGGCTTTTGCCCGGGCACCCAGCTTTGAGGTGGGGAACCCAGTGGTCCACCCTACACTTATCTGGGACAATTACTACCTGCTGTGGATCTACCTACCGTCTCCACTGTCCCCTCCCTTTCCTCCCTTGTACCTGTGCACTTGCAGGGTCCAGGCTTGTCCCCCTGGTTTCTGGAGGCCAGGCAGCCCAGGGAAGCTGAGCTCCCATGGCTGGGCAGAGGCAGGGAGCGAGGCACGGAGAGGAGGGGTCATTTTAAAGAGCACCCGAGAGTAGGCTCCGGTCTCTTTTGCTCGCTGTGACAGCAAAGCGTCACACTGGAAACCACAAGCTGGGACTTACCAAGTGGCCTCTGATCTTTCTCTCTCTTTTTTGCCACCTTTCCTCTCTTTTTGTCTTCTCATTTTTCCAAGGAAGAGGCATTTTCACTGACAGCTTCTTGGACAGCTCTGGGACACGATTTTTCTGAGGAGGGTAAGGGGTTTTTAACTCCTCACTTTGATAGTGGTTAGAAGTAACATTTTAAAGGAGGGGGGAAGGTTGTTTGTTTGAATGCATTGTTTTGGGACCCGAAGTGTCCTTTGGCATGAGTTGTTCTTAAGCTAAAATAAATTATGAAATGGCTATAGAAAACCCGATCATCCAGAGTTTTCAAAATTCGGTAATTTGGATTTATTATGTTTCACTGGTTTTGCATGTCCTGTCACTTACGTGCTTATACACTAAACTAGCTGGTGACATTTCTGCTGATGGAAAAGTATTTTTCAGGAAAAAACACGGGAGAGTGGACATTTTTGAACAGAAAGCGTAAAATGTCACAGATTTAAATGAGCTCTGCAATGACGCAGTGAGGCAATAAATATTGTGCTGCATGTATTAAAATTTTTAAGTTACAGGTTTCTAAAAATATTTAGAACCACAAATATGGCTGCCAAAAGAATATGCCCTTGCCAGCTATAAATTTGTGGCTATTAAAATGCAAAGCTATAACTGTGTGGGTAACATACAAACACATCCAAAAGTTTCATTTTCCTTTTATTCTATGTCAATAAATATACACAACACTTGGGATAGCATAGTTTTTTTGAAAAAAAGTTGTGTTAAACAACCAAAGTATACTAAAATGCCAGCTATACCTTTGACTGAACCTGTCTTAAAATGGCAAGCTGCTGGGAGGTTGCTATTCTGGGAGGTGACTCTGATAGGTCTCAACAGATGCAGCTCCCGGAATGCAGCCAGAGTGGGGGGAGCCGGGCAGCAGCTGACCCCCGCACTGGCACACCGACATTTCGGGGATCGCAGCTCACGTCAGCGCGGGCTGACACTGACACTTTTGGCACACATGGCCTTCTCCCTTGCTTGCTCTGCACATGGTCGTCACCCCGCAGCGGCAGCAAAAAAAATCCTGGTGCTCACAGGCAGCAACCATTCCTTTCTAAAATTAAATCACTGTTTTGTTACGTGCTGTGTGCTTAAGGAAAAATTGATGTGCTGAGATTTTAGATTGAAATATTACTGGAGTTTTTTATTAAGTTACCTAAAATAAGCCAGTCATTTGTTTTATCTTTAGGTAGCATTTCTTCATGAATGAGTGCAAGGATCACAGAGAAAATTAGCTGGTGTAAATTGCTTTACAATCAATGGATATATTGAAGATAAATGCTATAGTTGAATATATTTGAATGCTGGTCTCAGCAATTGTATTTTAATTGTGTTATTGAAGATCAGTGCTTTTCTTTGAGGTATATTTGCATATACATATATTTATTTGAAATAGCTCCTTTGAAAATTACTTAGGGGCCGTCTCACATTGCATTTGACAAAAACGTGGCTCATCATTTCAGCAAGAGCTGGAACTTGCCTAGAGTTGATAAGTCTAAATCAAATATCTGTTCTAACATAACTCTGTGGGAGTAATTATTAACCTTCACACATAAAGAACTTATTTAAAATAACACGTCCTGCTAGTGTTTGCATGACATTTTTCTCAAATAAAAGTTAGACAAAATCCTAAGTGTAGAATTATAGATTTCAAATTACTGATATTGAAAAGCAAGCAAAGTGTGCTATGAGTAGAATGTATTTGTGAATCTGACATGGGAAGTAGAATATCATCAGTCAGGAAAATCAAAAATTACAAAAACCTGGAAACAGTTTGGAGCAGATACTAAACCTAAAATCAACATGGCATCATACTAAAATTCACTTTGTCTTTATGTCTTATGTTGCTTTTTTAATAAAGAATTTCTCCCACTCTTAATATGTCCTGGTCAAATTCTGAACTCTCCTGTAAGTTTGTACTAGCCCTGGAGTAAGGACGAACAAAGCCAGGGGCCCATATCTTTCCTATGCTTCAGATTAATGAATTCATATCTAAAGCCTGTCTGATTTAAATGTATATTTACAAAATTTTACAGTCTGGCAAATTCACTTAATGTTTAGGAAGAGAATTTAACTCTTTGGATGCGGTGACAATAGGGGAATGTTATTTTTATGACCTTGTTATTAAAAAAAAAGGAGTTATTTTAGGTGTTGTAGGTGTATTCTTCACAATTTGAGTATCCATTGTTATTAATAAGCAGCCACACTACAATCTAGGACAGTATAGTTCTTAGGAAGATAGATTATCCTGTCTGTTTTGGTTTTGTGGCATTTATATGTATTGAAAAAGGTTAGATTTGTTGCATAATCACGGCGCTATTACATTTCACAACCGCAGTGTAGCTCTAAATGTTTTAATTTTATTTTTAGCAAGCTCTTGGCTGTAATATTTCATTGCAGCCATGGCCCCTAAGAAGAAGAATGTGAAGAAGAACAAAACAGATATCAATGAAATGACTATCATTGTGGAAGACGGCCCCCTCAGTAAACTAAATGGCTTGAATGGGCTCTTGGATGGAGGTAATGGTTTCAGCTGCATCTCATCTGAAGTTTCCGACCCATCATATAGCCCAAATCTCTTGGAAGGTCTAAGCAGAATGAGACAAGAAAATTTTCTTTGTGACTTGACTATCAGTACCAAAACCAAATCCTTCAGTGTTCATAAGGTGGTGATGGCTTCAAGCAGTGACTACTTTCACAACATTTTAAAGAAAGATCCATCCACTCAAAGAGTAGACCTCAATGACGTATCCCCATTGGGTCTAGCTACTGTTATCACCTATGCTTACACTGGAAAACTTACTCTCTCACTTTATACAATAGGTAGTATTATTTCCACGGCAATTTATCTACAGATTCACACCCTTGTAAAGATGTGCTGTGATTTTCTAATCCAAGAAATCAGTGTTGAGAATTGTATGTACGTTGCCAATATTGCAGAAACATACGGACTAAAAACAACCAAGGAAGCAGCGCACAAATTTATTAGAGACAACTTCATTGAATTTTCAGAAACGGATCAGTTCTTAAAACTTACTTTTGATCAGATTAATGAACTTCTTGCAGATGACGACTTGCAGTTGCCTTCTGAAATTGTTGCATTCCAGATTGCAATAAAATGGCTGGAATTTGACCAAAAAAGAGTAAAGTTTGCTGCCGATCTCTTAGGTAACATCCGTTTTGGTACAATCTCAGCCCAAGACCTTGTCAATTATGTTCAAACTGTGCCGAGAATGATGCAAGATGCAGACTGCCATAAGCTCCTGGTGGATGCCATGAACTATCATTTGCTTCCCTACCACCAGAATACACTGCAGTCCAGAAGAACGAGGATCCGTGGAGGTTTCAGAGTCTTAGTTACTGTTGGGGGACGCCCTGCTCTAACCGAAAAGTCTCTTAGCAGAGACATCTTATACAGAGATCCTGAAAACGGATGGAAGAAGCTGAGTGAAATGCCTGCTAAAAGTTTTAATCAGTGTGTGACGGTGATGGATGGATTTCTTTATGTGGCCGGTGGGGAAGACCAGAATGATGCCAGGAACCAAGCCAAGCATGCAGTCAGCAATTTCTGCAGGTAACTGGTTATTTATTTAAAAGGGATGGAGAGATTGATTCCACACAATGCAGGTAGATAGACCAAGCTGGTTTGTGATGTGCAGCATGAACCCCTCAGATAACTAGAAAGCAGACAGGGTTGGGGAGGTATGGATGCTATTCTATATTAAAGTTTGAATGAACAGAAATATGCATCTGAAGTTATGCAAAAACTGCACCATGGCTATACATGCACAATGAGAAGTGAGGAAAACCAAGAAAACTTAACTCCAAGTGGAGGAAATAAATAGGAACATAAATAGGAAGTTCTGGGATGTTCTAAGGAACCATTAAAATGCACCAAATCAGACAAGGTGAGACTTTTTAAATTTCAAGAGCTTCTGATGCCTCACAGAAGGTTCTGAAAAACACCTTTTAGGTATTATAATCTTGACTTTCTATGCACCATCCACCTTTCAGCAGCTTTTATACTGCATTTCATATCCTTTAGCTTTGTTTTCAAGACTTTAGAAACAATATCACCATCTCTTGAAGGCTATATTTCTCTTCTACAATGTACTCCAAATAATACCTCACTTCTGAAATATTACAGTTCCTATCTATAGTCATCCAAAGACTGCACTGGTGATAGCAAGGTCAGAAGGCTAACATGCAGTAGTCAGATGGGTGACACTCGTTTTTAAATAGTTCAGCCTAAAAGCTGACAGCACACAATAGCTTGAAGCAAAGGCTGGAGGTGAGACAACTCAGCTCTTTATCTACTAACAGACTATGGACATGCAATGGCAATACACAGCCACAGTCCTACCGGTGCTTCCTTTCCTGCTCCCAGAAGGAACATTCAGATAACTTCTCCTGAAGATATCAACCAACATAAAGAGTTAATGAATAAGGGACCTTCTCTAGATCAGTTTTGTTGTGCAATATCTACTTTGTCAGAAAAATATCTCACGTAAAGGAGATTATGCTGTCGCTCTCCCGACCTTCTGCTTTTAAACTATGCCTCACGTTCTCACAAGGAGCTGTGTACTGGAGGTGGGGAGGAGGTGGGGGAATCTTCGTGGTCCACGGCTGAATGGGTTCTGCTCTCTGTTCTGCCGTTAACTTCGAGCATGTCAAGTCACATCAGTATGTCTGTGGGCTTGCTTTCAGAGCTGCACATGACAATGCAGTATGACAGCTAGCAATTATTATTTACTTTCCCATAGTCTTTTTCTCGTGCGATTCTCTGGTCGCCACAGCATGCAACAGGAGAAATGTATGGGCCTACTAATGTACCTCACTCAACTCCTTCAGGAGTCATAATTTGCTATTTCTTATTTGAAAATTGCTCATTTAAATGTCAAGGACAGAGAATGTTATTTCAGATAGGTATGGTGTTAGGAAGCAAAGATGTTCTTTCCACGTAATTCTGACTCCATATGAGTGGCAGGGAAAGAATACTTACCATTTAGAAAGTACTAAAAATATGGAAGTATAAATCACTGCCTAACATTTTTTAAAACTCTGAGTAAATTTTGACATCTTTGCTGTAGGCGTAAATTGCAAAAAAACTTCTAAAATTTCTATTGTATGTTGAAAGTATCTCTTTCCAATATACTAATGAGGTTATCATACAATATCAAATTGCAGAAAAGAGTCAAATTTACTTTATTGAACTAATACCAGGTTTGAATGATACAAACACATTTTTTCTCCAATCAAAACCAATTTATTTGGAAATTTAACCAGGAATACCAGTTTCTTTCCACTGACTTCTGATGGGCTAAATAAATAACTAAAATTTTAGCAACTGCACAGCTGCAGCAGGAGTGGGACAGAGACAGGACTGTAGAATTTAGCAGAGCAGTATGTGAGACAGTTACCCTCTTTTTTTAATGCTTTCAGATACGATCCTCGTTTCAACACCTGGATTCACCTGGCAAACATGAATCAGCGGCGCACCCACTTTAGCCTGAATGTGTTCAATGGCCTCCTTTTTGCAGTGGGTGGTCGCAACTCTGAGGGCTGCCTCTCCTCGATTGAATGCTATGTGCCTGCAACAAATCAGTGGCAGATGAAGGCACCCCTGGAGGTGCCCAGGTGCTGCCACGCCAGTGCAGTGGTGGATGGTCGAATCCTGGTTACAGGAGGTTACATTAATAACGCTTACTCTCGCTCGGTGTGCATGTACGACCCCAGCAAAGATAGCTGGCAGGATAAGTCCAGCCTCAGCACCCCAAGGGGGTGGCACTGCGCAGTGTCCCTTCTGGAGAGGGTCTACGTCATGGGTGGGTCTCAGCTGGGGGGGCGAGCCGAAAGGGTCGACGTTCTCCCCGTGGAGTGTTACAGTCCTTACACGGGGCAATGGAGTTACGTGGCGCCGCTTCAAACTGGAGTTAGTACGGCTGGCGCCTCCACCCTTAATGGGAAAATTTACTTAGTGGGTGGCTGGAATGAAATAGAGAAAAAGTATAAGAAGTGCATTCAGTGCTATAACCCGGATCTCAATGAATGGACGGAGGAAGATGAGCTGCCTGAGGCCACTGTGGGCGTATCCTGTTGTACGGTATCTATGCCCAACACCAAGACAAGGGAGTCCAGGGCCAGCTCAGTCTCTTCTGTCCCAGTCAGTATTTAAATATGGGTCTAACCAGCAACAAGTAAAAATGTTTACCAGCACAGCAATATAGTTAACCCTTTAAGTAGCATTTTGTGCTTATATGGAAAAACATCATTGGCTTTGCAGCAGTTTTAACAGTGCAAATTGGCCAGTTTTCATGATCTTTAATACAGGTGGCGTGAAACAGCATATTAGGGTTAAGATGAATTTTCTTAGCAGGAAGAGAGCGTTAATTCATAACTGCAGAATTTCATTCTCTTCCTGACTTTGCCACTGACTTACTGGACTATCTGTGGCACATCATTTCCTTTCTTTGTGCCTTAGTTTCCTTACCTGTAAAATAGAGATAAACTTGCTTCAGAAGTTTGTTGTGAGGCTTTTTTAATACTGAGTTTTAAATGCTTTCAGAACCCAAAAATGAAAGTCAAATATTGCTAATAATAAATCTCAACATACATCAGAAATGTGCTATGTCATCATAAAATTGATCAGTTTTGTTCTTTCCTAAGCATTTTCTATTTTGACAAACAGAAGGGAAAAAAACAAAACCCCAAAAATATAGCATATAGCATGTGCATACTTTCCTTTTGGGGCAGTGGTATTCACAGAAAATTTCTCAAAACATTTTCTCCTTCAGAAGTTCTAAAGAGATCCCTATCTTCTGCCATGAAACCCTTTAATTCTCATATCTAATGCTGTGACATGGCTTTCAAGACCTGAATCCACAAAATGTCTTAGCCTCTATAAGCATTATGGGCCAGCCCCAAGGACTGCCTTGGGTGCCAGGTTTCTCTCCCAACCTCCACGTGTACACCAAGGAGCCGGCCACCACCCCCTCCTCCTCTTCACGCCAGGGAGACTCTCCTGTCACTCCAAGTGGAAGGCATGAAGGCCAGTCGGTATGTCTCCTCCTGTTCCTACTCTTCCCATCTGTGTAGGAATGTACGTCCAGGTTACCTACTTGTTCAAGAAGGTCCTCACCCATGCAAGGAGCTAGGAGCTGCCGCAGCAGGGCCAAAATCTGGAAGCTGAGTTCATGCCAGGAGGCACCAAGGGCTAATGGTGTCTAAGAGTGGAGATGCACAGTGTCCCTCCTACTCAGCATTACTCTGACAAATTCCCAGTTGAGTGAGGAACGAAGATGGAATAAAGACTGCAGGATCCACCTTTAAGAGTAGGGTGTATGTGTGGAAAACGGTGAATCATGGGAAAACTGGATAAAATCGAAGAGACTTCCCTTAATAGTACCAAAGAGATACCTTAACATCTTTCTTACAGGTGAAGGCACAACATCACCCAAAGTAACCTTTTCCCGGGCATACCATTATGTATCTCTTTCTGAAGCCTTCATTACAGCCCTATTTATGGAGCTTTTCTTCACGTTTTTCCAAAGGCTAGACTAATGTGTAGCACAGCAACAACTGTGCCTGTTGAAGTCTGTGAAGTTTTCCCAGTGAGTAGAGTGAAGTTTTTGCTCAACTTAGATTACCTTCCAAGAACTTTTCTTCCTGATTTCAGCATGCAGTGGGAGAATTAAGTATGAAACCTAATCCTATTCCCTTAGCCAAAGGGATATGCAACCCATAATGTCCCCTGAGAATTTGATACCAAAGGACTGCTGTCAGCACAAAATGTCTACACCCTTCTGTTGGAGAAGAAAAGAAGCAATACAAGGAACTAAAGTGATTTAATATAACCAAAAGGGTAGAAGTTCACTCACCTTAACCAATTCATAGAGGCTTCACCTGCAGTTTCTTCAGATGATCATTGACACCCCCAGGCTCCGGTGCCAATGAGAAGGCATGCTCTTAGCAATGTTTACAAGGCATCCAGATTTTTATCTCATTTGCAAAAGAGGAACACTATAAAATTGTCTGTAAGTGCAGATATTGTTGAGGCAAGCATTTTCAGGGCTTATGCTCTGCTCTTCGTAGCTTTGTTGCAGCTACATATTAAGCATCAGCATGAGCGTGACACAGTATTAGAGATGAAGTAATTCACTCTGTCAGTTGGGATTAAACTCCATGGTACTCGGTCCTGTTTTCCAATTCTAACTTAGAGTTCATGTCTGCATCCTGACTACACAATTTTAAATCCCAAATTCTATTTTTGAGTGCTGCATGTTATTAGAATATACTGTGTTGCAATGACTGTTGGTCAAAGTAGCGCTGTCATATAGGTTTGATTAATTTAATTAGCATACAGTTATCTTTTTTCCTGTTTAATTCAAATGAATAATAATTCAAATCCACGGTCACAGAACAAAACATGGAATTGTGTAACAGAGTAAGATTACTTTGTTTTAAATATGAAAATGCTGTTCTTGCCCATTCCAGTCACCAAAAGCATTCTTGTGGATGAGAGCAAAATTTCTCTTTTCCCAAAGTCATGACCATGTGTTCCATATGAAAGCATTTAAAAAGCTCTTTGAAAAATCCATCTGCTCCAATAACTTTTTCTGTAAAATTTTAATGCTATTAGATGAAATTGATTATCCACCACCAGTCCAATGAAGATACACGTGCAGGTATCCAATTATAGCTGTATACATACTCCAGTTATTTAGTGTTTCTAAGGTACCCATAAGATGGTATTTAGGAATTGAAGAAGCAATCATTTTGGCCTCAGACAGACATTGGATGAAATTCTGTCATATGCAAGTGTCTCTTTCCCCTTTGGGAATTGAGTTCCAAAATGCGATGAGTAGTCAGATGTTGCTGCACGCTTTACTGTTTGTGAGCCAACACTTCTTATACATCAACAACCATCTTCTGTTTTCAAGTAGAAAGTTATTTGTGAATGATGGGCTAAGTGCAATGAAACTACTCTCTTACTACTTAAAGGGTTAAAAACTTTGGGGGCCAAATCCTTTTCATCTTACTCGCAAAAAAGTTCCATTGACTTCACTGGGACTACTGAATAAGATGTACAGGATTTCGAACTCTTGGCCGAATTGTGGCAGAACAGTAGATATAGATGCCTGCCAAAACTGTCAAACCCAGACGGAAGACTGCTCCTCAGCCTCCACTGCCCTTGGCCACGACAAGGCCATAAAGACGTGTCCTAGGACAGGATCCAAGCACTATTGGCCATGTGGTCCTTCCGTAACACAAATTAGGTACGTACTTCAGGCCAAAAATTTTAGGTAGATTAACAAATGGTACTGTTATCAGTATAGCACTTCAGTGGGGCTTTATATTATTTTCTCTAAACATCTGTTTAGGCTTCAACTGCGCATTGAGCCAGGATTTGGCCCTTAATATGTGACAATATCAGCTGGACTTAACATTATTTTCATCATACCAATGTACTGAGCTATTTGTGACATTTTTATGTACAATCTTGTTTTGTTAGAACTGTGAAAAATGGTTTGTATGTTGTGTTTTATGGGATGGTGTTCTTTCATTGTCCAGTACCGTATTTTCAATCTCCAGATGTTTAATAACAACATCTCAGCTGAACTTGAAATATTGTATATCCCAAAAAGAAATTTTAAAATGCAGTTTAGGAAGTACTATATATGGTAATATTAAGTAGAGCGGAAGGCTTCCAACTGTATGAGATGCAGATTTTTAGAACACTACAAGGATCTTCTTTAATGCTATACTAATAGTAAAAAAAAAAAAAATTAATATATGCTGTTATCTTCAAAATTCCTTATGCCCATGCATTTTATAATCAACATCTGTGCTTCCAAGGAATTCAAATCTGAAAATAAGCTTTCTGCAGTCTGTGAGTGAAACAGTTTGATAATATTTTGTTTTCTTGTCTATTCATGCTTGTGTAGGTGCATGGGAGAGTGTGTTACAAGGTTGTGAGGTAGAACTTACTGTTGGAAAGTTATGCTGAAAGGAAGATTTTGTGCTTAGTTCTTAATCAAGATAAGATCATGATCAATTAATTTCTTCCTGAAGTTAACCCACAAGATCATCTGTGGATCGGTCAAGAGTTCAGTAAGCTTAAGCGCCAACTTCTAGCTGGTCAAAGAGGGAAGCAGACAAAATTAGCATCAACCAAAGCTATAAGGTGTTGAAAAGTGTTTGTGTTAAGATTTTTAAATGTCAGTTCTTGCAGGAAAAAGTACACGATGAATGAAATGTCTGAATAAGACCATGCTTTATATTATCCTGAAACCTAGATTAGTTGATCCTACAATTTGAACTCCTTCCAAACCCATGCTGGGTTTAGAGGGAGTTTTTCACTGGTAACAGCTGGGTTTGGTAATTCTAGTTGCAAACCCAACAGCCAAACAAATGGTTGTATGAGCATGCGTACCTTCTTGAATTCAGTGGGACTTCTCCTATATACAGTTATTCTCATGTGCTTATGTTTGGAAAATTAAAATACAAGAACTACATCCATGGGTAGACAAGTATCAATGTCCAGTGAAAGCCAACATGGAGGTATTAGGCTGATCCTCAGTATCACCATTCAACTACCCACTTACCATGCAGGCACATGAAATATTTAGAGACTAGATTTCCCTGGAAGGATTATTTCCTTTGGGTTGGCTGCTCAATTAAATCCTCTGTATGCTCCAAGGGTTTTTGTGCAACACACAGAATGGGAGATGCAAGCGGCTCCAGACAGTGGAAAGGGGAAGATGGAGCCCCTTAGCACAGTCAGTAGACTAAGATTTTGTTCCCATTTCTCAACAATGTTTGAGAAATATGTGCTGGAAGGAAGCACCTACTTCAACACACACATTTCCATAAGCAGCCTTTCTTTATGTTGCCTAACTGAGCTGGCCCAGCCTTTCTTATGAAAAGCAAGACTCAATTTTCAATTGCCTGTAACTTGAATTCTCAGTTGAATTGAATTTTCAATCCATTTTAAGCTGGTTTACCCAAGCTGGGAGATCTTTTTCAAATTCTGAATTGACCTGCTCAGAGAAGGCAGTTGAAGCCAATAGTCCTACTCTAGTCTCCTGACCTTTTTGCAATGAATCTTCTCATCCTTTTGCTAAAGACCTACTTTGTATAAGTAATCAAAAACATTATCATGCACAGATTTGTACTTTCACTCCTCCATGCAAGAGGAGGATCTCTTGTCCCTTTTATTTTCTCTTTTCTTGTCTATAACTGAATGGCTCACGGGGCACTGAAGAAGATGCACAGATGCGAACAGTACATAAAAGCTCATCTGTGAATCTAATTCAAAAAATCTCATCGCTGGTGGCCACAATAAAGAAAAGGACACATTCTGCAATGCCTGTTGGAAAAAAAGGGGTGAAAAATTAGTCACTGGTGCTCATTTGCAAGTGTGGCACTGCTCAGAGCTCTGTTCCCAGAAGTTCCCTAAAGAATAAAAGAAAATACATGCAATTCTATGTAGCTTGTGTGAGAGATTCACTTAATATTAGGTGAGTTTTGCCATGCAAAAGGTTAGTATGAATTCATTGTTGTCTCAATGAAAATTAAATTTTCAATAAAAATATAGGCAATTAGTAAACTTATGAGGAATACGTAGTCGATTTCTGTTGGTAAGAATGGGAACACACACATTTAGATACACTGGATGTTACACTAGTTGCTGCCTTGGCAGTTTTGTTGTCAACAAGAAAAGTTAAAAATATAACTTATTTGTGTAAAGCATTTCCCTTGCTTATAAGTGTTAGACATACTGCCTATACAAATAGGTTTTCTAATTATACACTTTAAGGATGGACTGTGATAACACAAGGGAACATATTTCAACAGAAAAAGATCTGTAAGTGTAATGTGAGAATGTTACTACTTAAAAATTAAAATTTGTAGTGCAGCATTTGTCACTAAGAGGAATAACAGCATGTCGGTATTTTTCATTGTATGCTTTAAATAAAACTGTCAACACAAGCACAAACAAATTATTCTTATTGTAAAATCAGTTGGAAACTGCGAGACTCTCTTTCTGATGAACGCCTGGTTGCAGCTGAAATATGCTTTGTTTTCTGAGCCCTGTGCTGATCCTTGCTGTCGTATCAGCTAACTGGAATGTTTGTTACACCCGGGCTGTCAAACCACCTTCACAATAAGCTACACAGTGTGACACTGGAGCCACTTTTATATTTTTCCTTTTATTACAAGGACAACAACTTGGTTTTTAACAATGAATTTCACAGTCATTTGTCATAATCAAAATGCCTAACAAGAAATGATGATAGATCAGATGTCCGATTAGCAATTTAACATGTTTTCATTTGGAATATATGAGTAATATTATCAGAAATAAAAACATCTAAATTTCAAAGAAAAAAAATTAATCCGAATTCTGAAGAGCAATTAAGTTGTGCCACAGATGAGAGGGTTTGAAATGCCAAAAAGTATTCCTTGTGTTTTGACACCAAGGGTTTGGTTCAGAGCGTGATGTGGCATTTGGCAGATGTCATGACTAGAAGGGTTACCCGTCCCGCGGTTGTGTAGAGGTAGCGACCGTGGGTTCCTTTTTCCTAGTAAAGAAAACTTACCAACAATATAACAACAGTTATACTTATGAGAGATTACTTATATGAATATATATAATATCGATATGAAGCAAATTAAACAGATTTCAGAAGGAGCCAAACCATCCCAAAAGGGCGGAACAAACCAATCCTGGGAGGGACACCCAACCATCCCAAAAGAGGGGAGGACAGACCCAAGCAGTAAGATAACAGATAGAGTCTCCCTTCAAAGTGGATCCCCACCACAGAGTCTGGAGTCAGCTGGGCATCCCTGCTGAGAGTCCAAGAGCTCGTGGAAAGTTCATGTGGGATTCACCTGGGAAGTTCTCAGAGAGAGAGGCTCCATTTTGAATAAAAATTAAGTCCTTTTTGTAACAGAGGCATAAGGGTGTAGGACATCCTACTTTGAGCAGCCAATAGATGCTGTTAATTTCTATTTTTCACCTGTAACAGCCAATAAGTGATGCTGTTTTCTGTTCTTTCAGAGCAATTTTATTTTTCCAGGCTGTTTTCCACCTTCTTACATGATAAGTTACCATTACAGTCCCTTGTTTTTGCGCTTATTGGTGGTACCTCAGGATGTCTCTGGTTTCTAGATCCCTGGCTGCACTTTTCAAGGATGCTTGTCGTTCCCAGGCCTAGTCCCCAGGCTCGCAGTCCCAGGCTGGCAAGCCTTTCTCTGTCAGTATTTTTCAGCAGACAGTTTCGTCTGTTCAGTAATTTTCCTCTTCTAACGAGGCTGCCTTTATGGCTGCTCACAGCCAGGTGAGCCAAGGCAGCCAGGTGAGCCTGTTGGCCATGAACCAGGACTCACACACATCTAGAGCAGCAGCTGGGCTCCTTAGGGCACCTGAAAAGCCGCTATATGCCTGTGGGTGTGCTCACCTATGTGCCAGGCTCTTATAAGCGGTGTCCAGTGACAGGACCAGAGGCAATGGTCAGAAGCTGAAACACCGGAGGTTCCCTCTGAACATCAGGAAACACTTTTTCACTGTGAGGGTGACTGAGCACTGGCACAGGTTGCCCAGAGAGGCTGTGGAGTCTCCATCTTTGGGGCTATTCAGAAGCCATCTGGACATGGTCCTGGGCAACTGGCTGTAGGTGGACCTGTTTGAGAAAGGCATTTGGACCAGATGACCTCCAGAGGCCCCTTCCCTCCTCAACCATCCTGTGATACTGTGATAGTTGGTTGGTAATTTACCAGTGTAAAGGAAGTGGTGAAAACAGTTCTTGGGGAACTTAGTATAAGCTATGTTATTCCATTAATCTAACCAAAGTTTTACCATTTGTAAGGAAACATAGCCAAGATCACAGCAGTATGAGAGGGATTGCAACCTGCTCTTGCCATGCAGAAAGGGCAGAGCAAGGCTCTCCTCCTGCCAAGGCTAGTAGCACACAAGTCCTGACTTCACGGAGGCGGTAAAGCCGATGTGGCATTGCTGTGTCCTCGCCACAAAAAGGCTAAACAATGTGCTACTGGCATAAGTCATTGTTAGGTTACTTCTTCCTGAAGCCAGAGAGGGGAGCAGGGAAGAAATGTTTGATTTCCAACCAAATCTTCTACAGCAACACCACTATCCATGATCTCTTATCGAGAACAGATAGTAAAATCATCATCCAGGGCTTATCTGTAAAGAAAAAGGTAGAAACTAACAGAGTATTACAATAATTTAGGACCTGCCTCTGAACTGGCAGGCCCTTCATCTCCTGGTTATAATCTTCGAAATAGACCAAGTAGCTGTGGTGGAAAGAATAATGTTAAGTAATGTTAAAGTAAAGAATAAAAAAGTAAAGAGTAATGTATATCATTGCTGGGAGCTAAAGTAGAGCAGATTAAAATTCAGGGATGATTTTGAGGAAGCAAAAGGGATGATTGTGCTTCAAAATTTGGGGATGATTTTGAGGAGGCGAGCCATGAATCTGTGTGGTAAAAACTGCTAAAAAGACAGAACTTACAATTAGACTATGATGTAAAAGAAAAAAGATTTTAAGCAAGTCTTGACAAATGCATTATTTGCCAGCATCACTAAAGTAAAAAAACATGTATTAAAGTAAACATTAGCTGGATCCTTTATTTCTTATAATATTTGCCTTGTTACTTAAGGGTCTGAGAAAACTTATTTTTCTGTATTGCAGATACATTTCAGAGCTTATTATGTCATCATTTTCCTTCAAAAACAGTTAAATAATATGACTGAAATATTCACTTAGCGAAAGCTGATTTCCCCTAAATTATCCATAATTTAGCTGGAGGTGTTGTATAGACTTATGGTGCCCGTTATACCAAGTTAAACCCAATATGTAGAGGCCTATAAATTGGTATGTTTCTTCCTTCTGTGAAATGCTCACAAGGTAAATACGAGCCAAGCCTATGGCAATGCATTTTGTTTCATCTGAAGGACACATTTCTTAAGTAGAAACCCCACGTAGTGACATGAGAACAGCTGTTAAGATCAGTAGAGTCAGAATTTTGCTGAAGTTAATTAGAAACAGCCAAATTGAACAGACTGCTTTTATTTTGTGTTATTTTTGTACGGGATTATTCTGAGCCGAACAGGGAATTTGTTGAAGTTACTTATCTAAACAAAGAGAAAAATTCAGAATAAAAGTCTTGCAGTCTGTAACTCGTGTTCTTATTGCTTGAACCGGCCACAGAACAAATCACGACTTCTCATTCTATGCATGGTGATGCCATACAGTGCAAATAGTTATACGGGGAACATCGTCAATAAGGCAGCACTCCAGAACAGCTACTCAGATACCATGAACGCTGTGTTGCTCTCCTGAGCGTAGCAAAACTCGTCTTTCTCAGCCTAGGTTGATGTCAGCAGAGCGCTTAAATTTCTCTTGCCTTAGTCAAAGACGCACTGCTTACTCAGTAAATTAAATTCCATTTACCCTAGTGAGTTAAATTCAGACTTAAATTCGGCGCCTGATCCTGACAGATTCCCGGTGGAGCATCACCCACGCAGGATCTTTTCTTAAGGGCCTTGCTCTGCTGAGTTGTTTCGGGAAGGAGACGCTGGAGGGCACCAGGAGGACGGAGCCGGCAGCCCCCGGGCGCGCTCCCCGCCGGGGCGGGCGGCCGGGGCGGGCGGCCGGGGCGGGACGGTCCCCCGGGGGAGCCGCCGGAGCTGAGGCGGCCCTCTCGGCGTGGACACGGTG
>NW_008825615.1:15422514-15424830 GCF_000699105.1 Pygoscelis adeliae
AAGGCAATGGTCACATCATGTAAAAAAGTATATTTCGACAGTGGCCTGCCCACTTCCCGTGTCTCATGTCCACCTACGGTTCACAAGCATTTTGGGAGAGAAGACTGTAACTCTGGAGGTTCCCAACAGGCTGGTGCAATGATCTGAAAAATGCAGGGTGTAATTCAACGGGGATGAGCTGAAAAATTCCAATTTGTTAAAATCAAAGTGCACAACCGCGCATGAGGTTTGACATTTTCATCAGGAAGAGGCTTCTCAGGTCCAGGATGAATTTCTGGTCACCACGAGAGAGCATCATCCCTGCAGTGGCAGTGAAGAGGACACTCAGCCTTGACGGGGGAGGACGTATGTTTTTCATCTTTTTGGCTCACACCAGGAGCTTTGTTTGCATGTTCCAGATCTGTGATGTCACCACCAACCTACCTGAAAGTTTTCCTTTCTCAGTCTCCTCTGTCAGAGCTGTTCCAGTTTGAATAAATAATGTAATATTTACCCCCCTTGGAGAGGGAGAGGGAATAGGTTTTTTTCTGCCTCCCAAACCAGTGCCCTAAATGCTATCTTGGCTCAGGACAAGTTCTTGCAAGAACATTTTTTGCTTTCATCCCAGCGCAGCATTACCGAAGTTTAGCAGATGGGAAAAACAGTTCTTTCCCATGTTGCCGGGAGAATGGTGCAGCCAACAAATTCCTGGCCCAGCTGCTGCTCTGAAGCTGTTACGCTGGTCGCTGCATACACTTGAGAGTTCAGCCAATGAATTGGAGCTTGCTATAATAAGAATGTTCTGCTTTCCATTAGATCACACTCACTGGAACAATAGCGAATGCACTGAAGCAGCCAACGCGGCTGTCAGTGACATTTCAGGGTCTCTTTGCTTCATTGCTGGTGTCAAACCAGTTCTAGCAAAAGGACACCTTGGTCACATTGTCAGAAGTAACAGATCAGCTCTTCTGAAGGAGAAACAGACCTGTCAGGCCAGGTGAACAGCAAAGCACTTAGACTCCAAAGGAATCTTAGCAAAAGCTGAAAAAAAAGGAACGCAGAGATCATAAATCATGTATTAAAACTCAATGCAGAGCTCTCTTGTGGTGTTATGTGAGTAATAAATAACACCCTGAGCTGTTAGCAGCAGCTTGAATACTTCTTTATCAAACCACCCTTTGAAACAAAAGATATGCCTATCTCCTGGACTGAAATTGTTGCAGGGAGTCACAGAAAAGAGACTGGTTCACCCAGCAGAAGCAGAGCAGGAAGATATGTCAGTTTGGGTCACAGTACCAGAAGTTGGATCCATTCATATGAGAAATAAGTGTTTGAAGAATTCCTGTATGATCATATCTCTTTGGAAGGGCCGACCACTTAAAAAAGGCCTCATCAGTCATGCAAGTCATGAAACTGAGTAGTCGCAGGCATTAGCTGCTGGGTAACCTAAGTGTTTTCATATCTGCCACTGCTCCTTTGAAACACCGAGGGCAACTCAAGGTCAGGAAGCATAAATTTAGGCATCTATATATGCACTAGAAGTTAAACCTCCAGTTATAGGCAATACAGCCAAAGGTACAACTTCAGCCAGTACAGGCATATAAAGTGATTTATTCCGTCACCCGCAAGGTCCTGCTTTAGGATGACCTGAGTTGCTCCTTAGGCTTTACTGACTGTATTGGCTAGAGACAAGATTCACACATAAATGTCCAGCACTGTCTGAGCGCTGGGAGGGTGTCCTGTCTGGCATCCAGCCGTCCCAAAAGGACATGGGTTTCCCTTGTGTTGTAAGTGCCAGCCACATGTCTTGGACTTCTGAAATACTTCAAATGGCACCAACATTTAGGCAACTGAATTGAGCCACTGATCTCCACTGAGCCATTGATCTCCATAGTCAAAACATAGACAGCAAGCATATTTTTGTATATACCTACGTGTAGACACAATTTAAGAGCCTCCACTTTGAATTGAATTCCTCTCTAGATATTACCTATCTTTTTGGTGCACTTGAAGATTTCGTTGGCTTGAAGTTTCGTTTTGAAGCTGTTGTGTCTTTTAATTGTAGAAGCTCTCATGCTTTCAATTTAAGGGCCTCCACCTTGAATTGAATTCCACTCTAGATATTACCTATCTTTTTGTGCACTTGAAGATTTCATTGGCTTGAAGTTTTGTTTTGAGGCTGTTGTGTCTTTTAATTGTAGAAGCTCTCATGCTTTGTTTCACTCACCTGAAATACTGTTCAGCAGCATTTCACATTCTTAAGCCTTAACAGGCTGGTGCAGAACAAATACACATGCACACAGGCCCTCCTTCATAATACAGAGGCAAAAAATAGTT
>NW_008825615.1:15424871-15447549 GCF_000699105.1 Pygoscelis adeliae
CCAAAAAAAAGCAGTAAAATGAGGACAAAGGAATGGTCAGTATTGATAATCAATGACATGAATGGAAGCAGTCAGACTGGAAAATGCTGGGGAATGAGTTGTTCATTTACATCATGACCAGAAGGCCTGTGCTCCCTCAGCAAGAAGATGGCAACAAGGTTGTCACATGTGCCATGCTACCTTCTGCTGTCCCACCAGGAAGATGAAGATACCCAAAAAGAGGAATCATGGACAACAGACAGCAACCTTGCTGGAGATTTATGGAGAATGACGCTTTTGAGGATGAAATGAGGATCTGGCATTCACTGTTCATCATTCAGTGTAGGACTCTGAACCAAATTCTGGACAGCATCAGCTTGGGAGCGATTGTTCCAGTTCATTTGTTTTGAAGCTTTTCTCCCAGCCTGCATTACTTGTTTTGTTTTTCCTGGAATGAAACACAAACAAAACCTGCCTGCCATTCAAACTCATGAGTCACTGGCCCACTCCATGGCTTTGAGCAAGCAACTAGCTCACTCGCTATCTCACTTGTGCTTTCTGAAAAACAGGGTAATGAGTTACGCTTTGCTGATAATGAAAAAGTGAACATGAATGGAATTGTTCCCAGAAAGTAAATTACTAAATAAATATGCATTAACAAGTGATCCTAAGATGAGAACATGCTTGTAGGAGCAACTGCATTTTCACTAAGGTCAGTCTTGAATAATGCCCTGCCTTATTGTGCTGGTTGTGGCTGGGATAGAGTTAATTTTCTTCATAGTAGCTACTATGGGGCTATGTTTTGGATTTGTGCTGGAAACAGTGTTGATAACACAGGGATGTTTTTGTTATGGCTGAGCAGCGCTTACACAAAGTCAAGGCCTTTTCTGCTCCTCACACCACCCCACCAGCAAGTAGGCTGGGGGAGGCACGAGAAGTTGGGAGGGGACACAGCTGGGACAGCTGACCCCAACTGACCAAAGGGATATTCCATACCATGTGATATCATGCTGAGCATATAAAGCTGGGGGAAGAAGGAGGAAGGGGGGGACATTCAGAGTGATGGTGTTTGTCTTCCCAAGTAATGGTTACGCATGATGGAGCCCTGCCTGCCGATGGGAAGCAGTGAATGAATTCCTTGTGTTGCTTTGCTTGTGTGTGTGGCTTTTGCTTTACCTATTAAACTGTCTTTATCTCAACCCGTGAGTTTTCTCACTTTTACTCTCCTGATTCTCTCCCCCATCCCACTGGGGGGGAGTGAGCGAGCGGCTGGGTGGTGCTTGGTTGCCAGTTGCCCCTTGGCTGGGGTTAAACCACAACACTTATGAAACACCGAGAATCACCATGACAAAGTACAAATTGTTATCACAGTTATTAAGGTGATGGTGACTCTTTTCATTCAATGATATCGCAGGGATTAGCAGAAGATATGGCCCTTTCTGGGGTTTTGTTTCCTCCTGTTGTTGTCCGTGGCTGCCCCTCCTGCAGGTTCGGCTCTATCCTGCTGCTCCATCTCCTTCCACAAACAACCAAGTGACCGAGCTCAAGCAGGCAACTTTTTAGTGGGGAGTATATTTTAGAGACATTGTCATAACAACTCCCAAACTCTTCATTTTAGAAGGAATGCCACCAATATTCACACATTCAGGACAGAACCAGTACAGTAATGTATTCTCATTTACTTACTTGCATTACCGTAAATTTTACAGACTGAGGTTTGTTGACTGAGACTTTTACTGTGCACAACAAAGAAATGCTCTGACCCGAAGAACTTGGACTGAGAGCCATCAGGTGGAAAACAACAGGAAACAGAGACAACCAATCCTAGGCAGCAGCCTCAGCAAAGCAACCACTCAACCATCATCAGGACTTTAGCAGGCCTGAGGACTTTCAGAGAAAAGAATGAAGTGGTTTTGAGGTGTTTATAATGACTTTTTCAGAGAAGAGAGAGTGGCTGTGAGGACAAACACCAGAACTGCTTGTTTGAAAATTATCAAGTCGGAAATGGAAATTTGCATCATAAGCTGATCAGAGGTAGGGCTTGACCTCTAAATGCTGAAAGGGTTATTTTAGAAGTTGTTTTATCTGCACAGTCACAGCACACAGAGTTGTGGTGAGTTCATGGGAATAAGCAATTAATTCTGTGAGCAGTAAATCTGGTGAAGCCTTGTTTATTTTGAACTAGTGTCTTATTTTCTTACCCACCCAACACAATAACCCTGAGAGCTCTCCTGACCCTAAAGCTCTGTATGACTTTCTCCTCACCTCAGCAGTACACTCCTCTTCTTCTCACCTCCTCTAAATACCAGCTAGGTGAAGGGCAGCATGAGATCCCTCTGCTTCCTGACAAGAGGCATGTGCTGGCTGGCAGCCTGACACCCACAGTGACTGGCCTCACCACTGCTGGTGAGCACACACTTCAGCTTTTGCCTCATTAAATTTCCTTTCTTATCTAGAAGTCGTGTAGAAAATTCCGCTATTCTTCATCTCAGCCGACCATCCTAACTAAGCAGTAAAGAGAGCAAGGCACTCTTAGTCCATGATTCATCCCATCCCAAAATAGACATCTAAATCAGGTCACTTGAATCATGGTTAAAAGTGCCAATTGGTCTCCACTAACTGTAAGGACAACCTAAGGTGACTATCATCTCAGATGAAGACATTGATACTATAGAAGTCTAAACTTAGGTGAAATGAATCCTACCCTAATGCCTTTGAGCTGTGTGTCACACTACTGCAAAATGTTAAAGTGTGGCAGTTGGTGTAAAAGTTATTAGAGTGGGACAGATGGATGGACGTTGTGATCACCGAAGCCTTCCTTCATCTGGATGCAAGCCTGAAAGATCAAAAAGTATTGGGGAAGAGTGAGAAAATAAAAATATATTTGTGCATATTTCCACAGAGGAAATATGCTACATTCAATGAATAAATTATTCGCTGTGTCACTCGGTCTGTTCTAGATTCCATGCCTGTACATCAGGTTTAAATATTTAAGGTCTGATCTCACACCTAATAAATTGCATAAAGCTGCACCCAATAGTTCCTGCATAAAATTCACAGCTGCTCATTAAAGTAGAGAATATACGGAAAAAGATAGCAAATCTCAAATCAAGACAAATTTTTTCTTTGAAAAAATAAATTAAGAAAATTACATTTATCCCATTAATAGCTTAAAAAAAATGTTGAGCTTCTATACAGCAGGTTTTTCAGTCTTCAAGCCATCCTCTGCCACTTTTTGAGCTCTCTCCATCTGCTCACAGCACCTGTATGCATGTGAGTGGTTACAGCAAGGCACCCCAGTGCTGGTGTCACCACTATCTTCCCAGCAGTTAAAACCACTGCACATCGTTTGACAGCAAGTACCAACAAGTTGACCTATTCTACAAAGGTGAAGTTAGTTCACTGTCCTGGTTTCAGCTGGGATAGAGTTAATTTCCTTCCTAGTAGCTGGTACAGTGCTGTGTTTTGGATTTAGGATGAGAACAAAGTTGATAACACACCAATGTTTTAGTTGTTGCTAGGTAATGCTTACACTAGCCAAGGACTTTTTTAGTTTTCCATGTTCTACCAACTGAGAAGGCTGGAGGTGCACAAGAAGCTGGGAGGGGGCACAGCCAAACTGGCCAAAGGGACATTCCATACCATGTGACGTCATGCTCAGTACATAAACTGGGGGAAGCTGGCCGGGGGGGCCGCTGCTCGGGGACTGGCTGGGCATCGGTCGGCGGGTGGTGAGCAATTGTACTGTGCATCACTTGCTTTGTGTATTATTATTATTATCATATTATTATTATTATCATTTTATTTCAATTATGAAACTGTTTTTATCTCAACCCACGAGTTTTTCTCACTTGTGCTTTTCCAATTCTCTCCCCCATCCCACCGGATGGGGGGCAGTGAGGAAGCGGCTGCGTGGTGCTTAGTTGCCGACTGAGGTTAAACCACGACATTCACTTACCTTTTCGTCTTTTGCAAGCTTTTCCAGGAATTAGTGTATATTTTTTTAGTCACAGATAAATAAAGAAGGTGATGAAAGAAAGAAGATGAAGGAGAAGTCACACAAGACACATAGGTTCCAACAAGATGAGAATATTTAGTTGTTCTGTGGTAGAAAACAGAAAAAACAGCCATTAACTCGTAAAGGACCTTGAAACTTTCTCTTGCATGCCCCCTTTTGAGGACAGCCCGAGTTTCCACATGCCTCTCTTTCTGCAAGCCTGGAGCTAGCCTGCAAAATCCCCACTAAGGGCTACTGTGCAGATGCAGAAGTGCTCCACAACTCTGAATTGGTTTCTCAACACAAAAAAGTCTATTTTGTGCAACTTCATTGTGAAAAGGCGCCCTGAAACACACAGTTGTACGATAAATGCTCACCACTTTACCGTGAGTAAAATCCCAGGACAGCTGGGGTGGGGGCATCTCCCAGCGTCTCCTACACACCACTTCTCATACACAGCCCAGGTTGCCACATGCCCATCTCCACAATTTTGGCGACGGCTTGGCGCTTACATGTGCACTGTCCCTGCAAGGGGGAAGTGAGGATCAGAAAGATTTCACCAAGACTCACAAATTCCTGGTGGAGCTGGGAGGTAACAGCCACCCCCAGGCTCAGCCATCTCACGTAACCTCACCCTGTGAGGAAGCGCAAGCCCCCAGAACCAGCAGAAGAGACCACCTTGCGTCCCCCTCCCCAGTCCCCCGCAGAGGCAGCTCTCTCCATCCCCTCCAGCTCTGCCTCCCGCAGGCATGTGTCCATGCGGCTGGATGGAAAACCCCATCACGACCCTGAGCCAGATTACAGCTTGTGTTTCTTTTCCCGTTGGTTGATATTTCAGCTGGATCAATTCCTCTGTCATTCAGACCAGGCTTGTGTAAACTCAAGGGAGAGGGTAGGAATGAGCAAGTGAGGGATGCAGTGCTACATCTTTTAGCACCGATTCCGGCTAATGTCAGCTTAAGAATATAATTCCTACCCCTGAACCAAGTTCTCAGCCCTAGCAGAGCAGTCCTTTTCAGCTTTTTCTCCATGAATGCGGAGGGCACATGACTGCTGCTGTAACTGCACCACGCAAGTCATACGGTTTGCAAATAGCAGCAGTTGGTTTGAACTGGAATGCAAACTGAAAATGCCAGGAGAGGAGACTCTGAAAGTATTCTCTTCAGAAAAGTCATCAGGTTTTTGTAAAGCTAAACGAAGCAGTCAGCTGCCCGTATTGCATGGGACTCCTCCTGGCAGCCCCCAAGGCACGCGGGCTGTTCTTTGCTGGGACCGGCAGGCAGAGGGTGAGCCGAAGCAGCCTGGCTCGCGGGCTGGCCCCTCTGGATCCAAGCGCGGACCTGCTGACGCTTCTCGCAAAGCTGGGGATCTCACGCTTTCCACTCTTCCAGCTCTGCTGCAGAAAGCCCAAGCTCCCAGCTCATGGGCAGCTAGCGCGGCAAGGCTGTGTCCTGCCCACCACCCCAGCCCAGCAGCCAAGTGACCTGCTGCATTCCCGGGGGACTCCTCTGGTTTGAAACATTGGTCAAAACTGGTGTGTCCCCATGAAACTTTTCCAATGAATCTGCAGTTCCCCATGGAAGATCAATCTTTCAGCAAATTCCCCTGGCTGCATCCCTCAGAGGATCCCCTTCATGGAGGGATGAATGGGAGAGGGAAAGCTTCAGTGATTCTCCAGTGTCAGAGGGCCACACTGCCAAAGGAGCATCTTCTAAATCCCAGGGAACTGGCCCACAGAAATCCAGTCCACCGAGAGTTGCAGAAAACTGCCATTTTGTGGCAGTTAAGATTAAGGTTTTCAAGTTTAAACAGAAAAAAAATTAGAAAAAATGAGTGCATTCCTTATATTGTGTTAGAAAGACATGCAGTTTAATAAAATGAAGACTTTCTCCAATGTCTTCGGTACTGTTTCTTAGCCTGGTGAAGGAGCGTCAGCTTTCTTCTGCTGATAGCATAGCAGAGTTGTGCAATGACAGTCTGTCCCAGCGCCACATGGCTCTAGGTGTTTCATGCTCAGTATATCGTGCAAATACAAAGTTGTGTATTTGTATACCCAGTTTGCTAGCAAGTTTGCTCATGTGAAACGGGGCCAACAGAGGATGACTAGACAGAAATTATAGGGACCTTTCACATTGTAGACGGGCACATGGCACATGAGACGCACCATAGCCTGAGACCAGGGACATTCAGCAAATCTACAATCATGTTACAAACAAATTATGTTTTCAGATTTAAATTAAATTACGCTGAGTTGTTATTTTTTGGAGAGGACTGTTATTACATGGATAACAGTATATAGAGCTTTTTGCTCCATTATTTTATTATGCTTCAAGTCGGTAGTAAGCAACTTGACAAATTCTCAATCCCCCTTCTGCAAAATGAATTAGTAGATTTGGGCTGTATCAGAGGATGACACGTCTAAAAGGCATCTCCATGTGTGCTGCTCATTGACACGGGCGGGAAAGACCCAGACAAGCTGCTCTCCCCGAGAGGGCTCCCGGGCCATCCTGGCCCTGTGCTGGTGAACTCATGGGAAATGATGCTGCTGTGACCTGCCCCCGAATACTTTGAAGGCTGCTGCCTCCTCTGGCTGTACAACCCCTTCTCTCCACAAACAGAAATGCACTTTGAAAAGAAAGTCATCTGAGTTTAATTCCTGAAAATATTTTTTCTCCTGAAACTATTGTGCAAGCTGTGCTCCCTGGAAGTACCAAAATTCTGTTTACATCTGCATTTTCCACTTGAAGCTTTTGGAAATAATTTACAGTGCAGAGGATTAAAATAAACCAACTTGCTAGCCAGAAGAGGAAATATTGGTTGTCACAATTATCCCTTTTTCTGTTTTAGATTGTTTCCTACCACTCTTGGTAGAAAAGTGACAAGGTCGGTGGCAAATTTGATCTATCGATCCGAATGAGGAATTAAAGTCATTTAGGAAGAACAGGTGCCATCTGGAAAACAAGCAGAGAGCTTAAAAATCATTAAGGCTAAAGGTATTCATTTGTTTGTATTCCAGAAGGCTGCCCTTTGGACTCTCCTGAAAATAATACATTAACATTAGGATGAAAAGTTTCCAAACTTTTCACCTGATACTGAATTACAAGCTACAGATGCTGAGTCACTGATCTTCGTAATTAGCTCAGAGAAATAGCATGACATTGCTTGATGATGGAGACCAGCCTAAGTTTTACAAAGATAAGAAATGGATGAATTTCCTCCCAAAAGAAGTCCATATCTTTCTGGCTTCCTTTGCTGACATGTCAGCAGAAAAACAACATGAACTGATAAAAAGGATCTGCTCATTTGTTTTCTTAAAGAACATTTGGTCCTTTTAGATGATTCCAAATAGCATCATATTGGGTCTCCACGAGTTACCAACAAATCGGAGACCTGATTTTCATAGCACTGCTGCCACGTAGTGATGTAGCTTACCATGATAAACATGCCATATTGATTATATATAACCACAGCATGGTCAAACAACAACTACAAAGAAATGCATCCACAAATTTTAATTGTTTTCAACTCCAAGCGGTCTGAGATGGAAGCAGAAAGCTGAGATTTTAGGGGAGCATAAGAACAGCTATTTGGTTCCGATGGAATTAGGTTGCCAGAAGAAACAGGGAACACGGACACTATTCGCTAAAAGACAGCAGCTTACGGGATTGCTGTGAAATAGTGGTGTTAAACTTTCAGAAGCAAAGATCCTACTGATGGGTCAGTAATTAAAGCACAGCTTGATCCAGGAGAGCTTCTCTATTTGGTCAGTGCTTGCCGGAAAACAACTAAGTATTTCTGTGGATTTTTGTCAATTACAGTTACTTTTGGTACCATCCCCACAAATAACAATGTTCCGTTTCAAAGTTGCAGTTTCTACTTGCAGATCTCTTAGTATTTCAAAAGGCTGAGCATATTTAAAATAGACTACATCCTTAGCGCAGTCAAGCAAACATTTCCCCATCAACTAGGACAGTTTCTGTCTTCTGATTCCTCTCTCAGGTTTAATTCTATTTTGGATTCTGCTACTGATCGGCTGTGTGGGTCTTGGAGAAGTCGGTGTGCAAGTGGGACGAGTTACCAAATGCAGAAATCTGAGATACAGAAACTTGCTTCCGTCACAAATACAAGTGTAATATGTTACTGAATAGCAGCTATTATCTTTATTTTACAGTGGGGAAAATGAAGTGATATGCCTTAAGGAAACAGAACATTTCAATGATAAAATCGGGACAGGAACCAACAATTTCTGACTGAGTTCTGTTTAGTGTTTTCTGACTGGTACCATACACAGAACTAGCAACAGCATTTACAGGAAGGAGTGTCCAGCAATTCACATCTGAAGATCCTCATTTGACTTTGCAAAACTTTCATACAGCTGAAAATTCTCACCTTTGGTATCACGAAGAGTGCCCATCACTAGAAAATGTTGACAAAAATGGTTGTCATTGCTGAGAGTAAGACAAGACATGAAATATGCCTTCTTTTTGGGGGGTTCAGTCACTGTTGAGAACATGACCAGGTGGGAACCATGCCATGTTTCCTAGGTTAACAAAGCTACAGTTGATCCTTTGGGAAGCTCTTCAGTAGCTATGAATTTGATTGGGAATTTCCCATTTGGAGTGGTGGGGGTTGTACTACATGAGAAACTCCTCAAATTCCAAGCACGCAACAAATGTAGGTTGGAAGTGCTCAGGAGACCCTGCTACTCCAGTCTGTGGCGAAAGTTTCTGAACTCGACGGGGTCTGACGGATGTGCCATCCCCACGCCAGCACCACTGCAGCTGCCCCGGCTGGGCCAGGCTCATGCTCTTGCGAAGGCTCCAAGGCAAGGATCAGCACAAGGAGCCAACAGACCAGCACAAGATACACACTTATCAGAAAGAAATGATGAAAAGCAAATAGCCGGACAGTTCTGTGTTCAGTTCATCTCAACTTCTTCTGGAGCCAGGAATAAACAGGTTTCTTTTATCAGCATATAATCTGTGAAAGGCAGCGGGAACACACATGTCTTAGCATCCTTTTAGGACTGACTCCCTGGGGAGGACAGCCTATCTCTTAGTGCACAAGTTCAAAGGGCAGAGGTCAGTACTGTGAATCAAAAAAGTCTTAACTTGCTGATGAATGCCTAAGTGTCAACATGCATGGTGTATACATAGGCAGTCTGCATTTTCGCCTTCCCTTTTGTAAACCTAGGAGGTTATTCACACACACCCCCCCAGGAAAAATGGGCCTGCACTGAAAGAAAATTATTATTGCAAAGTCAGTCCCTCTAATGTCATGAAATGCCAGAATTAAGCTTGCCTTTAATGTGGCATCCTGTTGTGTATATATTATGATACACTTTTTAATGATACAACTGCATCATGCTCCTTTCAAGAGACCCCTGCTTCATTCAGTACACAGGAACAGCTGAGATTTCTTAATGAGAATCTAGGCAGAATTTTTATTAGCACTGTCCTTCTCCACCCTCTTTTGTTTACTGAATTCGTTCCCAGTACAGCTCTGAATAGAAAATTAAAAATGTAATATTTTATGTCGTTATTCTGAAAGTTCTGAAAGTTCTGAAAGTTCAACTCAGCTGCAGCTGAGTGCTAAGACTCAGCAGTCCGAGATAGGAAACTAAAAAATGCAGACTAAGCAAGCTGTGAAAACCTAGTTTTCAGGTCTTGTGTCCCCCAGGTTGTGTGACATAGCCACGTCCAGCTGCATTCACTGTGGCACTACGCCTACTCTCCTTGAAAGTTCCCCACTCAACCCTAAAAGCCGACCACATTCTGCAGCAAACACAGCAGAGACCTTTCAGAGAGCAGCATGTTTCAGCCCAACCCCAGAAAATACACATCTTTTACTCTCGCTGGGCACAGTTACACCAATGTCCTCAGGCTGACTGACTGACTGTAGGATATGTTTGCACAGTACAGAATCCTACAGAATACAGAATACCTGAAGGTATCATAGGGAAATGTGAAGTTGAAAACTTGAAATACCCTCTGATCTATCCCAAAATTGACCACTATATCCAATGCCTACATGCACGCACACAAAAGAACGACTCCTCTCTTCAAAGGATCCTGAAGGTGGACAGACTGACCAAAACTCACAGAATAGGGCAAAGCATCCATTTCTCCTGTTTCCCAGGAGGCAGCATGAGTGATGCATTTGTGGCACCAGGAGCACTGGGCTGAGAGCTGCCTATAAGGCAGTGGCAACTGCAACGTGGGAGCCCCCACCTTCAGACTGTCAAGAGGTCCAATATGCTATGCCAAAGAAAAAAGCAACACAAATAGCCTACTTCTTAAAAAAGAAGCTAAAGTGGAAACCCATAAACCATTTAAAGGCTTCAGAGAAGAATCTGTTCAGAAAAACCACCAAGTATGCTCTTTGTGTGTTAGCTCTTTCACCCGTGACTTCTTAACATACCAGCTCTAGGGGATCTTCAACAAAGATGCAGGTTTTCATATGTAGATGACCTCTTGAGTACTGTAGAATATCCTGCCCAGCCTCCAGCCACCCACGCAGAGGGCATGGGGGTCCAATAGGTCCTATGTTTTATCTGCAGCGCTGTGTGGATGGTCTTGGCTACCCTCAGTAGCTTACGTCCAAGCATCGGCATTGCTCCCCAACAACGGAGGTTATCAGTGTTTTGGCATGCATAGCCCATTTGCTGCCATACACCCGATGCTCCCACATACCTGCCAGCTGCACCTGCCTGGCCAAAGCAGGGTGCCAAAGGCAACAGTGAGTCATTGCGGTGTTCACCCCAAGACACTGTTGCATGAGGAACACAGGTTGTTCTTGCTGTGTTTTGTTTTCAATGGGGCTGAAGCTGTACTTCCCACAGAGCTTAAAAAGTGGAAAAGAAAGCCTTAGATGACCTTTCAAGGGAGGATAGCTTGGGAGATGCCTTTTCTTTTAAACTAACCTCAGCAGAAGAATGAAGAAACAGTCAGATAAGTGTTAAAATGAATGACGAATCCACACATCAGATCACTGACCTGGTTTTGAAATAATATTGTACTTTATTATTTTAGATTGAAAAACGGGACTGTTCAAAACTTAAGAGATTAAAACTGCTCCAACGGCAGACAATGGAAATATTGTCTTTGACTCCAACAGAAACAGAAAATGTCTTGAGTTAATCTGCAAAAACTTTGAAACACTGGAGTGACTACTAGTTGCTGCCACTCATTAGCTTTCCTCCTTTTCCTCCAAATGAATGATGTTAAATCTTTCATGGGCAGTACCTTTCATTACCATTTATTTATTTGCTGTCTAGCTTCGTAGTTTCTCTACAGATTTTTGAGAGGAAGATGTAAAGCTGATCTGTTTCCAGAATCTGATAGGAAAAACCTCAGCTAAACAAACAAACAAACAAAAAATGGAGAAAGAAAGCCTACCTAGGTCCTATGGAGATGGCAAGAGAGATTGCTGTTATCTCTTGGAGGGAGCTGAGAGACGAGCTTACAAAATATGCCGATTTTATTGACCATCTTCCCTTAGAGCAAAGCCTCACTGCTGCTGTCTCACTGACTAATCTGACATATTGCAGTCCCAGCTTTATCCACTCATGCCCACTCTGTGAAAGACAAATCCATAATGGCAAATAAGAATAACGTGTATGCAGGATGATGCTGAAGGTGGACTGTGCATGAACAGAACTTGGTCGTTTGTTATTCAGGGGTAGTGGCACTTCACCACAAAGTGGATTAATCAGCTTGCCACTGCTATAAAGATCTTGTTTCCTTTTCTTCCTCTTCCTTTCCCTAGACCCAGACCCAGTCACACAATCCTATCCCATCCTTTGTATTAGCTTTGGTGCTCTTCAGTACGTTCATGCTTTGAGTCAACTCCATGTGCCATCACAAATCATTCACCTTTTTTCCAGTTCAATATTCTTCTTGATTCCAGTAAATTGAATTGGCTTGGTGCAGAGTCAGAAAACACAAGCCAGTGCACGTGAGGGGAGGAGGGCCAAGGCAGGAGGAGAGCAGGGAGAAGGGCACAGAGCCTCTTCCTTTATGTGGAAATGAGCTGTTAGGCCATTTCAAGCCCAAACGTGTAACTTCACCTGTGGCAGCTTCGCTGCAGACACTTTAATTCTTCGTTATGTGCCCTGTAGACTTGTCTTAACAGCCATCTGCGGCCTGTCAGTAATTATATAGCCTGGCTCAGAGGATTGAGCAACAATGTGATACATGGTGAACATAAAGAACTCCAAGAGAAGACTATCTTGGAGACCTGATATTAAATGTGCTTAGAGACGTAAAATGTAGAGTAGAATCTACTGAGGTGTTTCCAAAGCACTTAGCTATCCCTTGAGAGCTGTGCATGTCTTTCTAGTTGTAGCATCTTTGTCTGCGAGAACCTGGCCCTCACCTCCACACAACCTCCTTGGTCATTTGGGACCGTGTCTTGCTTTCTACAACAGAGTCTAAGAAACAAGTATGATAACACCACCAAAGACCCTGCAGCCCATGGTCCATGGCTACTTCTTCCAACAGCGGTGTTTATGCAGTGTGTGGGAGTAGTGGTGAGACAGCAGCTGGCAGAGCTGTTCCCTCACACACCACGGTTTCTCACAGGGAGAAAGCAGAGCTATTGAGCTCATATTCCACCCATTCTTCAGGACCTGAAGCTCTATCCAGGAATACAAGCTGCCAAAGAATGATACAAGTGGGACGTAAAATTATTTGAATGCCTACTCAATGGAAGGCCAACGTTTCCTTTCTTGATATAGTTGGTCTATTTGCAAATTGGCATTTCAGCTTCATTAGTATTTGCTGAGATAGCTAACAGCGTGTTTTACTCTTGAAATGCCTGGAACATGCTTAGGCTTATTAATAAATTTAATCTTCTGTTACATATAGTAATAAACAGGTTTCTACTTGGGATTTTGAACAACTATTTCATGATTTAAAGTCTTTTCCTTGGTGGAGTGCCACAGAATTATACAGCTCTTATGAAAAGGAAGATTAGAGCAGACTGGTGGAACTGGAGTCATGAGAAATTTTAGAAGAACAAAGGTTTCTCATGGGATGATCCATGAGATCAAAAACTGCACACATGCATACACTAAAAGAGAGGTTATAAGATACTATAATTCCCGTATCAAAGCCCAATAAGAAAATAACTAGCATTAGACTGAATTATTTTGAGCATGGAGTCTTTTGGCTGTATCTGCTGTTATTCCTTCTAGCTCTGCTGCTATACGACTAGAACAGCCTGCGCTGAGCGAACATTGCAGCCTTCTCTGCCCCTTTGCGCCGTGCACGGATCTGTGTGGGGCACAAACCCCACCAGCAACACTGCCTTGGCACTGCTACTCTACGACCCTAGTTTTGGAAAGGACCAGCTGGCAGCAGCTAATCCTATGGGCAAAACCCGGGAATCCTGGTGCCATGGAACATGGGAGCGCTGTGGGTTTGGCAGGAGGATGGCTGCTTTTTTACACAACTGTGCAAAGTACAGTTCTTGTGATAAAACATTACAGTACGTTACAGGTTATTTGGGGCAAGGGTTACATTTCCCCTAGTCTTATCTTGGTGCCTGATGCATTCTTTGGCAGAAATGGGGATTTGGACAAAGATTAAAGAAGATATGGATGTGAACAACTGGGTTACCACAGGGAGGCTGTATTACTGTTACTGGCAGTATTAGCAAGGGTTAGCAATGTGAGGCATATAATCATTTACAGGCAGAGGAGAGAAACCAGGCACTTATTTTCTATAAACTTCAAATACTAGAACAATGGAGCCTTGGGGGATTTAGTAACGCGAAGCACGGTTTGGGTTCCAACTCTTACCTCACCTGCTCAGCCTTAACTATTTCTTCATACTTTGAGTAAAAATCTTCCTCAATGCCACCTGAAAGGCATATATATATATATTACAGAGCCTGAGCTGGAACAGGGAGTATGAACAACTGAAATGTGAACTTTGTGCAAAGCAAGTTTATAAACACAGACTCAATTATATAAAGGTGTAGCACTATTTTAAAAGCTTTTTGCATATCTTTATTATTTTACGATCATAGCTTTAGTATCAGCTGTTGAATGGCCAGGAGAATATGGTTTGTCAACCCTCCCAAGGGAGCGAGTCTGAGAAGGTGTGAGGACACAGTACACACTTCATCTACCCGCTCCTCCAACCTTCTGCACGGGGAGTCAGGTCACCAGGCCTCTCCGAGTCCCACGTCAGGGGTTTGCCAGGGAATATACAGCTCAGACCAACGGGTCCCTCAGTAGTCCTGACCTTTTCAACAGTCCTTTTTGCACCGGTACTCTCCCCTGCACTTCCCAGTCACTGGTGCTTCTGTCTTAGACTCCTTTCTGAGTTACAGCCCACAAGGACGTGGTTTCACGAGCGCTTAAAGGCTGGCATAGGGCAGGGGTGCCACTAACCAGTTCCTGGCTCCTGTTAGCTATGCAGATGCAAGCAGAGGGGACAGGACGAGAAACCGTGTCTTCCAAACCACCGCCCAATTCACTGCCTGGGAGGCCCTGCTCAAAGGGGGTCACGGTGGTGGGGGCACGGCAGGGAGGGAAGCTGCATGCCCTGCCTCCGAGCGCTCTGCATCCCACAGGCTGCCTCTCCTCGCTTGTCACCCTCCCCTGCCAGTGTCCGTGGGGTGCTGCAACTACTCTTTCTTATGCAGTAATTTCGTGGCAGACCTTATGGGAAACTGAGGCTCTTACTCTAAGATAACTGGATCAACCCCTGGAGCTGGGGGCTTACAGTTAAAGTAAGCAATAATTATTCTAGGTACTTAAATTAAGCATCCTGGATCCCACCGAAAGCAGCTTGACATCTCTGCTCCTCGGCTTGTCTACCTGTGCACTAGACCATTTGCCAGTTCCTCAGAGGTGCTATAAATAACAACAACGTACTAAAAAGTGCTATAACTCTAAGTACTAGGCCAACTTTTAAAATGGTATCAATTAGTCCACGTAGAGAAATTTCACAAAAGGCATTTTCAGTATCTTCTGTTTGACTTCTTTTTGAAATGGAGTCTCCAAAACATTTCTAACTTCCCTCTGGAAGAGACACCCTGAGAGGTACTAGTCTGGTGGAAACACTTTGGAGGTATGAATGGTGGTAACAGTTACCTACAAAGAATATGTTATAACAAATACTGAGTTTCTCTCTCAATGTTCTCCTTTTTCAAGGTTTCTTCTTACTATTTGGATTTTGCACTGATCTCTCTCTAAAACCTTTAGAAAATCACCAAACAACCAATTTCAACAAAGAAACAAGGAGAATGCATTTCAAATATTTTTCAACTTTTCAGTATAACTTTATACTCCATATAAAGTAGATCATACACGATATACAATATGAAGTAGATGAGATGAAAATACTTTGTAATTAAAGATTTGGAGATAAACTTGCAACTGAGGAAGGCGCAATTGATCTCTGGAGACTATTCAGTGTGTGATTACTAGTGGGCTATTTTCTCCACTCCTGCTACTTAACGTATCCTGTTTTTTCACTATATTCCTGAAAAAAATACTTTGGTGTAATATTACGCCTCAAAATAGATTAGTCTCCACTGGCTATCAAAAGCCAGAAGAACTAAGGTATAGCACTCAATAGAAATTTGAGATTGCTTTTCAAGAGTTTTATAATGGCCATAGCTAAGTAGTACTATTATATAAAAGCCTGTAAGTTATTATTTTTCTTGCCATGTGAAGAGCGGGTTAGTCTTTAAGGAAAATGATGTCCTGGTTATTAGAAAAACACCACAGGATATTTGCTGACTGCCTCAGTCTTTCTAACTAGATGCAGTTCTTGAGACTAAGGTACTGTCTGGGACTTAGTACTGTGGACAAAAATCAATAGAAGAAAACTTATGTGTAATCATTTGTGACCATCCCTGCTTCAAATTGACAAAAAGATTAAGTGTTCAAATCAGATAATTTTTTGAGATTCTGGGTTTACTTAGGGGCTTGGAAAGCTTTCACTATAGTTTTTGAAAAACTCTTATCAAATCCTACTCTGCTATCTCATTTTCTTTTTGAAGGTTAGGTTGTTTCCTGCTGCTGTTTTATCTAAGGTACGAACACCTGTATGTATGGCCATTTAAAACGCAAGAGGATTATTCCCGTTTGGTTCATTGTTACATGAAAAAGCCTACAGAATGAGCGATCTTGTAAATATTGACTACTCCCACCAGGAATCAATCCACCATAACTTACACCACAGTAACAATACTGAATGATGAAAAGAGACAGAACTGCAATACACAAAAAGCTGCCAGGCGATGAACAAATACACAAAGGGGGGGAAAAACAGATCCTGTCTTGGGAAATTTGTGATATTTCCAGCTTTGCAGATTTAATACTGTGGCAGTATTGGCAGTATATGAGCTGGACCTGAGCTGAATGCATGTGGGTACAGAAGAATTGGAGACTCGTATTAGGTATCTACATACATACCAGACGTCTACTTTCTCTGGCAGGGAGACTTCACTACATGAAGACACATCAAACTGCTCCCAGGATGGGAAAAGCTTGTGGCTCTAGGTTGCTGCCTGGCAAAGGAACATCCCTCCAAGTGGGACCATTGAGCCCAGGCCACCTGCCCTGGCCCACTTCAAGGCAGGAGCGCAGCACAGTGCTGTGGCCACTTTGCCCCTTGGTGGCCTGGGTGTAGCTGGCACAGCAGCTCACAGGCTCTGCTTTTATTTCCCAGTCTGGAAAACACTTAAGGCTGAAAATTGGTGTTAAAACCAAGGTAAGAGCTGCTACTAACGCATCTTACTCAGGAATTCTGGTTTTTTACACTATGGATCAGTATTGTAGTCTTAGCTGCTAAACTTCTCTGTATAAAATAAATATGCTACAGTTTGAGTATGGCAGGAAAGACGAGGATGTTGCTAAAGAGAAAAACATGATTTATTTATTCTACTTTTCAACTTACTTGCAAATGCTCCAACTAATATCCAACTAATATTTGGGGGGTTGTGGGTTGTTTTCAGGAGAAGTTAATCATGGAGTTAGGACTTCTTGGAAAAGTGCACAGGCCTACACTCCTGCCTGTGGTGGGAATCCAAATAATCCAGGAATTCAGTCTCTTTGATATGCTGCACACGTCCAAATTCAGTCCTTTGTAAAGCTTAGCTGTCAACAAAGCCTTCGGAAGGACTTTGCACACAGTCCTTGTTTCAGGTCATCCCTCTATTGTTTCTCCTATTTTACGCCTAAAAAGAAATTTTACTGTTTCTGATATTGATGATGAATTAAATAACATGTTAAAGAAAGAACTTGGCATGCAGAGAGGATGAGGAGATAGTCTTCTGCTTTGTTATTGAGCACCTGGCATTCTTTTATCTTATCTTACACAGTTATTATTTACTAAGAAAAAAACGAGGTCAGCCTGTGGAAAACAATATGAAGATAGTCCTCTAGTGTAAGCTCTCCAGCTTAGAAGATGCTGGAAAAAAGATAAACTGGGAAATAATTTGGAAGTTCTTACTTTCTTTGGCAGTACTTTGTATCTTGCAGGCATCACCAAAGAAGAGCCTCTTTAGGAGAGATGAGGACACGGTGACAGCTAAGTTGGTAGGAGAGGGTGTCTCCAAGGGAACAGGTCACGGCAGGAAAAAAGGTGAACAAGAAGCAGCGGGCGTCAGTCACCACGCTAGACTACTCTGAGAGGTAGCAGCTCAGCATTTTGCACACAGAATAACTCACACGCTACAACCTCTGTTGTTACCACTAGCGGCATTCATTATATGATTATATATGCCAGACTCAATCAAGGCACCATAATCATGTATTGTGCACAGCAAAAGAACATGGGGGCTACTAAGAAACTAGAAATTCAAGTTCTTTGCAAAAGGAACATGCTGATACAGACCAAAGTGATGAAAAAATGTGATGATTTTCACTTTTGACATACATGTATGAAACTTTATAGACTGAAATGCACAATTCATTCCTGTTGAAGTAAAAAACTCCAACCCTCAAAACCAATTGTATGAATGAGAAATCCCACAAAGAAACCTAGAAATGCACCACTCAGAGTCATGACAGAATTTAATCCTACTGCAGTTGTTTCCACGCATCAGGTGAGAGCAAGGAAAAGAAGTTTTAAAGCAATACTGAGAAGTCACAACAGCGTTTTTCATACACTGAGAAGCTAGCTTGGAGAGGAATCAGCATTATAACTTTGACTGGAATAAGCCTGTTAGTCATCTTCCTCACTGCAGAGCAGGAAGACCTTTACTTGAAGATCCTTCAGAAGATCCTTCACCTTAATCTTTTCAGTGTCGTGACTCCCCTCTCCCCCCAAATACATTATTTAATCCAAGTTACTAGTTGGCAAGACTTTCTGCATCAAGAAATAATTGCTTGAGCACAGATCTCTCCAGTGCCTCAAGAAAACGCTTGGAGGCCTCTTCACTCAAAAGGAGGCAGTTACCACATCTGCTGCTCACTTGAGTCAATTATACTGGACACAGGTGCACATTATAAATTATAGACCTGGAAGCATAAAAATTTGATCCAAAAAAAGACAATGATCTTTTCTTCTACCAAACATACCATTCCAAAACTTTGAAAGTATATTGTTCCATCTGAAGTCTTTTCATTTTATTCAGAGAATAACACAATATTCAGCAATGTCAACTCGACAATCACCTCGAACAAGCTGCTTTAAAAATTTTTGCAGGTGATTCATGAAGAAAAACAAACCTTTCTTTCTTCCCTGTAATAACAGCCTCATCACAAGACATCTACTTTTTACTTATTACTTCTAATGACAGCCAGTAAAAGAAAGGATTCTGTAGGAGTGGTCTCTCACCCATGAGTCTACACATCTTTCATCTCTCCCAGCGGGTATATTCTCAAAGTGCCAAGCTACTCTATTTAGATTTAGTGGCAGCTGATTTGAAAGGCTTTGCAGATACACAAAAGACAAAGTGGATTGCCCTCTGTGGAATTTCTAGGGAGACAGGAACATGTGAACCTTAAGGGCAGCTCTTCACAGTTGCAGGTGCCGTGTCATGTATTCTCCTCCCACCAACTTACTGTCTCCAACTTAAAAGTACCTGGGCCTTTTCCCTCGACTATTCCAACCGTAAAGCATCTCCAGATCCCTACTGATCTTCATCTAAATTCTAACAGCTGATGGCTTTCTAATGGTTTTCAAGGCAAGGATCAGTAAGATCTCCTATGATTTTGTAACTTCAGTACATCTTAATTTCTTAAAATATTTTTGTGTCCTAGCACAGACATTTCTGGGTGTTGTCATGTTGCATCAACACTATCATAAACAAATAACTGAATCTCACCCGGAAACAATTTTTCCATCTCTGAAAAAATAAATAATATTTCCTTTTTACAACTTGACGCAGACAATTTGTGTTCCTTTTCATACAAGGCAAGGCTTCTCCATTAAGTTTCTGTTCTAAAACAGAGTGGGGAGGAGAACAAAAAAGAAAAGCTGGTATTTGGTTAACTGGACATACAATTTAATTAGAGCAATTATTCTAATTGCTTCAACTGAACACAAAGTTAAAAAACAAAACAAAAAAAACAAAAAACAAAAAAACCCACAAACAAACAGAAAACCCAACAGATTGAAAATATACTAAAGTCACACTTCCTGGTCACATTTCCCAAATAAATGCTAATTTGCTCCGCGATCGGTGGATACTGTTTCAGAAATGGGGAATAGTCCCTACCTGGGACTGAAAAGCAGCTACTCAAGGGATAAGGAAATAATAAAGTGGCCTAGTTATAAAACAGATCTTGTCGGAGCAAAGGGAAGGTTTAAGGGAAATTTGGGCTGAGTCTACTCTTACAGAAGTTCCATGTTGCTAAGTTTAGGCAAAGGATGTTTTTCAGGAGGAGATATTTCTTCTCCACAAAATGCTTTTCTAGCAAATGGGGTTTTTTTCCCAAGTTGAATCCTGAAGATTTTCCTTTGAACTGTCCAGAGAAACTAGTCAAGTCTTGGGGCTGGGGATACTGGTACGGAGCTATATTAATAACATCATCCAAAGTACTGCCTGTATGTTTAGAGAAGCTTTTTTTCATATTAAGTGTACTGGCAGTAATTATACATGATACTAAGTGTACTGGAAATAATTATACAACATCATGCATGTAGGCAGATATTATACAATGGTGGTTTGTCTTGAAGTCATATTTTATGTGATGCGCAAATGAACACTTCTGCATGTGATGCTGTCAGCCTTGGAACGGCTTATACTCCTCCTCCGTGCCACAGTCCCCTGCAAAGGAAAAAGACTATAGATAGCCCCGCACTGCCAGAACACATACATTAGAACTGAAGGTAAAAAGGCTTCAGCTGAAGACGGTAAACACCTCATAAACAGAGCTGACTTGTCACATTGTTATGCTACAGATTACAACGTGAGAAAACAGAGTTTACATTTTTATCAGTTTTACTGGTGCAGAAGGAAAATATCTTGGATTTCTGTTACAAACAATGTACTAGCTCTATAGTTGATAAGACTAAGCACACAGGACTGGAAATAGAGCAGATAATGGCACTGAAATAACACAAAAATGAACCGAGTGTAAACGTGGAGAAAGACAGACACTGAAAATGTGCTCTTGAATTTCATGTCAAAGAGTAGCATTAGTGGTCAGCTGAAGAGTACGGACTGTGTAATAGTAGCCTGCGTTTATAATAAAGCTGATCTTAGTTTGGAAATTTTGTGTATGTTGGTGGAAATGTTTACAGTCAATTATACACAGCAGCACACTCAAAGCAGCTGGGATCATACCAAATACCCAATTCTTTCAAAAACGTCTCTCAGCAACACAGTGCTCTCACTATCAGCCAAGTAAACTGAGAGCATGGATCCTAGATAACGCAGACAGGTTTGCCCAGATTCATAAGACAACGATGTTAAGTTTGCTCTGATATAATAACGTTTGCTCCAAAACCAGGCTCGACTGCCCCAAGAGAAGGAAAGGGGCTAACACAGCTGGCAGAAAAGCCATTAGGCGCTACTTGGCCACGTTTGTCACTGCTGGGGCTCCTCAGGTGCTCCAGCTCGAACTTAAAGCTGCGGAAAAGCTGAGGCTGGGTGGCAGCATGGCGGCACCGATGTTGAACCTTGATCTTTTGGTGCAACTGTCCTCAAATATGCAGGGTGGTGCATGAAGTCTCTTTGTCCTCTCAGATCTGAAATAAAGTACAACTTGGCTTTTGCGTGAGGGATACGCCTCGTCAGACTCCTCTTGCCAAGCGTGAGATTTTTTGACCTCCTGATTTTTCAAAAATGAAAAAGGCTGTGGGATTTTTTTAACTAAAATAAAAGATTGTTTTCTCCTCCCTCAAACTAACCCAACAGGCCTTCTCCAGTTCTACAACAGTACCAGCAACAGCATTGCTTTCATTTAGATCAGCCATTACAATTTCAGCCAAAAACACGAGCTTAAAAAAAGCCATGAGCCCCTAAAAACAGCACATTATAAATTAAATGCTTGTAAGTTTAATTATAATGGTCACTGTTTGTTCTTGTTCTGTCAATGCTGCCCTTTGTGTACAAACTTAGGTCATTAAAAAAATAACCAAGATAGAAAACATTTTACTTTTGAGTGGTTTTACTTTAGTATTTGATATTTTCCACTAATGCATTTTAAATTTATTATTCTGATGTGTTGGGAGCTCGTCCTATCCTTGAGGCACCTCATATCCTGGAAGAAAAACAATTAGGCAGTTCTTGTCAGTATAGTCATTCAGTTAATGAAATATCTAATAATATAGTTCATCCATTAGTGGGCTATACCACAATTTAAATATTCTACTAATTCTCAAACCCTTAGGTATGCAATCCTACTGCATACCAGCCGTGCTTGTCCCCAAGGCCTACGAAGAAAGAGCTCTGTGAATATAACAAAAATGATAGTCCAGGCATAATGAATTTCAGGTTCTTGGGAGCGAGAGCCTTTCTCTTCATGTTAACGTTCGGTTTCTTATTTTTGCCTCTTCATTTAGAAAACACTTTAAGTAGCACCGATAGGCCTTCCTTCTATTTTGTATCAACCGTAAAATACACACCATGACACACCCCTGCTTCCTCTTTCCCAAGACGAATGCTGTTCCGATTCCCTCCAGCACAATTCCCGGGTAACTAACTCATTTTTAACATCTTCATTAGCTGGGCCTTTTCTTGGCACAGCAGGACGTGGGCTCTGCAGCCTGAGCAGACACGTCTCCAGGAGATGAGGTGTATCTCTCCGGAGTCTCGCTCCACCCACTCAAAGCATCTGTAGGCACGTAATTTTTTTGAGGTCTGTTCTCTGACCTACAATAAATACACAACAGCTGTCGGTCCACCGTCCACGTTTTACGACCCTTCAGTTAGGACCTTTATTTAGGCACTTGTAGTCGCACCTTTGTCACACAAGGAAGGGTCCCTTTCCACCAGGAACACCAGCCCGGCCAGACCAGGAAGCGCGACGCCAGCGGACGCCCCCTCCCTGCCCCGGCCCACCCCTCTGCTCCCACAGCAGGGGCGCGGTGAGGGCCGCACTCGGATCGAGGAGGGCATTTTCGCGCCGCCGCTTCAGCAGGCCTTCCGCAGGAACGGGGCGCCTCCTGCCCCCTCTGTCTGGGGGGCGCTCCGCCAAAGTAACGGGGCAGCGCGCGCCGGCGGAGCCGCGGTCTCCCCGGCGTTTGCTTTTCCAGCTTCCCCGCAAGCTCCCGGGGGCGCCGAGGGGAA
>NW_008825615.1:15448320-15469883 GCF_000699105.1 Pygoscelis adeliae
TGTTCCCCCCCGCCCCCGCTCTCGTTCACTCGCCCCCTGCGGTTGCGCAGCACCGTCGCCCCGGTATTACCTTGTGATTTTTAAACGCTACAACAACTTTCAGTGCTTCCGTCAGGCGTCTGTAAATCTGCCTGAGCGACCCCTCGGGAGGTGTATTCCCGGGAGCGGTGATGCCTGGCAGCGCTTGCTCGTTCCCGTGAGTTTGTTTGTTTTTTCTGGAGTGAGGTCTGACTAAAGCATGTGTATGTCTAAACTCCAGGGTAGTCCCAGCTGAGCCTCAGAATCTGTTGTTGGGAGGGGAGTGAGGGGAGTAGGGACTGGAGGTGGGCAGCCCTCTCACCACGCGCCAGGTCCCTCCGTGGTCCTGGCTTGCCCCTGTGGAAAGGGACCTGCCAAGCCTTGCTTTACCCCAGAGTCTTCCAGGTGTCCGGCACGAGTCAGCCTGCCTTTCAAGCAAGGATGAGGATAGCCGCTCGGGTCGTGACTTGAACTTTGTTACAGGTGCTTTGTGCTGAGGACCGTAACTCTACCCGCAGGTCTTAGCGTCTTGCTGTGCAAACCTGCGCTGAATTGTGTCCCAGCCTGACAGCGCTCTGTGAGAACCAGTCTCCCTCCTGTGTGGATCAGTAGAATTTCCCGAGGGTCCCAGCTTTCCCTGGAGACAGGGAACAGCTTCACATGTGCTGTACTACAAGCCATCCTTGATCGTGGTGTTGGTGTGGTCCAGCGTTTGT
Organism: Pygoscelis adeliae; assembly: GCF_000699105.1. NCBI lineage: Eukaryota > Metazoa > Chordata > Aves > Sphenisciformes > Spheniscidae > Pygoscelis > Pygoscelis adeliae. Next base: position 15,449,055 of record NW_008825615.1, read on the forward strand.
CACTTGGAGGTGTCTGTGATGTGACTGCGGGGAAATTGGAAGAGCAGAGTAGGAAGCGAGCAACGTGGGGGCTTGGCCATCGCATCTCCAGCTCGTGCTCTGTTTCCTTTCTGAATGGCAAAGGCATTTGTGAGAAAACTTTATCCGGGTGGTAACAATAGCTGTTCACAGATCAGATGCTCTTTGCTAGAGAAAAATGCTGTTCCCCTTGTGCACCTTGAGAGACCTTGTCTCTTAAAGTCTGTTGTTCTTTTAAGGAATTGATGTTGTACTTCACGTAACTGAGCAAGGCAACCATCGGAGCACAAGAGCTGCTTTCAAGAGGAGTGAGTGGGGGCTTGGCTACTAAAATCTGTCCGTGAAGGGAATGATGCTGCCAGCATGTCTAGTCTGCACCACAGGGTTTTGCAGCCAGAGTGGTGTGGATTCCGGAAATTTAAATATACTTATATCTATCCCTGTCTGAAGTCTCTGTGTTCCTGCATCGCTTGTATGACAAGTTATGCTGACAGAAGAGCCTCACAAACAGTCTTAAGCTCAGGAATATAGGCAAAGCAGAGTCTCGCTATTGCTCCGAGACTTAGCTTGAGGGTTTTCTCATTAATCTTTAGGATGGGGTACTCATTTTTCAATGGGTGTTACATTTTTAGTTGTTCTTGCTTTCTCAGGGTGAGATTTCACAAAATAGCTAAGGTTGATCCACTAGCCACTTGGTTCGGTTTCCCTCCCCTTACTCCAGGCTTGTGTTTCTTCTGCCTTCCTTGCGTTGTTACTGGCTACACGAGTTCAAGTTAACCCAGCAGAAAACTCTTCTCCCATTCAGTTTTCTAGGGTCGTTCGTTTTCTCAGCAGAGCTTCCGCTGTTTCACTGTGAGATCCAACAAGTCCTGCTTAGTGTGAGGAAAGTAGCAGGAGCATGTGGAGGAAAGGGGCAAGCTGAACCGACCCCTGCAGCACCTGCAGCTAGTCACTTGGTAAGCTTAGCTGTACGGTGAGACTGCACCTCAGGAGCCTCGTTCTTCCTTTAGCGTGGGGACTGTACTGAAGAAAGTATTCATGCTTGGTAAATGGTGGTGCGTTATGTTTAAGGAGAGTCACAATTTTCTTCTGTCATGCCCAGTGTGGCAAGAGGCAGAATTTTAAGAGCAGTATGATTACAGCCATGATTCTGGTAAGGACGTAAGAGCCGTATTTGAAATGCCTGTGAATGTTCAGAGAAGGTCAGGTAACCTGGTTCATCATCTACCTCTGATTTTAGCAAATGGTAATAAACTCAGGTGTGGCAGCTTATCTTTAGTCTACTGTATTATGCAGTAATTTTTTTTTACATAACACAGCATTTAGGAGTGTGTTAATGTACCAGATACTTGTTGCCAGTCTACTCTTGTGCAAACACAAAAACATACCTGTCTCCATAACTTATTTCAGCTGTGCTGTAGATATGCTAGTGGGGAAAGCAGTAAATTTGTCTTCCATTTTTCCTCTCAAATATCTAGTTATTAGAAAGTGGCGCCACATTTACATGCAGCTTAGATGAGTCAACAGACTAATTGGACAATTTTCATAAAAAGCCTTTTGTGCACTTTGACCTTCATGTATAAAGTCATAGCCTGAGGGTGTTTTATTGTTTTAAAAACTTCTTGAAGATAGAAATCAAGAGTGAAGATGACAGCCCTCACGTAATGGTAGAGATGAAATCAGAATAAACAAAATTACTTTTGTGTTCGAGAGATGTTTCTGAGACTCTGTTTGATGAAAGATGTATTTTTTTACTTCACTTTTAAGGAATGCTTGTGAGGAGAAAAACAACCTTCTTAGCACATACTGAGTTTGTCTTTCAGGGCAGACATATGAATACTTTAAAGATTGTCCCGGTCTAGCTGATGCCATTGTGAAGAAGAAATCCTGTGCTTGCTTGTGAGTATAGAACCAGCCTTTGCTTTGGATCTGTTTGCAATAGGACTCCACTTTGCAGTGTGTGTTGTAAGATTCATTATAGAGCTGTGGTGGTCCTTTGGGGTGCTTGTAACCTCTCAGGGACTCCATTCCCTGTGGTCCCAGAGAGTGAAACTGTGGGGAATTGTCATGTGCTTTCTGTTTCTTGGGTGCCCGACAAAAGTGTTGAGGCTAAGTGCTGACGGGGCAGGATGGTGGCATTTGTTTTGAAAGAAGCGAGGCAGCATCACAACTTGCATTGCAGGGTGGCGTTCCCTAGTGCTCCCATCCTCCCCTGGGTAAAAAGCTGGAAAGATTGAAACGCTGGTTCTGCTACCTCTTGAAAAGTCAGCTATCTTCTTGCTTGCAGGGTTAGTAGAACTAAGGGGTTTACCAAACATCTGTTGTCTCTTTTGGGGGCAGTTCTTTTTTACTCTCTTTTCCACAACCATAAAGTCTTTGCAATGGTAAAAAAAAAAAAAAAGCCTATAAATGTGAGTGTAACAGAGAATAAGACTTGCTTAAAAAAAAATCTTTCTAAAAGTCTCTTTGAACCTGCATTTGCAGGTAAAGGTCCTTTGCCTCTTAATCATCCTTCTGCCTCATTTAAAACTGACAGTTGGCCTCCCTGTTCATGCTTGATGTCTCCTGACTGTGGAAAATACAAAACACTGAACTATCTCATTATCCCTCATCAAACCCCTCCTTATTATCCTTGCCTTAATGCCCACAAAAGTTGGGCAACAATTAGATCTGCTGACGAGACCCCATCACGCTAACCAGTACGGGCTCATCTCCTTGTGCTTTCATCTTCCTCTCCCATCCAACAATGTGTGTTTATCTTTGGGCTTGCAGAGTAGTGGTCATTAAGTTTATTGTTTTTGTGCAGCAGATGCAAAACCCTGCAACTTTTCAGTACTGTTTTAAAACTCCAGTAGAGTTAGTAGGTATTATGTGAAACAATTAGTTTGTGCAGCTTGGCAGATGTTAGTGGTACCAAAAGAGTTTAAAGGGGTTTTGAGAGTAAGGCAAAGCCTATTCTGCTGCTTCCCAGCTTTTGTCCCAAAAAGCTCTCTTCTGTGCCAGCGCATTACCAGTTTCCTGTGCTGTTCAGTGCCTCTCATCTGCTGATTGCATTCCTCTCGCTGACGGATGTTGCTTAAATTTCACTTTGCCGCTTAATGCGGACACTCGGATCAGACAAGTGGAATGGCTGGCCCTTGGCTAGGCTCACTGCCATTGCTTTGTGCTGAGCGTGCACACGAGTGTACGAATCACGGCACTTCACGCATAACTACATATACGCATGTATTCATACATGCATATAATACTTGTCTTCTGCAGTCTGTTTTGCTGCTAAATGGGACAGATTGGTTGTTTTCCAGGCTGAACACCTATCTGGACTGGGAAGAAACGATATAAGCAAGAAGAGTTGGAAAAGGAAGAGTTGGAAAAGGAAAATTGACGGGGACAAAGAAACAATAAAGAGTAAGGAGGAGCTGCTTCAGCATATGAAAATGTTGAGAAAGGCATGCTGGAGGGAGATCCACTCAGAAGGAGGGGTGTAGAAAGCAAGCATGGGCAAAACGTGACAGTTTTACTTGAAAGTGTATGTGAATGAAATGGCAGTCTGACTTGCCTAGCCTTGTTTAGTGAAATTGGACATAATGACCCTTTTGTTGTGTATGAATCTTGTTCCTGTCAGTGTTGGGACATAACATACAATAAGCATCTTTGGCTTTTAGAAAGTTGTTTTCTTCATGGAAACTTGAAGTGAAATTTGGAGGCCTTTAAAATAGGTTTGATAATGAATTGTATGAGGCAGCGTGAAAAATGTACCACTACACTGCTTGCAGGTTGAAGTCTTCCTGACTTAATTCTGGGGTTTTTTTTCTGCATGTTATCTCTTTCTCAGTCTTTTTTAACCTTCTTTTGGTCTGTCTTCTGTACTTTTGATTCATTCCCCTCCTTATCCATTAGGTTTTTAATTATAACTTGTAAATAAGTTAAATGAGAACTAAAATGAATGTTTGCTGCTCAGCACTTCCTCATGCAAGAAGCAAAGCAGCCCTTCTGAGATGCTGCAAGGAGAGGCCAGAGGTTTCTTACCAGAATGTCCCAAAGGTGTTTCTTCTGGTTAGAAGATGCATGACTCTCTTCAAAGCTTTCTCCTTTTTCCTAATGAAAGGCTGGGCTGTGAAAAGAGCTGCTTTTTCTTTTGAATGATTGTCATGGTTTAACCCCAGCCAGCAGCTAAACACCACCCAGCCGCTCACTCGCTCCCCCCTAGTGGGATGGGGAAAAGAATCGGAAGGGTAAAAGTGAGAAAACTCGTGGGTTCAGATAAAGACAGTTTAATAGGTAAAGCAAAAGCCACACATGCAAGCAAAGCAAAACAAGGAATTCATTCACTCCTTCCCATCAGCAGGCAGGTGTTCAGCCATCTCCAGGAAAGCAGGTCTCCATCACGCGTAATGGTTACTTGGGAAGACAAACGCCATCACTCCTAATGTCCCCCCCTTCCTCCTTCTTCCCCCAGCTTTCATTGCTGAGCACGACGTCATATGGTATGGAATATCCCTTTGGTCAGTTGGGGTCAGCGGTCCCAGCTGTGTCCCCTCCCAACTTCTTGTGCCCCCCCCCAGCCTACTCGCTGGTGGGGTGGTGTGAGGAGCAGAAAAGGCCTTGACTTTGTGTAAGCGCTGCTCAGGAATAAAGAAAACATCCCTGTGTTATCAACGCTGTTTCCAGCACAAATCCAAAACATAGCCCCATACTAGCTACTGTGAAGAAAACTAACTCTATCCCAGCCAAAACCAGCACAATGATTCTTCCCAGGACCTAGCTATTGCATTAATGTCTTGCTGCAGTTTACAGCCTGTATGTTTTTGTTTTTTTTCAGGGCAGTAGCAATGTGTAAATGTTATGATCACTGATGTTACATTACAGTCTGCAGAACTTCAGACTGGTAAAATAATTGCTACATCTTAAGGAAATGGATTTGGGTTCAAATGCATACAGTTTGAGGCTCCTGTTTGTCTGTCACCCATTTAAAACCAGGAACAAAGTCTACGGAGTTTTTTAACAGCGGTGAATCTAGCTCACCAGCTGCATAAAATAAGTACAGCTACTATCCGTAAAGTACACAGATGAAGTTTTGGTCATCTCTTCACTAAAAGACAACAGTGAGGCTTGGTGAGAGACACACACGTGCACATGGAAATGCTCAAATAGAGATAAGAAAGGACTGTGACTGATAAAAGAAGCAGTAGGTTCAGAGACCATCACACTGTACAGGAAAGGTGACATTCTTTTCTCATTTTACAAGGAATTTGGCTAACCTAATGGAACAGAAAAGCAGCGGATGTCCTTTTAACATAATTATTTATTTTACAAAGCCTAGATGTCCTGTGGAACAAGGTGCCACATGATAGCTTTGAAGCCAAGATAGACACTTATATGGACAACAAAAATGGACAGTTTATTATGGTTTCTTTAAACTCCACATGCTGCAAGATATATGTACCTCTATCCAAACCACTTAGATAACTGTCGAGTGACTCGTGGGGTTTCTTTAATGTTCATCTGAAACTTTCTAACTAGCTTTTTACTGTATCTGTAATAAATAAAGTAGTCACAAAAAATAGTAGTTGTATTTTCCTGGCTGTCAATACTAGAACTTCTTAAAAAAAAAAAAAAAAATCAGCCAAGTCATTATACAGGCTCATCATCAATATTATGATGATCTCACATTCTCCCTTTGTACAAACTGCTGCAATATACCAGTGTGCAGAAATTGCTTTGTTTTATAGCTTTTCCTGGGAATCTCATGCCTACGATAAAGCTAACGTAGCCTGAAGTCTTACAAAATTATTTTTTACGTTTGAGCTCTTGTCATTTTAGGACCATCACTTTTAGTCTCCCCCTCCCCCAGCAAAATTCCTGAACAGAATGCATTTTTGAATTTCTTTCATGCAGAAATTCCTCATGGTGGCTCCCTGCCAAATGTGGTATGTGTGGATGCATCTGAATGGGAGCTGTCTTAATGCACTTGCCCGCTTGCCGCATGGGGGGAAGCAGCACTCGTGAATGATTTGGTTATTTGTCACATGTCTGCTTGTTCGTCCTTTCTCTCTGAGCTTTATTTGGCTAAATAAAGGGACAGTGGCATTATTTGTTTACAAGTAGATTTAGTGCTTCCTTAATATGTTTTGTAGCTGCACCTACTACATACATCATAGTGGCGTTTCTGGGGCAGGGTTTGAAGGTATGATGTTAATGCATCAGCTCATGCTGCTTGACAGCCTTGAGTGTATATATGCAACCTCTAAAATGAGTACACTAATGCATGCAAATATAACTCCTTAAATCTTGACTTGAACAAGACAGGTGCCCTTGAAGAGTCTCCGTGTTTATTCCTTCCTTGAATGCTTTGGCTGACAGTCATGAAACTACTTTTTCTGCCCAGTTTTAATCCTCCTGTCAGGGAAAGCCTAAACAGAATTACGTCTAAACCCTTTAGCTCTAAAAACATGCATGATGTGTTAACCTCCCTAGTGACTGATTATTTTGCTTCAGCTCCCTCCAGCTCGGTTCTTTTGTGGCCGGGTGATAAGATATGCATAGGTTGTAGTGCAGCACCACTGACCTACCTGTGAGCTTTGCCGCTGGATGTGTTGTGCTTGTGACAGTGCAGGACTTGCTGTAGGTTATAGTGAGATGCTTTTTTAAAAGCTAATTTTGCAATTCATGGAAACCAGTTGGGGGGGGAGGAGGGGGTGTTGGTGTCGTCCCTGCCCCCCTCTATTCCCTCCCCCCCCCCCCCCCCCCCAGCCCCAAGCTGCAATTTGTCATAAATAGTGACCAGCCCCCATGGTATGCGTTGATTTCCTCCTTCCCAATCTCGGATCTTAATAAGAGAAGCTTAAATTATCTGCTGTTTGTATAATTCTGATGAAGAAATATTCTGTTCACAGCGAACTTCCTTCTGTGGATGTCAAATGAATTGCTATGGTCTTGTCGTGGGATTGTTGTCTACTGTAATTCCTCTTTTGCCACAGGATGACTTCTTGCTGTGCAGACGCCGTATTTAGTTAACAGTATGAGAAAGGGTGAGTCGGAAGGATAAGCACAGGAAAGATTTTGTTGTTGTTGTTGCTTGGTTGTTTTTTTTTTCTTCTTGCTTTCTGATGCAAGAGGTAACTTAGAAGCTTGCAGCATCTTGTTTCACAGTTGAATAAATGGTCTTTTACTAGTCCATAAAAGCATCTAGGCTGTGTGGAATATAAAATATAGCTGTGCCAAAAAAACCTTGTTCTTTTCTGTTTTAAATCTAAAAATTCATAAGTGAGTGTCTTAAAGCTGTCTTTGCTGCAGAAATCTAAAATTAACATTATCCTAGTCTTTTTTTTTTTATAGTATTAACCTCAGGTGTTACATAGTACAGCAGTCAAAGAGGAGACCCTTTGTTCTCTAATGCACCTCATCTTGTTCTTTAGAAGCATGCAAATGGTTATAACCTCTAGATTTTAGTTTTCAATAACCCAGCTTCCTGGTTTGTGGTATGTGCAGCACAGGACATCCTCTAGTCACGTCTTATCACATGCAGAAGAAGAAAATCTGCAGCCCTGATGTCGGCAAGCAGGAGGGGGAACAGGCAGGAGCACATAGCTGGGGCTGGCTGTGTTGACTGAGATGAGAACCCCTACATCCTCTTCGTTTTCTTTATCTATGGTCGTCTTCAACGTGGTGTAGAAGTTCTCCATTTTTTGCTTATTGTCAATGTAATATAAAACATCAGTTGTGTTTTGGTTTTAAGGCATGATTTCTGTGAGTTGGTTTCATATAGAGCTGGAGACGGTGCTTTGTTTGTTGGATTGGCCACTTCCAATCTGCTTGATCAAAATTAAGCATTTTGGGAAATACATTTGTATCTTGGTTTTGCTGTTCCTGGCAGATTTTTGAAATTATTTCTGTGGCAGAGAACACCCATGGTAATCTCATGAGTGTGGAAGTGCTCTGCCTCATGCCAGCGTGTGGTTTGGGGGCTTGCTGGCTAGAAACGGGGTAACCAGCCTCTGTGACACTTCCAGACTTGTTTTCCTCCAAAATTTGCTCCCTCAGGGCTGAGACTCGCCTTTGTGGGCCAGTAAACCTTTCATTAAAGATATGTTACCAGCTGGTTATTACTGTGGCTCCATGTTTTATCACAGCAGTGGTGAGAAAATAACTGCATTAAAAAAAATTCTAGAGTATTATGCTCTACGTCTATCGGAAATATGTGTACCTATGGAAGAAATCTGCTTTTTCCATCTTAACACTGAAAACTTGTGGCAGAGGTTCTTTAATGAACAATCAGATTATTAAAACTTTGTTCTCCTGTAGACTGTCATTTTAATGATGCATTAACTGACCAATAAATGTATGGGGGAATTACTTTTTTTTTGCAGTAATGGAGCTTAATAACTAGTGAAATAGGTTTTGTTTCTTTGATGTTCTTGAGAAGAAAGTTTACCTCAATTTTATTTTCTACTGTGTACGTAAATATATGAGGCATACTGCATGAAAATACTTACATTAAGTGTTGTAGTGGCTTTTGGTAATAGTAAACAAAAGCCATGAGACCTCATTGGTTGTTTAGGAAAAATTTCCAATTTCTTTTAAAGCTTCAGGCCTGAGGGAAGGTACATATGAGGAGACTGCTAACAATTGCTCCAAGTACATGTGGCAGTAGTTGTCCAGTGGAAGGAGACAGAAACTGTCCATGAGATTGTCCTTGAGGAACAGCAGTGGTCCGTGAGTCGCTTGTGATCAGGTTTTTTTAGAATCACAGAATGGTTTGGGTCGGAAGGGATCTTCGAAGATCATCTGGTCCCACCCCCTGCCATGGGCAAGGACATCTTCCACTAGATCAGGTTGCTCAAAGCCCCATCCAGCCTGACCTTGAACACTTCCAATGATGGGGCATCCACAGCTGAGATGGATGATCAGGAGTGTGGTAAAAGGCAAACGCAGGGAACTGTTTTTAACAGGTAGAGAGTGTACAGACTTGCATTGCTTTTCTCTCAGAAGAGCTTCTCTTCAGATCATTCTTCTTAAACTATTCTTCTTTATTATATAATCTTCTCCGCACCTTCTGAGCTTGCCAAAGTCCAGACCATATGCTTACCTGTGTTTTCATATGAAGAAATAATTTGAATGTTAAAAGGATTTTAACATTAACTCTGGAGCAGGGGCTTTACTCTCAACTATTAGATAGGTTTTGTTCCTAGTGTACGTAGCATGATGGTGTTAAATTGAGTGTGCGAGGAGGGGGGTTGATATTAGAAAGCAGACCGCTGCCAAGGCAAGTAGTTGAACGGTGATACTATGTGGGACGTGCATCGACTTCTGTTCTCCTTGTTCCTTAGAATTGCTACTAAAGAGTCGCTCAACTGATATTTCTTCATTTTTAAGTAGTGTGCTTTATGCAGAAATAATATGTGTAATTATGGTCAAATGACTCAGGCATTCAAACACAATTTCAGACATGCTTACCCATTTCCAGAGAATGGTGATCTTTCACTTTGCCACTGGGCAAGTCCAGCACAACTGTTTGGCTTAATGCATGGGGAGTGGTTTGGCTGCTCCCCAGTTGAGGGGCTTCAAGGTCTCAGTTGTGGTTGTATTTACAGAGGTGACGTCAAAGAATTTTCAAAAGCCTGAAATTTCCTGTGAGAAATAATCGTGACAAGTGAAGTAGCGCCATCCTGGGTGCTGTCCTGCTTGCAAGCTAATGGTACATACTCTTGCTGGCCCAACTGTTGTTCTTTCTCGTGGTAAGGTGCCACAGCACTTCTGCAAGCCAGACAGACCTGGGCTGGTCAGAGAGGTTCATCCACTGAAGCAGTGCTGTGCGTGCCTGTCTGCAGGGAGAAGCTGGGAGGGCACCTCTTGTCCTCGGCAGCCTTGCAGCACGTGCCGGCCGGAGGATAGAGATGCGTAGGGTTTGCTGCAGGGTGAGAGCACCGGCTGGGCACACAGGTCCAAAGTGGCTGCCTTTCTTACCATGGTAGGGTGCGCTTTCCTAGCCGGCTCTTAGCAAGGCTGCTTGTCAGCCATCTGCATCAGTAATTTGACCTGACATGTATTTTGCTGCTTGCTAGGGAGACTAGTTAAAATTAGAGAGAAAAGTGAACTCTAAAGAGCTCGGCAAAATGATGAATTACAAATGTTGGGTGAAACCCTACACGTTTGGCTTTTGGACTCTTGAAGCTCTGCCAGGCATGTGGATGCTTTCAGCTTGGCTGCAGTTCTCTGAACTTTATTGTGGATAGAAGATGTGAGACGTCTGTGAATGACGAGCTGAAGTTAAATGTAAAAATGTGTGAACTCTGAATTTATTTCTCTCTTTCTAGCTGTAGGCTAAATCTTCTGATGAGCTTAAATTAAATTCTTTAAGGATGCCCATTCAGTCAGTCCCTCTGTTGGCAAGATACTCTGTGGGTTACTTGGAATTGTTGGCAGCTGTCTGAAGTTTTTTTTCTTTTCTCATTAAAATTAATGGCAGATCTTCTATGTTAAGACAGCTTTGAAGATTTAGTCAATGTTTCCGGAGGCAAGAGTAGTAGTTGTTTCTAAAGCTAGATGCATAAATGCAATACATTCAGTACTGCACTCAGATTATGAAACATTTTGATTTCTTTGGTTTTGCCTTCTGGGCTTAATGTTTCTTTACATTTTTGGCTTATTTTCTTTCGTGAAACTTGTAATACAGTTTATAGAGAAGTACAGTGTTCACACCACCAGCTCATTGCAGTTACATTTGGAGAGGGATTTTTAAGACAGGAGGCTAATCATAGTAACGTATTCATGTAACGGTGGACAAGTGTTCAGCTTTGGGGTCTCTCGAAGGCAGCTGCAGTTCCTTTGCCCTCCCTTCTGCTACCAGCCCACGTGGGCGGTGTGGTGGGAGGCCAGGCGTCTGGTGGGAGGCCAGGCATGTGGTGGGCTTGATGCCCATTCACGCGTCCGTCTGTATGACTTGGAGAACTGTGCACCTGCATGCCTCCTCTACTTTAGGCTGGGTCTGAGTGAGGATGATGCTTTTCCAAAGCAGGAGGAGATGATGTTGAACATGGTGGGAAACAGGAAGGTGTGAGAGAAGTCCCCTTTTTATTGCCAATAATGATGGGTCAAGTGTCACTGGAGAGACTGGTACTAGATAATAACTAAGTCAGTGCTGGAGTACGTTCTGGTTGACTATAGTCTGTAGTTATCTCAGGTAGATTATTGTGGCATAATACACACAAACCACAGAATATACCACACGAAGAAATGCTGTCTTGCACAGAAACTAGAAATCGTTATTTTTCTTTAGGGGATTAAAATTTGATCTTAAAAAATATGGAGAACATGTATAATTGCTGAATGAGTCCCTCCAGAGTTTGCATCTGATCAGGTTCTGTAGAATTACAAACACTCTTAGATAATGCTGCTTGTGATTTAATCGCAAATCCCAACAGGGGATTATATTTGTTGTCATGGTAGCTAGCAATAACTCTTCCATGAACACTGAAGCAACCGAAGAACATGAAGCCCACAAATTCACTTATGGTATGCTGGAAAACACTTCACAAGTTCCCTGTGTTTTGGCAAGCTGTTTTCCTATACGCATCAGACTTCTGTACAAAATAGAAGTTTCCATGATTTGGTACGCTGCAACTTTAACATCAGCATCTTGCATGAATCTGAACTCCTAGGGCTGGAGCAGTGGTGTTTGGTAAGTACCAGTGGATGTGGCTCTAGGAAGTGTCGGAAAACAAAACTGAGGAGCATGGTGCAAAACCTCTGACAAGTTCTAGCTGTGGAAGTGCAGTCTCAATTTTTAACTACAGGTTGATGGAGTTACGAAAATCTCAGAGGCAGTGGTTTGAGAGCCTCCCAGCAAAAGGGAGGCATATCACCGCCGGTCCAGCCGGGGGTTTTCAAAGCCAGTACCCTTGTGATGCATTTCCATGTGCGACTTCTGCTTTTACGTGGCAGGTGACACATCGCACTTGGGGGCTATTTTGTCTTTCACACTTCCTAGAACAGCACAAAACATCCCCTGCCAAGTAGGCGTCAGGAAATAGATTGTATCAGGCAGCATTGAAGGGCTGTAAGGTCCAGGCGGCTGTTAGGTTGCCATACTCGGTAGCGCTCTAAAAGTCTTTACGGGAGCTTTGATATTCATGGAGACTAGAAAGTTTGACATGAGGGTATTCCAGGTTTGGCTGCTTTCAGATAATCTCTGTTAGGGAAACAATATTCTCCAGTGCTGGGATGCAGCACCGCTGTCATTAGTGGCTTGTTGGATCGAGTGTGGGTCGCACCCTGGGGTAGGGACAGGGACAAGGAGGCAGAGGTCCTGGGGCAAGGTATGCCGCTGGGCAGGAGGGGAAGAAAAGGTGGCAGCAAAGCTGAATCAGGAAGGGGTGGAAACCCCTGTGCTATGCCAAGAGCTGGAATGCGATAATAGCGGGACTGATGCTGTCTGTAACAACCGTGGGCTTTCTGTGGTGTAAATGAGGCTCTGTCGTGCTCATCTTAAATAGCTCCAACAAGTGATGGGTGTAAATGGATGTCTTGTTTGTAGAATGACTTTTTTTGTTGGTTGGTTGGTTGTTTTTTTGTCAGCAGCAGAGACTGTAACTCATGGGATGACAGAGAGATGTTTGTGGTTAATAGCTTGCATAGGGTTTTAATTTTTTTTGTCTGAAAAATAATGTGGAGGCAAATACAAATTCAGGAATCTTTTTGCAAAATATCCACAATTAGAAATGGAGGGAAAAAATTTTCAAGGCCAATTTTGAGGAATTTCAATTCTTTATTCAAGATGAAACAAGGATGCAGCCATTGTCTGCGGTATTGTTTACTGCATTCATAGTTAGTGATGGTTTTTAAGATTCTGTAGAGATAAAGTCCAGTCTGACATCCCTTTGTTTTTTTCGCTTGATGCTTAAAATTGTGTGCCAATGTGTGTGTGTGAACAAAATATTACCATTTAATTGTTTATTTTGTTTTTATTATTTACAAGGTGGAATATATGTTAGTAAAATTTGACCATGAGAATAAGAAAGTGCGCTTGGTGCTCTGCGGTGAGGAAGTTCTTCAAACACTGCAAGACAAGGGGGAGAAGGTAAACCCCAAGTGAGTAGCTGTTTCCTGTTTCTTTTTTTTTTTCTCTTGTTATGATACTGTACAGAATTTTGTAGACCTTTTAACTTTCAAGTCTGCTGTCAGTAAAACTGTAAGCCACAGATACCGATATTTTCAGATAAAGCTGGGGTGCAGGAATTGAAAGATTTTGAGCACACTTGCAGGCAGTCCATGCACCTTTTGTGTTATGACTTGAAAAAAAGGAGGATGTAACAGTGAGCCCACAGAAGCTGCAGTTTGGGTATTTGTTTTGTCTTGCTCTGGTTTTGTGTCTGTGTGTACACAGTAATCACCTACTGCACCTCCCCTGCCCCGTAAAGCACATGTGTGTGCGCTTGCCCCTGTATCCCTGACTGCAGGAGCCAGTGAGGGCTGTGTAAGGAAGCCTTGTCTGTAGGAGCGCTCTCCCATTTTTGGCAGAATTAGGAAGGCAAGTTTAAGGATGGCAGGGCAGTTCTTCTCCATCCTCTCCCATGGAGTTTTCAGGAATAACTGGGTCATATCTCTACTTCAACTAGCCAGAGAAATGTGAATTGCCTTTTAATTGATGGCAGCAGAGAAATGAGACCAGAGACAGCAAAGTGCTGTGGCTGAAGAGAGCCAAAAGCAGGTCACAACTTACAGGAAGGTGGAGAAACTGCTGTCGCAATGAAAGGCTTTTGTGCCCTGGGCCTGTCCGCTTCTTTCTAGGTACTGTAACCTCATCTTCTAGTAAGGCTTCCCTGTCTGTCTTCCTCAGTAGAGGGACTATTGAAAGCCTGCAAGAAGGAATCCCTTTGCTTTTAGACTCAAAACTGCTACTGCCAGAAGAACAGTAGGGGAGATGTGGCTCTGCCTCTGGTAGAGCGTGCTCCATAGAGATGGCATGGCTTCACAAGGGGATGGGAAGGTATTACTTTTCAGGGGTGACTAGGTGCACTCAAACTTCATTTCGTTTCTTAACCTGATAAATTTGTGGAACAGGACCAGCTATTCACAGGCAGTAGAAAGAAGAAATTGAGCCTTGCCTTGTACTGTGGAAGCGGTTGAATGTTCTGTATTTTCCAGTTTCAGTTAAAACCCCAAAAAACAAAGCTTGAGACATACTAAAGGTGATTGCAATTTGACATGGGCAAATCCTACTTATTGCACTATACAGCAACACTTCCTACTGCCAAACAGTGCCTTAATTTCTTTTCACTGCCTCCTGGCAGTGAGGTACATTGGAAGGTACATTGTGTTACTCTACCAAATAATCAACTTTAGGAGATTTTTCTTGCAAGATGCGTTAATTTCTGAAATTCTCACCAATAATCCATCTTTTTTGAAGTTGTAGAAGTATTTAAACGAGGCTATTCTTTTATTATAGCCACCCAACACTCTGGCGACCAGAATATGGAAGCTATATGATTGAAGGGACACCTGGGCAGCCGTATGGGGGAACCATGTCTGAATTCAACACTGTGCAAGACAACATGAGGAAAAGACGGCAAGAGGCTGCTTCTGTGCTCAAAGAAAATGAGGCTGTTTGCACTGTGACGTCATTTCCAAGGTGAGATGGTTGCTGAAGTGTAATGCTGTGTTTGCTATTCTCCCTATATGCTTTTTCTCTTTATTGTATATAGCTAAACTGTGCAATGAAACTGAGCAAAATACACTTCAGTTAAAGCACTTTGACTTAATGTTCTGGTCGTGTTTCCTAAAATTTTTATTGCAATGAGACAAACAAATAAGCATATTTTATATTTTTAGGTTACTTCTAATCTGTGATGATTTTGTATTAGGAGAGAATACCTGAATATTCGTAACATAAAGTATTGTATGTAGAGTAGTCTGCCATCTTGAATTGATATGGCAAATCGTATATAAAAGTACCTATTTTGCAACCTTTGATCTGTATAAATAGCAGTTTTGTAAAACATGGCTAACCTGATCTATTTTTTAACACTACTTTTTCACTAAAGCATGTGCAAACTTCTTTTGGTGGCTTGGAGCACACAGTAGAACAGGAATGTGATTATCCTTACAAAATGAAGACTTAAAACTTCTATAGTACTGTACTTACTGAATCTAGAAAGGAATGCACCTTTCCTGGGTTCATAAAACCCTTACAAAGAGTAGATTTCCTCCTTTTTATAGTTGTAAAGAGACTCTTGAAGAAATAAAATTCAGGATGTACTTCATTACTTAGGAGAAACTGTACTTTGTGACCTTCCTTTCAAACATAATTCTAGGCAGGGATTTATTATGTTCGTTCTAACTAGCCTGGTCAGTCAAATGAATGAAGATAGTTATGCTTAAAATAGTAAAAAAATTGCTCTGCGGTGGAAGAGAAGCAGCTGGCATTACTGGCTGGTTTCTTGTATAGTATGGAATGCAATGGCCCTAAATTCTTGCTGAGAGCAGGAACGGTACAAAATGTGACTTAGCAGCGAAGTTCAGGTACCAAAATGCCTGCGTTATGCCCCATGAATGCTGTTTTAAGAACACTCTGTTGACAAAATAGGCTTCCTCTTTATGGAGCTATACTAGATATCTTTAAAGGCATAAGAGCTTATTTAAAGTCCAATGGTTAAGTAGTTCTCAGTGTGTTACTGAATTGGGTTTTTTTTTGCCCTGCAACCTTACAAATAGATTATGTCATTTAATAAATTTTGTATACAAATATTTCAGACCGAATCATGCAAGGAATACAGGGAGGGGAGTTCTTCATCACTTTGTAGATACAGAGAAATACTTTTTATGTCACTGTAGGAGCAGTACATTGGACTTCAGTGAAAGGCAGTAAATAATAAAATGTAGTTTGTTTATCACTTATGAATCATCCCAAACATAGTTTCATCCTTCAGAAATTGCTCTCCCTAGGCTATTTAGTTTCATATTTCTGCTTTTTGCTGTCTTGCCATTCAAGTCCCTGTTGATTTGACTGGAGTCTTGCTAACGTATATTTCTGAGGTTTTGTGGGTTTGGGGGTTTTTTGCTACATTCTCTCTACAATAGTATGTACATATGCCTGTGTGCGTCTGTGCATGTACATGTGTGTATAATAAAAAAAAAAGTGCACCTGAAGAGACAAACTGACAGAATAAAGATAAAAAAGCAGGCTTATTCAAATTAAAATAACTCAGATAAAAATGAATAAACCTGAAAATAGTTAAATATTTAAAAATACTAGCTTAGAAGCTAAATGAGTATCCGTAGTTCTTAAATATATGAGCCCTTGTTGCAGGACCAGAAAGCTGTTCTCCTTCTTGAGGACTGGGGTGATGCAGTTTACAATGTTGCACTTACGTAAGTGATGAAGTTGGATTTAGATGTTGTAGGACAACTTGTATACTTAAACCAGGAAGAAGAAACCAGTAGTGAAATACATGTTGAGCATAAATAATATTTCCAGAAATGTGAGTGTTTGCTGGTATTTTGAGTAGTTCGCTTGTAGTTGGATCAGCTAATCCTTTTTTATACATCCAAATACTAAAGCCTCTCAAGATAGCACAATCTTTGTCCTTTATACTGTGCAGCATGGAGAAATTAATCTTCTGCAACTTTACCTCCAACTTCTCAAATGCTCCTTTGTCTCAGTTGTACTGAAAACCTACTTATTCTTGTTTCAGATGATTCTTAAACTTACAATGGAGCTGGGGGGGGGTGTGTGTGTATTCTGATTTACTTGCATATGTCTCAGCATTTTACACCTAATAGCTGTATTTTTTCTTCACTTCTTACATTTCTGTCATGGGGTTTTTCAGAGTTCTAAAATCACAAGCTGCTGTGAGACTTGGGATGTGTGTATGACTTGAAACTACCTCTGATTCTTACAGAATTGGTTAGGTACATCTTTTTAACATGGGGAGATTGTTGGGAGCAGAGCTGGATAAATTACTTCAGCAGTCAATGTTAACCTGTACCCTCTAGAGAAACTGTTCAAGGCACAGAATGCAGCTGCATGTCAGTATTAATGACAGGTGCTAACACACTAAAATGTGTGCGTACTCCGCGTAAGACTGTGAAGTTTCCTGCTTCAGCCACTGAAAAAGTCCATGTTTGCTGTCTAATGATAGAGTAGTGGTTTTAAAAAAAAAACAACCAAAAAAACCCCAACAAAACCCAACAAAAAACCCCCCAGTCTGTCTTAACCACCGGGGAAGCTGGTTGTTGGCAAGTGCTGACCTTTTAACGGCAACTGTTTTAAGACATCTTTCTGGCAATTCCACATGCATAGGTAGCAAGCAGTCTTGAAAAACGCTTCGGAAATACTCATGGTGGATGCAAATTTTAAAAAATTCTCTTTTTATTCCTTTGTCTACTAATCTCCGATCATCTGACCGTTTTAAAATCACAGTCTGTTCTCATTACAGCTTGGATCTCATTGTTGTGTTACATAGGTTAGGGTGTCCTGGGTTTACACTGCCAGAATATAAGCCAACGCCAGTAGAAGGAGGAGCTTCAAAATCCCTCTTTTTTCCAGATGAAGCCATCAATAAACATCCTAGATTTAGGTAAGAGCATTTGGGGAGTGTGAATGTTCTGGGGAGCTGGATATTTTTCTGTGCCTGAATATCATAGGCATACCTGCAACTTCTTTACATTGCTGGAATAGAGAGCTATGTGGCTAGTTGCTGTAGATATCACAAGGACTTGGACAGAGATGGTTGCGATGACATGTATTTTCTGTCAAAGTGACTTAAGAAAATAAACTGTTAAGTTCAAGTAACTTTATGTAGTATTTCACGCCATTATGGGGCAAAAGGTGTTGATTATGCAACTGCAAAATTGTCTCCAGTTTGAAATCCCATGGCTAACCACTTCTATCACAGTTAATCCAGCTCTCACTCAGGTATGTCACAGCAACATCTCAGTGTACTCAGTAACTTGCCCTAGTTACTCTGAAGTGGAGCATGGTGTCAAACTACTTGTATAGTCCGAGAGGGGTTTTCATTGTAAAGGTGAGACTTCAGAGAATGAAAATCATTCTATTTAAAAACTAAGCATTCTTTCTCACTTGCCCTGGTATTCTTCAGGTTGGTAGCCTTTTACTTCTGCCTACTCTATCAGCATAGTACTGTGAAGTCCATCAAAATAAGACTGACTTTACTCAAGAAAAAGTCAGTGTTGTATTTGTTACAGTCTATCTTAAACTAGGAGAAGAAGCGTCCTGAAGGAAAATGCTCAAAATAAATAGAAAGTTGACATTCTGAAACCCTGAGAATTGCTGAGAAACTAACTTGCATAAAGAGAAATTTTCAGATACTTCAGAAAACTTTTTTTTGTTGTAGTACACTGACCAGAAACATTCGGCACCGAAGAGGAGAGAAGGTTGTGATAAATGTACCAAGTGAGTAAATCCAGTCTATCTTTTTTCTTTTTCAAAATAATTGTTCAGTCTAATGCTCTGGGTTACTGAGTACCTGCATTTTCCACACAGTATTTAAAGATAAGAACACGCCATCACCATTTATCGAAACATTTCCTAATGATGATGGAGAAGCAGCAAAGGCGGCTAAACCAGACTATATATACATGGATGCTATGGGTTTTGGAATGGGAAACTGTTGCCTTCAGGTAAAATGTGTCTGCTTTCAAGATGTTACTGAATGTTGTCTTCCCTAAACGCTTCCTTTTTTAAGACTTGTCTTATGTCTAATCTCTCTAGCTTAATTCAACTGATGCATTTTCAGAGTGGCAACAGGGGGAATAAAACAACGCATTTAATCTTATACCTGGTAATCTTGTCTTAAAGTCCAGGTTTGTTTGCTTGCATTATGTTTATTTGCTGCTAATTAATATTCAAATGTAATTGGATGCCTTGCGGAAAGGGTTTCTTGAACTGGTCAAACCCCATTTGATCAAGCACCTGCTCCTGGAACTGCAGCACTTTTCAAGTGTTGTAAAACAAATACAACACTGACTTTTTCTTGACATCATCTTCCACTGTGGTCTTCTTTCACACACGACCAAAGGACGCTGTGGGAATGGAAACTTGAGCTGTCTTGTAGGAATGTGTGGGGTTTTTTGGTTATTCATTTTGGTTTTTTCCCCTCTTCCCCATTCTTAGAACAGCAAAAGCAGGGAGTGACAAGAAGTCACTGGAATATCTTTAAAAATAAGTAGCTTTCTCCAGCTGTGTGATTTTATTTTATTTACAAACAGCATGAACTCCTGTATAAAACTTCTCATTCTTAAATATTTTTAGCTATCTGCTAAGAAATCATCTTCTCACTGCTTGAACCATGAACCTACCAAATCCACATGGGTGGCTGTGTTCTGTTACTGCGTGCTGGGAGACATTCTTGGTTCTGTTTTCTCCCATTAATACGTGCCCCTTTCTTAATGTCTTCATTTGTTTGCCTGAGTTACTACTGTTTTACAGTATCCTCCGTTTAAATCCAGGTGCTGTGTCTTGGGAGTGATTTAATCCTTTCAGTATCTCTTTTGTTTTCAATGTTTCTCTAGCATAGTAACCTGATGCTAGGGGCTGATGCCTTAGGTAGTAGCGATGTATTTGACTGTTGATAAAATCTGTCTGTTGCCACTGCCATCTTGGAAGCAGAGCTAGGAAGAGGCTAGTGTTAAGTCTCTAGGGGATTAAAGGAAATTCTCCAAGCTCTTCTTGTTTCACAGCAGTGGCAGAAATAACCCCATTCAAAACACTTCTCTTTGAGACTGAGAAACTACAAAAGCTGAATAAATAAAATGTTCTTGACAGCAGCTAAGTATGATTTCTTGTCACTAAGGGTAAATTAGGGAGAATCTGATGAAGTAGTAAAGTGTACGTAATACCGCATGGTTTTACAAGGTGTTAAGTTTGATATGGTCTATTTTGTACCATCTCTTTCTTATTTAAGACCAAAAAGTTCAGTCATTATATGAACTTGTTCAAAAATATATTAAATTCCTTCTTAAGGAATACCATTTTACTGTTCCCCATTCTTGTAATCAGTGGTCAAATTCAAATTCGGTAGTCTTGTTATCATCTTAGGGAGAGCGAAAACAATGCTGGCAGATGCTGCAAGATGCTTGTGTATCAACTGATAATTCTTGATAACCGACTAGAAGAAAACATGTATTCCCCACCTATTTTCTGTAAGGTAGTTTGCAGCATGCATACTTCCTTTTGATTTTTTTCTCACTATGCACCAAGCTACAACTTGGTTTGATATATTTCCAAGGTTAAAAATAATGTCCCGATGAGCTCAGATGGGACAGCCCACAGCAACGATGGGGTGGGAGGCGCTGCCCCTGTGAACAGCAAGGCAAACCATTGCGCTCCTGCCCCTTCAGAGGCTTCACGTCCCTATGCCTGTTGAGCCTTGTGCTCGTGGCTGCTGCTTTCCGCACTCCTTGTGATGCCTACAGCCCTCCTCTGGAGAAGGAGGAGGGGAGCCTCAATCCATCCCACCCCTACCAGTTTGCCCAGCCAGTAAGACAGCGTCATCGGGGGCCCAACTTAAATGCCTCTATGCAAACACACGTAGCCTGGGGAATAAACAAGAGGAGTTAGAGATGTGCACACGCCTGCAGGGCTACGACCTTATTGGCATCACGGAGACATGGTGGGATGGCTCCTATGATTGGAGTGTTGGGATGTAGGGATACAGGCTCTTTAGGAAGGACAGGCAGGGGAGACGAGGAGGGGGTGTCACCATCTATGTCAACGACCAGCTGGAGTGCATGGAGCTCTGCCTGGGGATGGATGGATTAAAGGGAAGGCAGGGAGAGGTGACATTACGGTGGGGG
>NW_008825615.1:15472222-15472615 GCF_000699105.1 Pygoscelis adeliae
GGGCAAGGGGGAATGGCTTTAAACTAAAGGGGGGTAGATTTAGGCTAGATCTAAGGAAGAAATTTTTTACGCTGAGGGTGGTGAGACACTGGCACAGGTTGCCCGGAGAGGTGGCGGATGCCCCATCCCTGGAATCATTCAGGGTCAGGCTGGATGGGGCTCTGAGCAACCTGATCTAGTTGAAGATGTCCCTGGTCATTGCAGGGGGGGTTGGACTAGATGACCTTTAAAGGTCCCTTCCAACCCAAACTATTCTATTCTGTGATAAGATTGTCGTGCCCTTTTCCTCTGTAACGGGATGTTTGTCTAGAAACCGGGTCAAATCCGAGATTTAATGTGATTTGGAATAAACATAAAAGGGAAGGGGAGGCAGATATCACTGTGTCAGTGGAA
>NW_008825615.1:15472668-15486794 GCF_000699105.1 Pygoscelis adeliae
CGTCAGGTCCAAAATTACTGATGAGAAATCATACTTAGCTGCTTCTTTGCAAGAGAATTAAATAATTTTGTCTTTTCAAAGTGCGTTTTGGGTTTTTTCCCTGATAGCCACTTGAAGGGATATACACAGAAGAAATATTTTGTCTACCGCACACCCTTTTTCTAACTTGGGATGTTTTAATTAACGTTGGCTGCAGATTTAAAAAGACAAACAAAACAAACAAATCCTATATTCCTCCTACCCCCTCCTCCAAAAAAAATCTACCATTGAGCCCACCAGTGAACTCAGGAGTTTTGGGGGGTTTTTTGGTTGGTTGGGTTTTTTTAAGGCTTACTTGGGGTTGGATTGGGCTTCAGTCGCAGACTGAGAAGAACCTGTATGTTTTGTGGGACTCTCTAATTGTAATCCGTGGAGGAGGAAAATATGTGTTTGGCTGGCATTCTTCAGGACAGCAAGCAGCGATGATGATTTAGAGCTGAAGTGTGTTGTACAATATTATGATAGTGGTACACGGGTACACTCCCATCTAAGTTATCCTCTAATCTATGGATATGTAAACTGTGAAGAGGGAGAGAGAGGCTTTTAATCCCCCTCTGCATTTTTAAAATGCCTAAAGTGTTGGTTTAGGAAGTCTGGAGGGTAAGGTCTGCTACTAGAAACACATCTCGTGTTTGATGCTGCTCTGAGCAAGTTTCACCAAAAGTTGCAAAGAAGTTATATTTTTCCAGTGGCCTATGTGTGGTAGGGCTTCCATATCATTAATGGCTTCTGCAAATAGCATTTCTTTTCCACCTTTCGCTGTGTCCTGGCCACTAATACAGGCAAAACTGGACATTTTTTCTCAAATAAAAGTTACAGTATACACGAAGATATTTATTTTTCGCAGTTTTGCAGGATCAAATAAAGGCGTCTTGAAATGTTCTTTTAAACAGGATTAGCTGTCACATAAAACGAACGTCACGTCTACAATAGTTTCTGACTGTTTTAAGTAAGTAGGTTCCTGGCTTATATTCTGAAGGTGCATTACCAACCCATGTGTATCGTACATGGTAACTCAGTTTTCTTTAGTTCTGGCAAGCGTTTGTATATTTAGCCTCACAGCCAAAGTGTTGTGGTCTGAAATCTTAATGAACGTGGAAATCGTGTGGAAAAAAGCTTGTGATATAAATGCTGCTGATGGATGAGGCAAAAGTTTGTCCAAGAATTGGGAGGTGAGGTGGAACCCACACAAAAAAACCCACCCAAAACCAGCCAAACAAAAAACCCCCTTCAAATTCTTGGTATTTAAATAATTTTATTATATCATTGATTCTAAATCTAGGAAGACTGTGCTTGTGCTATGATTATAGAAATTGTGATAGCAATTGCACTTCTTTCAACAGGTAACGTTCCAGGCTTGCAGCATTTCTGAAGCAAGGTATCTCTATGATCAGCTAGCCACGATCTGTCCCATTGTGGTAAGTAATGGACTTGTTAAAAAAAAAAAATTAAAAAAAACTTGAATGCTACTCACAAATTTGGAACTCTGGGAGAAGTGTCAGTCTCTTGCTAGGTTGTCACATGAACAGTGTGATTTATTTAATATCCAAGTGACACCACAAAACAGATTATGTCTGTTTCTTCTCCTCTGCCCTCCTTCCCATATGCACAAGACTCTTGTTGAATAGTTGTAGAAGTACATTTGGGGCAGTTTTTCACGAAAACAAGACAAGCTCACTCCTCGAAACAATTTTTAATTTTTCAACTTTGGTCTGGTGTTACAGAGGGTTTCAGCTTAAGTTGTTTAAATCTGTCCCTTTTGTAAGCATGTGGTCACAAACAGGTGTTTATAACAGGTGTTATAAAAAGAAAGTGTTGGTCTGGTCTAGGTGGTGAGCAGATCCTGCTCTGAGTGAGGTATGTTCCAGCTGTGTTGCTAAGGTGCTTGGCCAAACAAAAATAAACAAAATAAAACGATTGCAGGTGAACTTTTGGAGTTTGGAAGTGTGCGAGCAGAATACTTCCTGATTTGTCACGAAATTGCTTCTGCCTGTATCATCTTTGTGTTCCTTAAATGCCGATCTGTAGAGGTAATAAATTTGGAGAGCATCAGATGCCACTTCAGTAATACTAACCCTTCATCTAGGCATTTTCTGTAGATAGCAGTTGAGAGATTTGTGGTTTTATGGGCTTTGGCTGTACGCTAAACTGAAGTACATACTTCAGTTACTTCTGGACCAGCAAGTTTCCCTTTCCAGTGGGGTTGTATTTTGCTTTTGGTTCCTTGGCTTGTCCTTTTGTTTTCATATCAGGCTGTTTTATTTCAGATGGCGTTGAGCGCTGCATCTCCATTCTACAGAGGCTACGTGTCTGATATTGACTGTCGCTGGGGAGTAATCTCTGCATCTGTAGATGATCGAACGCGAGAAGAGAGGGGGCTAGAAGTAAGTAATGTTAGGTAGTAAATGTCTGGTTTTTTTCAGGCAAAAAAGTTAAATCTCCTTTAGTATCAAATTCTGCTTGTGCTCATCAGAATCCTGAACGAGAGAACATGGCAGTCTTTGTGGTAAATATAGGAGAGATGGTGTAAACATTTGCCTTGGTTGTACAGTTTACGTTAGTAAATATGTATTTTTAGTTAGGTATGGAATCCCAGTAGAACTCCACTCACTCCTTCACAGCTTGCTGAAAAGGTCCCCCTGTGATGAAACTTTCCAGTCTGTGCTTGAGCCCAAAAAGCAAAAATTGCTTTGGATTAAATAGCAGGTGCTGCTGAGTAATCCAGCAGTATAAACTGGAACTATGTGAAAAGAGACAGTTGTCAGAACTTGATCTTAAAGAGTTTCTCTAAGCAGGAATTGGCATTCAAGGCACTTACAGAATTATAGAAAATAAAAAAATAATTTAAGAAAAATCTACTTGAAATATTTCTTGAACAACCCATCATAAGAGCATCTCCAACAATGTGTGCATAGTGAAACTGTATTGTTATGTGTTGCAATAGGTACAATAATGCTTTCCAGGTATGTGGGGTGATGGTATATTACATCAGGAAAATGTTTCCATTTTTAGAGAATTCTAGTCAATGTGTGATGACTGTTTTTTCGCTCAGATACATACATCTGCAAACAAAATAGTCGTAATTCCAGGATCGCTTTCTATTAAGTCTATTTAAGACTTGTGCTTTGAACAATTTTAATTGAGGCCGTAGGGTTTTTTAAACAGGATAATAATTCTCACATAAGTGTCATAGTGAGCAAAAACTTAGGTAACATTGTTAACAAGCTGTTAAAATATTGTATTCTTAAATTATATAGCCACTGAAGAACAACCATTATAGAATCAGTAAATCCAGATATGATTCCATAGACAGTTATCTATCTGAATGTGGTGAGAAATACAATGACATTGATTTGACAATAGACAAAGATATCTACGAGCACCTAATACAGGAAGGTAAGTGTTTGCTTCATTATGAGCAGGTTAAGAATTATGCTTGCAGTGTGTGGGGATATTTTATGTTTTTGTCCCTGTTTGTTTCAATCATTGTGCATCCCTCAGAGTGACTCCTACTCAGGAAGAATCTGTGTAGCGTGGTCTTGAGAGTTTTTTAAAAAGTATTTGTTTGTAATGGAAACTGTCCCTAATTCCAGCTTGAGAAGCTCAGTGTTTGACGCATTAATGTTTTATCTTTGTGGAGAGAGCAGAACTGCTTTAGGAAACATGGCACAGAGGTGCATCAGAAACCAGGAAGAATGGCAGCCACACCAATATTCAGCTGCCATTTCCAAACAAGAACCTGTTCTTCCTTTTTTTTTTTTTTCCTTCTCTTTAATCATTTCCTTCCTTCCCGAAGTCATCATTTAAACTTTAACAGGATGTGGTGGGTTGAGGTAGCATTGCAGAGTTCGATGTTTAGTCTTGTAAAATAAATTGTTTCCTAGAGCCTGCTTTGCTATGTGTGAATTGTTGTTTGAATTTTCATTTTTTAGGTATTGACCACCTTTTGGCACAGCATATTGCACACTTGTTCATTCGAGACCCATTGACTTTGTTTGAGGAGAAAATACATCTAGATGATGCAAATGAATCCGACCATTTTGAGGTTGTGTCTAATTTAGAGAAATTTAATAAATATATACATAAAATTGCTTGTTCTTTATAGTACTGCTTAATTGGAGGATGGCTATATTAGCTAAGAATTTTTTTTTCCTGAATTTTTCACTTCAACTAGTTCTTTAGTGTATGACTTTGCAGTTATAAGCACATTTATTTCTTTGTTTTATCACTTATTTAGGAGGAGGTGGTGGCTTATACTTCAAACCCAATAAAATATGAAGAGCCCAAGTGATAGCTATGTGTATAAGTGTTATGGGGAACTATCTATTTTTATGGCTTCCTAAAAACTGTTTTGCATTACATTTACGTGTAAATGTCTCTCTTACACAGCTTTATGAAATAATAGATATGGTAATAACTAGGTATTTTTAGTTCAGGATGCATCAACCCCTCATAAAAAAATAAGTCAGGTAAATCTCAGCCCCCTAGTATCTCATACGTAATCCTCAAACAAAATAGCATGAGAAAGTGTAATGTATTTGCTCCTAGGATGGGTAGCTATACTGTGGTTTTTAGGAAGTCATGCAACTTAGTTTGGAAGTGCTTCTCTAACTTGACGGGCTGTTACAGGAAAAATATTAGGACGCTAGTTATCTGCTTATTTTTCTTTGATTGTATTATAGAATGATGCATATCATGATTGTGACAGATTATTTCATGTTCTTTGCAGAATATTCAGTCTACAAACTGGCAGACAATGAGGTTTAAGCCACCTCCTCCAAATTCAGATATTGGATGGAGAGTGGAATTCAGACCTATGGAGGTAAGGAAGACGTCAGTATGCACAAAAGCACATTTCCTTTTCAGTGGAAAAGTACCAGGCATTCTGCCATCCAGTATCAAACCCTTATTACTTATGCTGTGTTTTCTCCCCTCTGAATTGCTAGATGCAAGTGAAGTGGACAGCAGTGTTTAATCAGACATGGACTGTGGGAATGTAACTGACAGGAGAATCCACTGCAGCACAGCAAAGCATGCTAATGGATTTGGGGTGATGGGGAAAGGAATTAGGCTTGTATTAAAGCGACAGTAAACAAAGCCCCATTTAGCTTCTAGGGACTGTATTTCTCCAGTACTTCTCCTGGTACTGAACAATTCCACTGTCATTGTTTTGTTTTTCTTAAGTGCTTTTATTTTATAGCTATTTCTTGAGCTCTCTGAATTTAATCCCTTTAAAGTGGAAATTTAAAAGCTATTATACATTTGTAATTACACAGAGAGCCTGAAGGTGCAGGTTATTAGTCTTTTGAAATGCAAGTGTGTTTTGGCATTGGATTAAAGGGTTGAGTTTGTTAAAGTGTGCGTGTACATTGTGCATTTGAAGTCACTGCTGATGATTCCAGCTCGTGCACCACCATCTCTGCTAGCAGAGTGTGTGTGAATACAAGTACCAACATGAACGTTTGAATCAAACTGTTTTAAACTCTCGCAGATATTTATCTACTTCCATGAGTGTGTTCCCACTAAAGTAATTTAATCTCTATTCCTTTCATGTCTAGGTCCAGTTAACAGACTTTGAAAACTCTGCATATGTTGTGTTCGTGGTATTGCTAACCAGAGTGATTCTGTCATATAAACTGGATTTTCTCATTCCTTTGTCCAAGGTAGGTGTGAAAGATCAGATCTGTTAGAGCTAAATGCAACGTATTTGCATCAAGTCTGATTTTTATCCTCTGCAAGCTAGGAACTAATATTTGTGCACTTACAGAACAGTCATTTTTATCTTTCAGTCAGTTTTCATCTACCAGTACTTTGAATCAATTTCAACTCTACAGTGTTAAACAAATGTTTTATTGCTGTCTCATGGAATTAAGTTTATAGACAAATACTGTGGGAATTTCTGTGGTGCCTAACAGTGTCTGACTACTGCAGAAATGTTGACAAATACCATTGTCACAAGACTGTTTTGAGACTGGGAAAGGGCATGTTTCCACTATTTTACATATGGGGAAAATAACCCGTGGAGGTCAAAATAAAAACTTCAGATATTTATTTTAACTTGGCTGTTGCTTGTGTCTCATGTTCTTATTCTCTATTTTGTTTGTACCCGGTGGAGAGGGAAAGGAGGAGTTCAGCATGCTTAGTGTTACACAGTATTTGAGTGAAAACAAATACTGCTGATTCTGGTCACAACTGTTTAGACAGACCAGCCATGCAACATGTGCTTTTTCCTTACTCTTGTCCTCACAATTGTTGAACTGTTTTGGGTGAAACTGTCCTTGCACGTCTTCTTTCTGAGGCACCTGACCAGAAAATGTCTTTTTAAATGGTTAGTCCTGCAATGTTGTAGGTAACTTTAAAAAAGGTCTTGTAGCGCAGAAGGCTTTTGACAGACTGTATACTAGAAAATACTGCCAGCGCTGGCTACAGCATAGCAGTAGTATCCTGTGGCTTTTCTTAGTGTTTTTAATTAAAATGGAGAAAAATACTGAAGTTGTAAATTAACAGTAATCATACCATACAGTCGGTATGATTTCTAAAAGGAGAAATTATCTTCCTGATGTCAGGGAGTTTGGACTTCATAAACAGTGCAGCAGTTTAGCACTTCCAGTGCTTAATTACATTGTTATTTGGAATGTCTCAAAAGTGCAAAATTTTTAACTGATGAATACCAGTTAAGACTGAAAAAGAGATCAGGTGCTGAAAGAACCTGAACAGAGTTGGGGGCTGGGGAGGGGCATAAAATTGCTTGAGCTTGCCAAGCAATTTGGCAGGTAATGCAACACAGAATTGCACAACCGTTGGTAAGCCTGCCTCTTTCAAGTAAAATAATAGGGGTTTGTGGGGCTAATCTCACACTAATCTTTGCTGTCTGATTGAGTGCGGTTGTACTCCCATCAGCTAGGACTGGAGTTCTTTCAAACTTTCAAAACAGCCTGTTGTGTAAATAGGTTTCATAACATAAAATGAACGAAGGCAGACTTTTGAAAACAAAGCTTTGGAAAGGTAAGAAGTAAGCGAAGATTTTGCATTGCCCTTAATTAAAGGTCAAACAAAGAATTCAGCAAACCATATCCCTTCTTCTGAAGACAATACAGTAAAGCTAATGTGTGATGCTAATTCCCGAGAACATACCGACCAAAGAACTTGGCAAAATCTTCCATCCAGAAAGACAGAGCAATGCTTATGTCATTTGCAGAGCGTATGAGCAGTGCTTTGTAGTTTGTAGATTTTTTGAGAAGCCTGCAATTCAGAACTTCTTTTCTAGCAGTCTAAGTTTGTCGAACTATCTAACAGATGTTTGGGTATGGAATAGATAAGATTCCCATACAAAGTTACTGGAATTCTGTTCCTGAAAGTTTGTTTAATACAGTGGTAACTCTTCTGAAGACTCCAATGATTTTGATAATAAAAGCAGCAAACTATGGCTAGGGAAATGGCAATTTTCTTCTTCTGTACTCATTTAAATTGCATCTAAACATGAAAAGAAGTCTGCCAGATGGGCTGCAGCCTGTTAATCACAGCTGTTCCTGTGTTTTCATCCAAACTTAAAAGATCAGTTTAGCATGTTCTAACATAATACCATTACCTTTTCTGCTGGAGACCTAATTTCATAGAACATCATCTCTTTGTGGTTTTGCCTGGGACCCCTGAAGAATAAAATAAAACTTATCTCCACAGCTTGGCTTTGTGTGACGAGATAATAAGAAACATAGTAGATGTTTCAACTAATGAGACCAAAATTTGAGGGTTCGGGAGAATCCTCATTTTGTAACATGTCACAAATCTCTGAAATACTTCTTTTGCCAGGTGGATGAAAACATGAAGATGGCCCAGAAAAGAGATGCTGTCCGGCAGGGAATGTTTTACTTCAGAAAAGATATTTGCAAAGGTATCGCAACAAGCAATCTGATTAACACTGTTGTGGATGTTTACTGTCTCTCTTGCCTTCTAACTGTTTCTTCCTTTCCCTTTGTCACCCATGAAGGTGGAAACACTGTTGTGGATGGATGTGGCTCTGCGCAGAATGGGACAGGCACCGATGCAGAAGAGTACACCTTAATGAGCATTGATACAATTATCAATGGGAAGGTCATAGCCTCTTCCACCTGGAACGCGCAACTTTCCCCTCCATTCCGCCCTCAGAAACCAGATCAAGCGTGTTTTATGCTGACTCTGTTCTCTTACACAGGAAGGAGTCTTTCCTGGTTTGATCCCAATTTTGAATTCCTATCTTGAAAACATGGAAGTAGATGTGGACACAAGGTGCACCATCCTAAACTACTTGAAGCTAATAAAAAAGAGAGCATCTGGTATGTTTGACACTTTTGGACATTGATTTTCCTGGCATTTTTCCACTTAGACAGTAATTGGGCTGATCTCTAGTTTTCAATTGGATAAAACTGGTGGCAGCTTTGGCTGTCTGGTTCAGTGTTGAATCATAGGAGCAAAGGACTGGAGCGTGTTCTCTGGCTTAAGTTTGGTCCTGTCTAATTCTGATTATAAATGTTTCGTGATCCATTTTAGAACTTAAATTAGGAGTAATTGGTACAGTTACACTACCCTCTAAGCTGTAATTGTATCTCCAATCCAAGATTTCTCTTTTCGGCACCACTTACTGCTGCTTTTGCCCAGTGTATTGTCCACTTTGTAGTAGTTTGCACGTATACTAATCCCCTTTGCCTGTCACTTGAGTGTTGGAAGAGTATGTGAGGCTGGGTCTGATAGCCTGGTGTTACTGGTGTGATTCCAAAGCGTGCTGCTCCAAAGCATTCATAAGTCTAAATTCTGGTATGCTAGAGCATGGGACCTTTAGCTCCCTGATAAGAAAACCTTTCTGTAAGTAGCAAAACTCCTTCAAGGCAGAGCAAACCAGGCTCTTCCCCTGTCTTCCCCATGTTGCAGTGTTTTCGAAGACAGGGGGTATAATGACTCTTTATGCTCCTTTTTAAAATGTGGCAGTATAATGAGTAAAAGATGCAGGCTAAACTTTAATTCAGAACTGGGCACGTAGCGCAGTCTGCAACAGCTTTATACCTTTCGATGTGCAAATCCCTTGTATGCCTGCCTTGCTGTAAATTTAGCTAGACAGTTAATTTTAGTCTCATAAGTCGACATTTTTTTTTCCCCTCCCCAATTTTAAACTGAAGTGTTGCATTCCTTTTTAACTCTTGAAAATTGCTGTAGAAGCTTCTAGGTAAAGACCTTTTTAAAGCTGTGGTGGAAATCAGGACTTTCTCTCGCCTGGTATTTCAGTACTTTAGCAGTACTTCAGAATGGTAACAAGTTTTAATTAAATGTTCTTTCCTAAGGCTGCTTGTTTGTAGGAGGCTTCTGTCCCTCAGGTAACATAGACAGGGATTTGATGCTTGGCTTAACTGAGGGAAAGAAGAGAAGCTGTCAGGAAGAAAACGTCTGAGGCACATTAGCCCTCAAAATAGCAACGCTTTCAAAATACTCCATTGTTTCTTGTTGGGTTTTTACCCTTCAGAAAAATGCTGTTGAAAAAACAAGGAATGCATAAGTCTTACAGAGGTTTTTTCCCCAAGAGCCATTGACCTGGGCTCGACCGCCTGTGGCAGGCGTTTCCCTTCCAAAGAACAACTTTGCTACCTGGTGCAAAGTTGCAGGCGTTGCAAAAGTCAGCTCATGTATTTACACAGACCTGAAAAGTGTGAGAGTGAGGTAGAGTCGAGGGTTTATATCGTAACTGATGAACTGAAATGATTTTTAAATGATGCTTCTTAAGAACCACAATTCACAGAACAAAAAGCATTAGGCATTGTATTACTGTGCCATGATGTTTCTTATTTGTCATTTTTGGATTATTCCAGATTACTCTCAATCTTAAATCAAATGATCCTGAACCGCAGCCTCTCTAGCATGAGACATGTCCACTAAGAGTGGCCAGTTTTCAGATTTCTCTCCTCAAAAGGTGAACACAGAGCACTCATGAGAGTTAAACACTGGCACATTAGCTGCTGTGGCTTTAACCTTACCCTGACGTAGTTCATCTGTGCTTCAGTCGCATCTTCTCTTGCAGCACAGCTAGATATTGCCCTCCTGGTCTTCGTCTAGCTGGTGTGTGACTCCCACTACTCAGTGAGACTACAGATTTGCTAGGCAGGCAGCAGCTGCTGACCACCACCAAATATTAATGAAAGCAGTATTAAAATAGCAGCATCTAGTGATCCTTGTCCTGGCACGCTCTCCCGGTTCCTGGCTGTCTGCAGTGCAGGCGCTTTCTCAACTGAAGGTGGTGCAGTAATCATGGTGCTTGATGACCACTCGCAAACATGATTTCCATGATCGTTGCCTTACCCTTCTTGAAGCAGTTACGCTTTTGGTCCCCATAAAGTCATACAATAAGAAATGCCACAATTTTATTATATACTCTTTGAAAAATGTAATTCCTGTAGTTTTGCATGTTTAAATGCTCTTCCCAGTTATTTCATGATATGCCTTATAGTTCCTGCGTTGTAGGATAATGTTTCTCTACTCATTTCACATCAACATTCATAATTTTGCAAACTTTTCAAGTATATCGTTGCTTCCGAACTTGCAATTCCCTTTGTCTTGTCTCTCCTCGCTTGGAAGTTCTCACACCTTTCGTCAGTCCGTGGTGCCTTTTCCTGATACTCATATGTTCTTTGAGAGCTGCACGCTGTGTTCACGATGAAGGTGCTGCAGATTTACCCCGCTACAAAGGATGGGGAGTGATTGGGCTGCCTGACCACTAGGTGTCTGTGTTGGTCTGAGAGCTGGACTGTCTCCTCCCGCACCTGACGGCCTGCAGCGGCTTTTAGTCCAAAAATGGGTCTCTCTCTATGCTCCGCTCTGCTCATCTTCCCGGCCCCATCAATTTTCTTGTAGGCCCCCTGCTTCTCGTTGGTTTGAGAAAGTTTTCGTGTGAGTTTTTAGTGCCTTCAACAAATAATGCTTGTTGGGTATTTTTTTTCCTGCCCTCTTTTTATATAGAAGTGTAAACTCTGGCCTCATTTCTTTAAAACATGATTTCTGTTTTTTGAGGGACATCTTTATTTCTAATAACCTTTTTTATTCTGCTTTTCTTTCCTGTACTTTTTGCAATTTTTCTGATTTGGTTTCATGTACCTCTGTTCAAAACCACTGATAGGATATCTTTAAACAGTCTTGGATACTTTTTACTTTTTATTTGTGTGTTCCTCCTTGCTTTCCCTAACTTGATTCCTCTTGCTTTTTGTAATATTCTTAAACCAAAGATTCTGTAGTGGAAGCCCTTGACTCTTTCCACTCTTACAAGGAAGCTGAGGTTCCAGTAGCTAGCAATGGAAGTTTTGCTAGGCTTTTCGAGCATCCCATCAGCCTACCTTAATGTCTTACTGTCAGAGTTACCTTAAACTTGTAGTAGTTAAAGTTTGCTTGCATATGCTGCATTCAGGAGCAAGATTCAGTAGCCCAAACACTGGTGTCCAGCTGGCCTCCAGCTGCTACTTTATAGGGATGCAGGTCTCCTGCAAGTGGTGTGTGCTATTTGATGACCCTGTATAGAAGCGTCGGGGACCCTTAGGTTCTGACTGCCCTGTGGACTGCACAGTGAAGCAGAGGCAGTGTGTACAAACCAGGAGTTGGTATACTCGGGAACCTGCCTGTTTTTTGCTAGGGGAGCTGCCAGAGGGAGAAAGAATAGTAAGTCAAGGTAGGCAGAGCAAAGCTAGCAGTTGAGTTGGATGGATCAACTACAAAATTATTTTTTATATATATGTAGTTGTTGTAGAGGTGTCTATTGATTCGTCTCAGCCAGATTCTCTGTTAAATGACGTGTTTAAGCCCTCTTGCTATACAATCTGTTGGTAACACCTGTTCCAGTAGCTACTTCTCTCTGCACTGTCTCGTTACAACATCTGAAAATTTGAAGATCGCACCAGATGAGTGGGTTTTAGACTATCGGCAATATGTCAGCTTAATTATGCCTGCAGTTTAGCCATATTGAAAAAAATAGACATACAGGAATGTGTTTCTCATGAAAGCATGGACTATTCATTAATTGTGTATATAATGCGTAGAACTTTAGGTGTCGTACTGCTAAATTAGATGTATAAACTGTGAAATTTGACTTCCCCTTGCCCACAGGAGAATTAATGACGGTTGCTCGATGGATGAGGGAATTTATCGCGCAGCACCCGGACTACAAGCAAGATAGCGTGATAACTGATGAAATGAATTATAGCCTTATTTGGAAATGCAACCAAATCGCACAAGGCCAGGCAGAGTGTCCTGAACTACTGGGGGTAGGATTTAATAAGAAACAAAGTGGAAACAAAACTGGCTCTTTGTAATGAATGTTTCTCAAATAGTAGAAAGTTTAAGCCTTTTAGCAAAGCACTAGCAAAGATACTGTGAATCTGGTACAGTTTCATGGTGTGAAGACCAAAACAGGGATACTGCACTATAAAATGGGCCAATCTGCCAAAATACTTGTTTAAGGCATCCTAAAATGGGCATATTCTTATTGTTAAGGTTTATACAATGTACATGTAAATAGTAAAATATTTTTATGATTAACATCAATGTATTTTAATAACATTGTATCTAAAGTTATTGTGAATTAGCTTGTAACTTTTTTATGCTTATTCTAGAAAGAAAAATTGTCCTGAACAGCTTTGTAAATGTAATGGTACTTGTATATTATATGCATTCCAGTTACTGAATGTTTACTGTAATTTTTTTAACCTGGAATGTGCTAAGTAATCTACCTTATTATGTAAGAAAGAAAAAAAAAAAAATCTTCTGGACCTACCTGAATTACAGATAGTTCTTCCTTCCATTTGGGTTTTGAAAGTATGTAAGAACAGATAAATGCATGTGCATCCCATTTGTTAATCTTTACAGCAGTTTCTCAGTTGCCACAAGACCTGCATCCACTCATAAACTGTAAAACTCAGAGGAACAGATCTGTCCTTATTCAGATAACGCAAGTCTGCCTGTCTGCAGATGCATCATTATTTTTTTCCTCTTCGAAGTAAATTTGTATGCTATCGCAGTTCAGAAAATTGCTTGATGATTTAACAAAAAAGCAGTAACGGGGGAGACGTGGTGAAAGAGAGGAGGAAATGAGAGCTGAACATAAAGCTTTCTTTACAAAGGAGCCAGAGAGACCCGCTCTGGACTTCGGCACTCCTTAACTGCTCTTTCTCCCACATTGCTGCTGTTCCCACAAGTTGACAATGACTGCAAAAAACAATGACACAAAACCAAGCACCTGTCCATTCTTCCTAAAGGTTGAGTTTCTCATTTATCATTCATTATTATAAATATTTTTGTCAGCATGTTTATTTCCTATAAGGTACTTTATGTAGATAGCTGAGGTACCTACATAGCTGTAGGTATGGGCAACTTAATCCCCTCTAGAAAATAGTTTTAAAGAAATCATGGAATGCACTAACCCTTTGAATTGGGAGCCAGTGCTGGGAGTGACTGTAAAGTATTTAAAATTTAGCCATTGCAAATTTGTAAATAAAGCAAACTTAAGGGGCCTTTTTGATTTAGCTTCTTAACTGACTTCTAGAAGTGAATTGCGTTATGGGTAGATTATGCAAAACTTAATGCAAGCATATATAAATACCTAAGGTGTAATGATTTTTTAAAAAGAGCTAATGGAGAAACTGCAATGAAGAGGTGCACTAAGAAGAAGCTTTTATGTACTGACATTAGACTTTGTTCTGCGTTCACAGGTGTGCTTTAGAGAATAAAAAGAATGCTTTTTTTCTGCTGTGGTGAATTTGTTTTAATCAACATATAGGCATATGCTAATTTAGTTTCTGTAATAAGGAAATAAAAATAAAATTTGCAGTATGTGTTGGTCACTTGCATGACTAGAACCCACATTTTCAGATTCAGAAAAGGAGGAGTTGCATACCGGCAAGTACAGCTCATCTTATCCAGACTCACTTTGTTCACAGTGAAACTTCTCAGGACTCATGGCAAATGGTCTGCCACCCTGTCATGGTTTAACCCCAGCCGGCAGCTAAACACCACCCAGCCACTCACTCACTCCCCCCTGGTGGGATGGGGGAGAAAATCAGAAGGGTAAAAGGGAGACAACTCGT
>NW_008825615.1:15487102-15493511 GCF_000699105.1 Pygoscelis adeliae
TGGTGGGGTGGTGTGAGGAGCAGAAAAGGCCTTGACTTTGTGTAAGCGCTGCTCAGCAATAAAGAAAACGTCCCTGTGTTATCAACACTGTTTCCAGCACAAATCCCAAACACAGCCCCATACTAGCTACTGTGAAGAAAATTAACTCCATCCCAGCCAAAACCAGCACACACCTCTGCAACAGAGAAGTCCTTGCCATTGTCATGGTAGCATCTGTCTGATTTCACAGCATCAGATACTATGCTTGGAAGACCCCTAAAAAAAGTTAGAAAGCTTTCCTACTGGTACTGTATCAACACATGTCCTTTTTCCCTTTCAACTGACATTAAATCATTCTTCTGGCCTAGTAGGTGGCTACTGTCCTGTAAGTGAGAGCAAATTTTGTCATGATACGTAAAAGCTGCGTCTGGAAGTTTCCCTCATGAGTTCTTGTATGCATGTTTTCAGAAAGGATGAGATCTCAACACAAAGCTGCTGCTTGTTCGTTGAGGTGTCCATGGTTGTGGTATCCAAGCAGCTTACACTCCCTAGATGAAGAGTTAAGGTACGTGCTCCAGCCTGTTCTCGATGGTGTGGCATGGTGAAGGCTCTCACAGGGCAAACCAGAATTGCTGCCGGGAGGGACAAGCTTTGCCGCTAGTTCTGAATATACCTTAGAGGTGGCTGTGTGGTATCTGCACCCACTCCGAGGTGGAGAAGCAAGCCCTAGAGCAAGCCTCAAGCTCTGGATGTCCTTTTGCAGAGAGCATGAGAAACTCCCTTGGGCTGTGAATTCAGGATTTTTGGTCCTGCAGTCATGAAGTGCATTCATGGAAATAAGGACCTTTCCAATAGCCACCTGAGCAAAGGGAGAAGAAGCACCAAGCACCTGAGGTGAAACGTGATTGAGTCCTTGCCCAAAGACCTTAGTAATGCGTCAGTCATGGCACTTCCCGTGATGGCTAATGTGTTGGCCCCAGTTCAACCCCAGTAATTTGCTTCATGCCTTCCGCTCAGTTTTCAGCTAGAAGATCCCGTTGTGATTTCCAGAGGTCTTGATGCTATAAACAATACTCTGATGCCCAGTTTTCTCTTGAGAGTCAAACTACTTGAGTCTTTATTTGAGTGTCTTTATTTCTGGATTATTTCAGCTATGCTTTTATCATGGCCCAAATCTTCAAAATGTGTCTTCTTTTGTGTGTGCACAGAGCTCTGCAAGCAGTTTGCCTTTCTGGGACTGGTGCATCAAGAGCTTCGTACAATACTTTGGTCCTGCAAAAGCAACCTGACCTCTGTGAAACAAGCATCATGCAGCTTGTAGAAGCTGCACTGAGGTTTCTTGGAAAATGACCTCATCTTTTGTTTGCAGTCATTTTGTTTAATATTTTAAAGTGGATTATATTCGGTGTGCTGATACGGTTTTGCAGCAAATTTGAAAGAGACCTCTTGCTACACGGGAAGCTGCTCACAGGAGTGGTGACAGCTGAGGTTATTTCAGCAGCTATCTGGATGGTGTGAGCTGGGTTTTAGCAGGAAAGGATTGCTGCAATCCCTTCCCAAAAGCCAGGCCCTTCCATCTCACTGCCTCTTAAGGACAAACAGCAACACATACGCATGCAAAAATACGCTACTAAGGATGTTCTCTACTCCAGTGAGCAGATGAAGGGACAGAAGTGCAATAGTTCCCCTTGCTGCAGTGGGTATCGGAAGGTGGCTGGTGACTGCAATGCTGAGCAGTTCGAGAACCTGTGCTTTACAAGAGAATAGAAGCAAGAATGTGCAATTTGAGCATTATAGCAGAAACCCTGGGTCTCTCAAGGTCCAAAAGACCTGATGCTTCATTGGAATTTTCTTGAAGCCACTATGGGGAGAAACAGAAGCAACATTTGTAAACGGTGATCTTTGCACTGAGCGTACTTGTACCCTGACAGAGGAGGGGGGGACGGTGCGGCTCCTGAGGTGGGCAAGTGGCAGAGTAGCAAGTTTTGTGATTCTCATGGTGTGAGCTAAACCAAACCTGTCTGCACAGCATTGTCAGTCTTGCTGTAACCTCTTCGTTGTGCCCCTTAACCGAAGGGCACCAGAGTGCGTGCAATCGAGAGTGTTTTACAGGAATGAAATCTAGTTTAAATTAAAGGAGAGCTGATCCGCAACGTCTCTTACCTGTAACTCTGAACCACTAACACCGAAAGGAGTCAAGGGCCCCATTTCAAATACTTGCCAAAAAAAGAAAGATGTGAAGGGATTAACAAGCTAGGTTTGATTCTTCTCTTTCTCTGTGTGGTGGGTTGACCCCGGCCAGCAGCTGAGCACCCACAGCACCCACTCGCTTGCTCCCTCCCAGTGGGACAGGGGAGAGTGGGAAGAGCAAAAGCAAGAAAATTTGTGGGCTGGGATAAGGACAGTTTAATAAGGGAAGGAAAGAGGAAAAGAACAAGTGATGCAAAGGCAACCGCTCACCACCCACAAGCAGCCCGATGCCCAGCCCATCTCTGAGCAACAGCTGCACTGGAAGGCAAAACCCCCACCTTCTGCTACCCCAGTTTTATAGCAGAGCACGACGCCATACGGTGTGGAATATCCCTTGGGTCAGCTGGGGTCAGCTGTCCCAGCTGTGTCCCCTCCCGACCTCTTGCCCACCCCCAGCCTACTCGCTGGGGGACAGTGGGAAACCGTGATGGCCTTGACGCTCTGCAAGCACTGCTCTGCAACAGCCACAGCCCCGGTGGGTTATCGACGCTATTTTAGCCGCAAGTGCAAAGCACAGCACTGCGCAGGCTGCTGTGAGGAAAGGGAAGGCCATGGCAGCCAGTGGCAGTCCTCTGCAGCCAGGTTACTTCACAGTCCCCTCATCTGTCCTCCTGCAGCCTGCACAGCGTCACTGTGAGCAAGAAGATGGGATATTGGGTTTCCCCCCCTCCGACTATGTGTGCTTAATATTTTCTGTATCAGGATTCAGTGAGCTACAAATTAAGAACTGAATTGTGGTGTCCTCGGCATACAGAAGGTCAGGTGGGAGCGGGTGCTGGCAGCCCTGGGTGTATTCCCCCAGGACGGCCACCTCCTGCATCCCCCGCTCCTTGGGTGAGGGGAAAGTGGCGCTTAGCTTTTTCTTATATAAAACATCATATAATCAAAATATTGTGCTGCCGCCAAATAAGCGAAACACCTCACAGCATCATGAGATAGCAAAGTGCTTTCCGAATTCTACAGAAGAAATCAGGAAGGAGGAAGGGGCAATGAAGCAAAGGGAAATAAAACGGCTCGTTTAAGGTTACGCAGTACCAAAGAAGTGAAAATCTCTCTGCAAATCCTCCTGAAAATCTTGTCCTTTCCAGAAACATACCGGAACCACGGGCTGACACTGGCAGAGGTGATGCAAGGATTTGGTGCTGGGTGGGACCGGCTTCGGAGGGCCGCAAGGAGAGCCATGGCTGCTTAAAGCCTAGGCAGAGCTAGAGCTCCAGGGGCTGTGGATGGCAAACTTAGAGCAGTAATCTCCAATAAGAGCATCTGGCTTAAGGATTTCTCTGATTTTGATCCAGCCTTTTCTCCCTCTTTGTGCAGTGCTCCACGTATGTAGGTGTAACTGCAACGGGAATTTCCATTGCTTTTTTCCATCACTTCATTTAGGAAAAATGTAAAGTGTTAACTGTATTTTCTTTTGAAGGCCACAACAATTCCTCTGTGTACTGGATAAAACAACTCAGTGAATCTCAAATCCTTGTGATTGCCACAGCGTTACTTTTACTGACTGCTGCGGGCAGGTACTGAGATCTCCCCGGATTTCGGCGTGTGGGTGCTTGCCCTTGGTGCCTCTCGGCAGCGGTTCCCGTCGCCATTGAGCAAAGCCCTGGAGACGGCAGCAGCAGAGCTCATACCTCTCCCTGCCGCTGGTGCTAAAACCTACTGAGCTCTGCTCTACTGTGCTCTTCCCTGGAGTCTGGAAGTTTAACGTGACTCGTGATGTTTGTCATCAAGCTGTAACGTCCCAAGGCCCTGGTCCCAGACCAGGTCTGTTCGTGCAGAGAGGGTCGGGCTGAGCACCACCATGGGCTCCTTCTGCAGGTACCCATGCAGCATTTTGGCTGTGATTCTCTCAGGGCCGCAGCGTCACCAGCCGCAGCTGAGACACTCCCTGTGCTTCACAAATGCTCCTTTTCCAGATACCACTATGATTTGGTGGCAGTACAGCCCAGATTTCCCAAACACAGTTAGCAACGTTTCCCAGCCAGCTCCAGAGAGCTGGCTTCCCACATGGTTTCCCTAATAAACAAACATTGAAATTGCACAGGAAGAATATGTTTCGTTTAGAAATCTGCAATTTAGTCATATCATTTATTAGAAAATCTACTGAAGCTAATGCAAATTTCCTCCTTTTCTGCTACATATATTTGCATGCAATATGATATTTGCACTGTTGTGCCTTAGTGAACTTACCTCCTCTCATCTCAGGGGCAATTTCTTGGTTTCTTTAAGGTGGCCACTATATTTAGTGTTTATCCCTGGGGTCCTTCTGAGCTTGAGGAGAACAGCAGCAGGTATGCCAGTAGAGCTCTAATAAACTTCTGTGGATACTGAGAAGCGAGTATCCCCCCAGCCCACAGTTTTGTAGCTAGCAGCACTCCGCAGAGCCTAGTAAAAAAGACATTTGAAGCCAGTATTTAAAGTGGGAACACCAGATAGTGTTAATCTGTTAACTGTTCCCTGGAATAAGATTCTCCCAGAAACTCCTAGAAAGGAGACTCTCTTTCTTATAAGATTCTCCTAGAAAGGTGAAGTCAGGAAGACTTTCCAGGCTTCGGGGCTCTCTGTCCATTCCCTCTCAGGTAGGAGGATTCACTCTGTAAAGCAATGGGAGAAGTAAATGCAAGTTTCTACAGCTTGCCTAGCTGTAGGTCCAAGACATGCCCAGGACTTTGCCTGCAGCCCAAATTAAAAAGACGTCTGCAGTGCAGCTAACGGCACTGCTCAGGCAGGAGTGCCCCGGCGGTGAGCACATTTCCAGGCAGAAGCCCACCTGGTTTCTAGTAGGACTTTATCAAAGTCGACAGATGCGATATTTATTCCGGCCATATTGGCAAATTATAACAGAAATTGTTTCCTGAAAATGTCCCTGATTTATTTTATTTATACCCTTCCAAATCAGTTCAGGGAGTGTAAAGACTGTAAGGTGGGTAGCCCTAAAGGTGAAGCTTGCTGCAGGCAGCACTGCTGAGCTACACTCCACTTCCAGGTGTTTCTGGGTCCTCCTCACTGAGATACCATCATCCTGGGCAGAAATAACATGGTATCCACTAGCACCGTGCTTCACCAGAGCCGCCAGCAGGTTACAAGCGTTGGCAGCAGCCCCACCAAGTGCCCCATGGCTGATGGGGGACTCCTGCTGCCTGCATCACTTGCCCTGCCGTCCCTGCTGCAAGGGCGTAGAGGTGGGAGTGACAGCATCTCCTGTCCCAAAACCTTTAAACAACACAATGTCCTTCCAGAAGAAAAGTGTAACTGTCCGTAAATGCTGGCTACGAATTGAACAACTGGGTGTAATCCTACAGCTTATGTGAAGCAAGAAGTCATAGAATCATCATAGAATCATAGAATGGTTTGGGTTGGAAAGGACCTTAAAGACCATCTAGTCCCACCCCCCTGCCATGGGCAGGGACACCTTCCACTAGACCAGGTTGCTCAAAGCCCCATCCAGCCTGGCCTTGAACACTTCCAGGGATGGGACATCCACAACTTCTCTGGGCTATATAGTCTTTTCTAAGTCTAACTTTGAAAACAGTCTAACAGTCTAACTGTTAATTTAGCCCTTGAATTTAATTACATATCTCAAAGATATTCTGAAAACTACCCCTGTTACATGACCTAAAGGGAAAGCTGTAATCATGCTGGCAATGAGAAGGTAAAAATGACCCCAGTGAAGCAAAGTGAGGGTAATACCCAGAGACACGTTGTGGTCAAAAATCACAAATGAAAGTGTTGGTGCATGATGGCTCCTCATCATTGACTTCCAAGAGTTTGTGTTCTGGCTGGAAAAATGCTCATTTATAAAATATTTAAGCAATAACAGCTGTTCTTACCCTGGAGAAAAGTCCAAGCTCCTATTAAATGCAATTAGATCAAAAGAAAGTGGGTTTTTAGGAGGATGATGGTACAGATTTTGGTGAAGGCATCTTAAAAAGTGCCTCGTTACCTGACTACAGCCAGTCCATGTGGAAGTGAGGAGTCGCTTTGTGTATGTTGCTCTGGCAGGTCATGTTCAGAAGACGAGGCTGGGGGCAGCGGGGAAGAAAGTGTGAAGGAGTGAAGCCTATTACCATCGCGTCTCTGAAATGTTCTGCTTTCTACCCACTCTGATTTGCGCTGGGGAAGCAGCTGTGCCAGGATGACCTCAAGCTCTCCAACATTTTTCAGTTCAGTTTACTCTTTC
>NW_008825615.1:15493524-15499057 GCF_000699105.1 Pygoscelis adeliae
TCCCTTAAACCATTTACTAGGTTGGACTATACGCCTTCCCGTCCGTTCCCATCCATGCACGCACAGGCAGTGCTGGACATCTATCTAATCCCTGCCAGCTTACTCACAACATGGGCATTCAGAGGCCAAGAACTTGCAGTATTTTTCTTGGCGGTGTAAGGGACTGGGACTCCTTGCCCAGAGACCGTCACACAGTTGCCTAATGAAAAACAGGAAAGCCTTCCAGAAAAAAAACCTCTCCACCGAGGGGAAGCAAGGCTCGGCATCACCCACATTTCATCCCCTTCACCCCACCCTGCAGTGTTCCTGTGCGTTACTCATCCCTCTGGCATCAGCTACAGCGCGGCTGATTTTAAATAGCAGTAGGGCAGAGGATCGCCAGGGATGTTATCAGAGGGGGGCTAAGCCACCAGCCAGCTCCAGAGCCCTCCTGATTTTGGTGAGCAGGAGGATGTGGCTGTGTAGTGCTTTGTCTCAGACACAAACTGGAGCACTGACACAAACCACTTCTGCCTGTAA
Organism: Pygoscelis adeliae; assembly: GCF_000699105.1. Taxonomy (NCBI): domain Eukaryota; kingdom Metazoa; phylum Chordata; class Aves; order Sphenisciformes; family Spheniscidae; genus Pygoscelis; species Pygoscelis adeliae. Next base: position 15,494,044 of record NW_008825615.1, read on the forward strand.
TTTCTCACCCCAGCAGGGTGAACTAGAGCAATGCAATACAAACTCTGATGTGATCCCTGAGCTACGACAGCGTTAACATTGCCAGCAAAGCGAAATAACCCCGGCACAGAGAGTGGAAAACCAGCCAGGGTCCTCGCTGGGGTGTGCTCATGGCGCAGGCAGGGATGAGGTCAGGAAAAGCTCGTTGCTAAGCCCAGGGCCAGCCCTAGGTGGCCTCCTAAGTTAAGAGGCAATGCAGTGAGCTGGAGAGAGAAAATAGCTGTTCTCTGGGGAATAAAGAGAAAAAGGAGCCAGAGCCACAACGGTATTTCGGGTCCAAATCCTCTGTGGATTTTGGCCCAAGTGTCTACTCATGGGCTTAGCCCCAGCCCACGCGAGCGGTGCAAACCTCTGCATGTCCCGGTGGCCCGGGCACTGCTCGGGGAGCTCATCAGAGCAGCTACGGCGACTCTGCAGCCCTCGCCTGCTGCTTTCTCCCGGGGAAAGGGCGGAGGGGAGCTGAGGCTGGTGGTGGGGCTGTCCGGGGGGACCCCAGCCAGGAGCCCTCTGGGCAGACGTGCTGTGTAAATGTCCTACGAGCAGGGCAGACCTGGTGCATGTTTTTTAAAGGGTATGCCGTAGCAGAGCCTAGAAATTAGGCCAGCCTGTCCCTTTCAGACATCCAGTTCAGCTACACAATTGCACTGCTGAGAGCAAAATTGCCACTGTCTGAATTAAAATGTGTAACATCCAAGTGCTTCTAGACATGACACATCCTGAACAGCCATGTGTTGTGAACAGAATTCCCCTTTCAAATGCAGTTAAGTCTTGCTCTTAAAATAGTCACTTCTAGACAACAAACTTCACTCACTGTTTTAAAAAAACTGTCTGAGCCTCCTCAGCGAATGGCACAAAATAACATATTTCAGATTTTTGTCTTTTCCCCTTTATTTACGGCACAGCCTGACCGACACAAGTCCCACTGTTTCTTCTGGGTGAGGGATGGGGCCATTTCCAGAGGCACATGTGAAAAGCAGAGCTCCGGAAGGGAGCGTCCACATGTTCCTGGAAACTCATTCTGACCTTCCGCTTCCCAGTCATCTCAGCATACGTGGTGTCGTCGGTATCTGCCCATTCCCACTCAGGCCACGAGGCCTGAGTTCAAAGATGTGGCATGGCTAGGAGAGGGCAGTCCCGCAGCCCGCTTCAGTCCCTCTGGTTGTGACTCTGGCTTCCAGCAACGCAACGTGTTTGGCTTTGCCGTGAGCTGATAAAATGTGATGCTTGCCCTGAATCCAAACCCAGCACTAGGACAAGATGTTATTTCTCATCCTACCTTGGAAAAGCAAAATCCATGCACCAGAAAGGAAACTTGGAAGATTCAAACTGTGCAACAAGAGTATCCAGAGAAAAGCTTTGCAGGCTGCTGTGTTTCTCGCTGGCTGCCTTCTGTGCTTGTGTGTTTTTACAAAGCTTTGTAATGGTTTTCAAGATATACCAGGGCAAGCTGTTCTCCGGGGGGGAGGAATGCTTCCTCCAGGACCATGCTGTCCAGAGGAGCGGACAATCTGCCAGGGGCATCGCTGGTCAGGATGTCAGGACGTCAGCACATCTGTCTTCTGTTTCCAGCTCTGCTTCCATCCTGAAAGGGAGGTTTTATCTCCTTTTTGTCCTTATGCAGCCAACAGAGTTTTGTAGTGTGAAAACTTTGGTGCCAAACACGTTTGCTGTTCCAATAACATGCTACAGCACTACACAGTTAGATCCACGCATTTTAACAGGAGGTGCTCTAGATGCTGGTCTAGAAGAGCCCATGGGATGATGTGGTGTAGTGAGTCTGATGCTCTAATTGCAATTAAAGTGAAAAGCATTATGATCGATTTTATCATCAAACCACTCTCTGTCTTTACATTTCCATGGCTGTGCCCACAGTTCGAGAGAGATGACACAGGGACAGCCTTGCAAACCCATTTCCTGTCTTCTATCAGAAACAAATACAGAGCACGTATAAATTTGGTCTGTACTAGCTACTTCCTTGCAAGCAACAAACAACTTTTACTGGTGGACCCCACTGGCAGTAAGGACTCATAATCAGTCAGATTTTGTTTATCTGATACCTACTGTGAGAAGACATCTGTAGGCTGTGCCCTGGGACACCACAGGCTGCATGTGCCTCCCAGGGGACATTACAAATAGCACTGAAATCACTAAATACTAGTGCTGTGTCTTCATGGCATACCTCCAGTTGGAGATCAGCTGCTATGACAGGCCCTACAACAGGAGCTGGTGATTTAGCAGCCACTTTCAAAAGCTCTTTCGATGGGGTAGGAAACACTGACATAACACAAAGTTCCCAGTTTTGTGACCTGCTTGATGATTTCTGTCTGGATAGGAATGAGTTAAAAATCTGAATTCCTGTGTACCCAGCAAATCCCAGCCGCTATGTCCTAGTGCTCCCATGAGCTCTGCCCTCTTCAAGAAGGAAAGCTGAACCTCGTTGAGAGGAGCTGCAAAGATGGCTTTCAGGGAAAAAGGCTAGTTTCATCATTACTTCCCTCTTTGCCAGGCTTACCTTCTCCTTCAGGATGCCCCCCTCTAACTCCCTCTCTCTACCCAGGTAGGACATCTCCATGGTTGAGTCTCCTGTCCAAATGCTTCTTTTGCTCTGGTGTAAGCTCTGCCTCCTGATTTTACCCTGCCTGCCTCAGAGCAAGGCAGCTGCCTGCCCCTCTGCAGCTGCACACCAGCAACCCCACGCCCTAAGGATGCAAAGTGGGACACTATGCCTGCTTCCCACTGCCCAAGTGGCAGAAGAGACAGAAAAACCTGTGCAGCCAGACACAGGCGTGAGTCACCCAACAGTCCTCTTAAAATGCCTCATTACTTGTCATAACAAAGGAAGACACTGCAAGGCTTAGGCAGCCTGGACATGGGGACCGAGTGCCCAGGCTACAAGCCTGTGTGTGGCTTTCTTGTCCGTGGTTGACAAAAAAAAAAAAAAAAAAAAAGGAAGAAGGAAAAGAGGGAGATGGTGAAGAGGTCCAGTTTGGCCAAGCTCAGCTTATCTGACAGCTAATCCTAAAGAAACAAGCTGAGATTTCAGTGTGAGCAGAAGGCAGGTCTGGCATAGAGAGTGAGCTGTAAATTGTCTGCAAGGAGACAGGCAAATGAAATTCTTATTTTATCCAGAGACAGGAGAACAGACTGCAGAAATGGAGACCCACAGGCCATGTAAGAGAGGTGAGAAGATGAGGAGAACCCACCAAAGGCAACCTGATAAGGCGAGGAGATAGTCAGGAGGGAACCCAAGAGTGGGCAGAACAGGAGAAAACCAGGGAAGATTAGATAGTGGGGAGAGTTCAGCAGTGTCTGTGAAGCCTGGTGGTCTAAGGGAGATAAGGCTGGCATATTATTTGGGATGGAAGGCCTTTTTGTTTGCAGAATTTTACCTTAAAAAGAAAATAAATAAAAAAAAAGAAAAGCTCCTCTAATTTTGAGCCACTCCTTACAACTTAGACATCCTCAAATGATTGCCAAGGAATGCTTTCGTATTCTTACCTCATTAGCTTTGGCACACGGCAAGGCGGGCAGGAACTCCTCTGTGTCCGGCTACTGTGGAACCGGTTTTTGACATGCAACTGGCAACTCTTTTCCACAAATCCTAGCAATTCCTTCTTCCCAAGAGAAGCTGGGGTTTCCATTCTCCCTTTGCTTCTTTGTGTGTGGCAGATAGAAACTGAAAAGGAATGAAGCATTTCTGCGGTAAAATGGTAATTTTACAGGGAGACCGTGCCGCTGGCCATGCCTCAGTCGAAATGTCAGGACTTGGCACTGAGGAGAGGGAGCTTCTCGCAGGTGAGGCTGGAGAGCAGCTGGCTCCAACACAACTGATGCAGCACTGCGACGATGGCTGTGTGTCTTGCTGCCATGAGACAGCGGCTGAAAGTTTGCATCGTTCATGGCAGCAATCCTAACACAAACTTTGGCTTTTGCAGGCTTACAGCAATTTTTTATCTAGATAAAAAATTGGGAGTGATAAAAGTCCATTTATGTCAACAGTTTTTTCCAAGATGGGTTGAGGCATCAGGCCCTTGCTCATATGTTGTCTTCTGCAGGGGTCTAAGTTCCAGACTCACCTTGCATTTGACCTCCAATTTCTCAGGTGTCTCAGCACACACCCCTCCAGACAGAGGGGAGCACCAAGAGACCTGTGTAGCTCCAGTCACTGCCCAAACCAGCAATGCCCAAGTCCCAGAGGGACTCAGTTTGGAAGGTAAGCAACAGGCAATGGCAATCCACAAATTGCAATAGTGGCCACTTTCTGTTTTTCAAGAAGGGCTTAGCAGAAAAAGGTGTTGTCTCAAAGTTCATATGAGACCCTTGTGGTTAGGGCACTTCTCAGAAAGTGGAAGGTCAGATGCTCTGCTGCCTCAGAGGGTTCAAATACACATAATCTCCACACAGAGTACCTAAACCAATTCCTTAATATCTTTTCTAAGGGGTCTTTGGAAAGGATGGAAATTCTCCATCCTCCTTATTGGACTTTGCTACCACAGAGAACAAAACAGAAGATATTTTTAAACCTCTGTATAAATATGAAGTGTGCTGACATCTTCATTACTGTGCAGTGTTGTTCCTGCCTAATCTCAAAAAGCATAAAACAGAGTGAAAGATGGCCAAGGCCAAAGGGGATTTTCAGAAAAACAGAAGGTCTTTCATAACAAGGGACACAAAGTAAGCTAGCACTTGTTTCTCTTGGAAAATAGGCATCCGGGGCAGGGGGGTATAACATGAGAGGGCTACATAAAATTAAATAATCTAAGTAAATTGTGGAACTGATCACTGCAAGATGTTATGGAGGCCAAAATATAGAAGGGTTCAGCAGGTGATTAGCCAAATTAATGGAGAAGATGTAGCTACAGTAGCTAGATAGTGGCATCATCAACATTGTCATTACTATTATTGTTATTATCTGTTTTAATATTCAGCATTCTGATTTCTGTGGTCTGGGTGCCATCTCTGTCTGAGGAAATCC
>NW_008825615.1:15499138-15501574 GCF_000699105.1 Pygoscelis adeliae
CTAAGCATCCACATCTGCCAGGGAGAAAACATTGGCTCTCTGGTCTGACTAAGTTACGTTCTTACACAATTCAACGTTAATTGAGAAGAGGGCATAGGAGAAAGAAAGGACTGCAGCCTAGCAGGCAGGTGTTAGGTTAGGAGTCCTGGGTTTTGGGAGCTAGATCAGTATTCAAGCAGGCACTAGTAGAGTACAGAAAAAGAGTATATGGGCCACTCAGACCTCTCCCCTAGCAGGTAAACTCCCAATCACCAAGCCTACACATGCCCTCCTCTGGTGGGAGCCTTGACCACGCCTGGTGGCTCCTCCTGTGGGGTGGTTGTTAGTGGCTGAGCATGCAACTGAATTAAAGTCTTCACCTTTCTGGGTGAGCCCTCCAACCACAATAGTATTGCACAGAAGACTAGACCAGCTGCAGCCATATTGCTGTGTTCCTTGACAGAAGGGTGAAGCCTGCCCAGCCCTCTCAGCAGTCACGCAGAACAGGTGGATGTGTCGTCTCCTGAGAGGAGTCAGGGCTCTCATGGGGCTACCTCTCTAACAGCCTTGACTAAGTGGGATGTAAGGAAAACCTCAGTGTTTCCTATTGACTTTGCTATACAGCAGCATTTTCAACTGTTTTGCTCCATGCTCCTGCTCTAGTTGAACTCAGTCATTCATACCCTTCTCCCTAACTACTCAAGTAATGTATTAATCTGCCTGTAGTTGCTCTTTCTCATGCCCCAACTACCTTCCCAATCATGTCTTATAACCTGATTAACAGGTACAGCCCACATCTTGGGAAACACTGTTCTAACAGCCTGTTAACGTTAACTAGCCCCTTTGATGGAAGTACTGGTTGCTTTGAACCATGGAGATACTTAATCCTACCCATGAGGTAGAAAAAGAGTTTGGGGCTCACATATAGTCCTAGGAAAGCAAACAGTCCTGGCTTGCCATATATGCACAGAAAACATATGGTTAGCTTACTCCCTGCATGGTCCTAGCCTGAGCTCACCAGCACTCTGCAGGCATGGCTCAAGAGTTACACAGGCAGGCAGGATGCGGCCACACTGCTCAGAGCAGGGAGAGAGTTTAGCTGTACGGACACAAGTTGCGCTGGCCTCAAGGTGAGTCAGCCCCCTTGGACCATTTCGTTTACTAGTACAGATGTAGCATATGTACCTCCCACCAACTTCCACTGGTGAGAACAGGCTGTATCTATAAATTAGGCATAATGACATCTAACTTTCACGTACCCAAATCTTTTCTTGGTTTTGCCACCAGACTCTCTACAGACCTAGAGGAATGTTATGTCTTTGTGGTTACATCCAGCAGTACTTGATGGCACATCATGTACTATACAGGACCCAAGGAGCCCTTCACAGATGAGGAGGCTGGTCAAGTACTGCAGCTCCAGGCAATGGCAAAGCCTCAGAAATTTATGATTCAACCTTGTGAAATCAAGCAGCGTTTGAGTCTCACATAACAAATGTTCTTTTTACACACTGTCTTCAAGTCCAGCTTTTTGTAAAACATCTGAAAAGCTACATCCAGACTTTATGTCTGAAATAGAAAACAGATGTGCTCATGCATGGAGAGTGTCTAATGTCACTGCCTGTTCCCTGTAGTGTGAGCAGGAACTGATTTGCTTTCCTGATAAAAGAAAGTGCAGTTCAAACACATAGCAATTTAGAAATTACAGAACAGAAGTACGTAACAGTTGAGGTTGGAAGGTACCTCTGGAGATCATTTAGTCCAACCCCCCTTCTCAAGGCAGGGTCAACTAGAACAGGCCACCCGGGACTGTGTCCTGACAGCTTTTGAATACCTCCAAAGGTGGAGACTCCACAATCTCTCCAGGCAACCTGTGCCAGTGTTTGACCACCCTCACAGTAAAAAAGTGTTTTCTTATTTCAGATGGAACCTCCTGTGTTTCGTTTTGTGCCCATTGCCTCTCATCCTGTCAGTGGGCACCACTGAGAAGAGGCTCTGCCTTCTTCATACTCTCCCATCAGGTATTTATACACACTGACAAGATCCCCCCTGAACCTTCTCTTCTCCAGCCTGAACAATCCCAGCTCGCTCAGCCTCTCCTCATATGACAGTTGCTCCAGTCCCTTAATCATCCCTCTGACACTTCATGGGACACCCTCCAGTAAGTTCATATCTTTCTTGTACAGAGGAGCCCAGCACTGGACACAGCACTCCAGGTGTAGCCTCACCAGTGCTGAGCAGATGGGAAGGGTCACTTCCCTCGACCTGCTGGCAATGCTTTGCCTAATGCAGCCCAGGATACCACTAGCCTTCTTTGCAATGAGGGAGAATTGCTGGCTCATGGTCTTGTCCACCAGGACACCCAGGGCTGTTGTGGTTTAACCTCGACTGGCAACTGAGCACCACACAGCCACTCACTCACTCTCCCCCACCCAGTGGGATGGGGAGAAAATCGGAAGA
>NW_008825615.1:15501758-15520651 GCF_000699105.1 Pygoscelis adeliae
ATGGAATATCCCTTTGGCCAGTTTGGGTCAGCTCTCCTGGCTGTGCCCCCTCCCAGCTTCTTGGGCACCTCCAGCCTTCTCAGTCAGTAGAGCGTGGGAAGCTGAAAAGTCCTTGACTAGTGTAAGCATTACCTAGCAACAACTAAAACATCGGTGTGTTGTCAACATTATTCTCATACTAAATCCAAAACACAGCACTGTACCAGCTACTAGGAAGAAAATTAACTCTATCCCAGCCAAAACCAGGACAAAGGCCTTTTTCTGCAAAGCTGCTTTCCAGCCAGCTGGCTCCCAGCCTGTACTGGAGCATGGAGTTATTCCTCCCCAGGTGCAGGACTTTGTATTTTTCTTTACTGAGCTTCATGAGATTCCTTTCTGCCCATTTCTCCAGCCTGTCCAGGTCCTTCTGAATGGCAGCATGACCATGCGGTGCCTCCGCCACTCCTCGTAGTTTTTTATCATCTGCAAACTTGCTGAGGGAGCACTCTGTCCCATCATCCAAGTTATTAATGAAGATGCTAAGTAATATTGGCCTTAGTATCAATCTCTGGGTACACCACTAGTGACTGGCCTCCGGATGGACTTTGTGCCACTGATTACAACCCTTTGAGCCTTGCAATTCAACCAGTTTTCAGTTCACCTCACTGTCTACTTATCGAGCCTATACTTCTCTGCTTGTCTATGAGGATGTTATGGGAGACAGTGCTGAAAGCCTAGCTAATGTCAAGATAAAAAACATCCACTCATCCACCAAGCCACCCATCTCATCATAGAAGGCTATCAGGTTGGTTAAGCACAATTTCTGCTTCACAAATCTATATTGACTACTCCAAATCGCTTTGATCACGTGAGGCTTCTTCCAGTTATCAGAAGAAGACCGCATCTGCTACTTCTTCCCAATTCAATGATCTGTACAACATACCCACAACAACATAACCCATGTTGATCTGTCCGCTGTTACAAAACGAATGATCATTCAGCTTCATGCGAGTTTCCAATCTAGTCCAGTGGTCAATGACTAAGTTATGGCAGAGACACACATGAACAGAGAGAGGAAAAGAGCTGAAAATGATGTCTCATGGTTGGTGCAGAGGGTGATGTTGCTTTTTGAGATTAGGCAGCCAGAACACTGCTCTGTGTGACAGAATATCATAGGTCTGCTCTGAATATCACAGAGTAAAATGTTTTAAGGCAAAGCAGTAAGGGATCCTCTCCAAGAGAGTTTTGTTGGGGCCTAAATACTGCATCGGAAAGTTTGGACAGGATGTAAGGAGCATGTCCTAATGTTCAGAAGGTGGATACTGTGCATGTCCCTCCTCCCTGTCTCCCTACTCCTCTGTTTCTGGGCATACTCAGGACCCACAGAGAAACCCAGCACCTTTAGAAAGCTGCAGGGCTGTGAGCAGTTCACACCTTTTACGTCTGGTACCAACCTGCAGCCAGGGGTAAGGCTGTGGCTGGCAGCAGAAAAGATCTTCCTTCCTCTGAAGGCCTGAGATGGAAAGAGTTGTGGAAAGAAGGAACAGAGAGAGCAGGTGGAGCACAGAGGGGAGAAGAAAGGACAGAAGGCAAAGGAGTTTTAATAGGAGTTCTCATACTTCCTCAAATTTGTACTGACAAACCTGATTGTATATATGAATGTTTTGCAGGGCCTTTACCTGTGTCAGATGGCAGATAGGTAGTCACATCAACAATTTGGTTTTAGTTGTTTCAGAACAAAGCATATCTCCTTATATGCCCACCTTGTGATGAATGATGCCCTCATATCCTCCCTCCCAAATACTCCCACTGGTGCTTGCTTTCAACTTCCAACTTGGTCCCCTTTCCCTAGACCATTTTCAGTGCTTGGAGAAACTTTCCTGGTCTTTTAAGCACAAACACATGTCCCCTCTTCCTTCAAATTCTCATTGTTCATATGGATTTCCACTGCAAGGCATGTTTCCAATGCTACTGACTTCACGGTTCACTCCTCAACTTCTACTAGTTGTATGGCATTTGTCTAAAAAAGATCGCACCTCAAAGCAGAGATGTGTTACCTGTGAAGTTTGTGCAGAGCCATGCAAACCATTGCCTGATGGTAATGGATGTCCAGAGCGTTTTATATCAAAATGAGACAGGCAGCCAAATTTTGGTTCTCTCACCTGTGTTGCTATAGAAGTGGAGTTACAGCACTGAGGTTACCTCAGCATTACACCAGCAATAAGTGACAGCAGAAAGTCATCCAGCAGGAGGGTTTTGCAATTGAAATGGGTAAACAGATTATCTTTTGTTGTTCTTATCTGCTTATCCATTCACTGGTAATGCCATATAACCTACACCTGCACTCAGGGTTTGTTTAAACATATAAAGGCAATATCCTTAAAGTGCTTTGCAAATACACTGAATTTATTTTGGGAAAAATTTTGTTTAACATTTTTATAAGAGGAAGGCAGACTAGGAGTACAGCATGCTTGCCTGCTGCCCAGTCCTTTCCACTACAGCAGATATTAGCATCAACTGGGTAGAGAGAGAAAGCTGTTTCTGAGGAGCATTTTTCCCTTTTGAATGTTGCATTTGAATTGTGCATTTTGCAGGAACAGGGAAAGTAACACAAAAGTCACAAAATGCATAATTTTGATAAAAGCTTCACCCTTTACAAAGTCCAGAAGGTACAGAAGGTGACTCTGCTGCATTTAGACCTTGTCCTTAAGTGTCCCTTTTGCAGGAGGTGTAAAAAAATGGCATATAATTTCAAATTACTGCAACGGAAGACAGTGGTTATTGCTCTACTGACACATATACTTACATACATCTTTCTGGCAAGGTAAAATAGCCTGCAGTGTATCCACATTTTAAAGCCTTTTCCCGCTGCCAGAGGACACAAAAGCATAATTAGGTCGCAAAGTGCTTTAAGTGGTTTCTCTTAAATTATTCTCAACTTTTGGTAGCTAAGATTAGCAAACAATTTAAGATTTTAAGGTGAAAACTATTCATTTGTGCTGTTTTCCTAGCAAAACCAAAATCATCTCTTGCTGCAAGCTAAATTTCTTGTGGATCCTGGAAGAACAAGTAAGAAATCAAGCAAAGGAGTGTGCAGACATTAGAGCTCATTCTTGTACTTCCAGTAAAGCCCTCCATGGACCACAAAAATACATTTGTAGCTATCATCGTATGTTTGGCTTCTGCAGTTCCTGCCCGGCAAGAAATACTGCACTAGCATATCCTTGGTAGTATTGTAAAAAATCACAAGATCAGTTTAGGAATATTTCAGTGTTAATAACCTTGTGCTTATCTAACAGGCTTATTCAAATGACCTCGGAGCAAACACTGAACTCGACAGCTGGGAGGGGAAAGAGGGAAACACGGCTTTTGGGAGAAGTGCAAGCGCACTCTGGCCACGCAGTGGCGGGACCTGGCTGCTTGCCAAGGTTGGGGAACGTTTCGCTGACAAAGACGGGAAGTGCTGATGCCATTTTCCCCCAGCAAGGCATTAAAACTGTTTCTCCCTGCTATTGATGCCACCATTTTCGAACATGCATTGAAAACAAAGGGTATTTGTTCTTACGGGTTTAAAAACATACAATTTGCTTTATATATAGCAAGAATAAATCTATTTAGTTTTTCTTATTTGTCAGACATGGTTCCCTTGGGGCTTACGACCATTCACGTTCAAACCCCAATTGTTTTCCCTTGTGTTTCCAGAGGTGGTTGGTTTTTTTTAAAGCAGTTGTTCCTCTCTAACTGGGTGGCAGCAGAAGTAAATCAGCTTCCACGTGTTTAGAAACAAAGGAATAATGAAACACTCAGCCAAGCTTGCCTCAACAGATCTTTTTTTTTAATATACTTTCAGGGCAATTTGCAACAGGAAAACTGCCCGAGAGCTCAGAGGATTTGGGAGGAGCTCTGAGCAGCAACTGTGACTCTCCTGGGAGATTAGGGGCCAGATCCTCCCCTCACTTAAGCTCCTGAAAGTCGTGCAACTGCCCAAACAGAGCTGGGAGAAGAATTTGATCCATTTTCTTGCAGAGGTATGCTGAGGGTAAATTACTGTGATTAATGAGTTACTGTTTGTCAACTGAAGCACGGTAACTGGACGCGTGACAGCCGGCTCCAGGTTTCTCAGCGGCGTAAGCAAAATTCAAGTGTGTGGCCACCCTGCTTATGGTCCTGGGAAGAGGTGGAAGAGCAAAGTGGGACCAGGGTGGGCCGGTGCCAGGATTTTGGGAGTGAGTGCAGCCAAGGCACGCAGCCCACGGCTCCCCCCGGCTTGCTCCTGTGGGCAGCCGCCCACCCTGCTTGTAGCATCGGTGAGTCCTGCCTTGTCTTCTCAGACTGTGGCAGTTGTGAGAGAAGACTTGTTATTTAAATCCCTGCAGCCAACAGGTTTTACACGATCATCCCGCGGGGTGACAGCAAACAGTTAGGTAATGGAGGCCAACTGTCACCTGGGAAACTGTCAAGGCACTTATGTCCGATTGCCTGCACACACCCTTCCTTAAATACTAGGTGGCATGCAGGGGTCTCTTCTGACTGGAAGCATGCAGCCTCTAATAAGGCTGGGGCCATATTTTGGGCCTTGAGAGCAATTTCCAGTTGTGTGACCTGAAACCATTGCAAAATTATTAACCGCCTTGCTTTAAGACATGAAAGAAATGACAGTGGCAGAGGGAGGAGGGCATCACCTACCTCCCGTCAGTCGGGAGCTGAAGTTGTGACACGGCACGAACACGTCTCCCTAGCATGCAGAAAGATAGCAAATTCAGTTCAAACTGTTGGAGGTAATTTCAGCAGGCAGTATGCAATCACATGGGCTGGAAAACAGCCAAGCCGCTGATTAGCACCCTACAAAAAAGTCGTTGATCAGTAATGATGAGGGCTATTTGATTAGCTGCTGCTGGGCTCTGAGCACAGGGTGCTGCGTTTCCCACCATGTTCAGCGGCTCTCCCACCATTTGCCCTTTGTACCATGACCAGCCGGAGAGCTGAGCAGAAGCGGTGACAGTCCCCGGCATCTTTTACTTCTGGTCTTTCCTTTGGGAGGAGGAGGATTTGGGTGCTTGGTGAAGCCGGGGAGACCGTTTGCCTTCAGCTGGCTGGACTGCTGGTGCTAGCAAATGTTTCCAAGAAAGCTAAGCTTACAGCTTCTATTGCTGTTTTAAAATAAGATATTTATGGTTCTGGGTTTTGCCATTGGTATTTCAAAAAGAGAATGTTAAAATAGATTGATATGAATGGCTCTATTCTTTACAGTTTTACAGTTTAGTTAGCCTGTTCAAAATGTCATCTTCTTTTCCAGACAGCATTTCCTTGTTACTATCTCTTCAAACCTTATCTGATTTCTTTCTGCTCCTCAGCTTTGTCCTTAAGAGAACTTCCTTTTTTTTTTTCTTTCCAGTGTTCTGCATCATTTCCACCAGCTTTCAGTTTTACTTTCTGAGCTTCTTTTTTGACTCTTTCTCAGCTAACTAAAATGAACAGCCAACACCATAAATATTTGTGATTTTAGTGATACTATATAATGTAAAAAGGAAGGAGGCACAGGAAGGAAGTACATATTTTTAGAAGAAAAAGAGGATGTTCTGCAAGTACCTGCAGAGAGAGGCCAGCAATGCTGGTAATGGTGTTGAAAAAAATTGTGTATGCAATGGGTGAATGCTTTTATGATCTGGATTTATCCGAGGAATGAATCCTGGCCTGATGGAGGAACTTTGGTCCTGACCACAGGGATCAGTCTGTTCTTAATTTAAGATGACAACATGGCCACACAAATTTAGTGTGAAGAAAGAGACTTCTGTGTTCCTCCTGTGAACACCCCCGTGCTGGGCTGTAAGGTTGCACTCAACAGCCATGGTTAGAAGAGTACAGACTGACAACCTAGAAGAGACATTAGTCAGTGGGACAGTCAGTGGGGGTAGAAAATCCCAAGCAGAGGTTCATGTTACTAACACAAAACTGCCCTGCAAATAGGTGAGACCAACAGATTAGATACTAGACAAGGATGGAGGCAATTTGGGTCCCAAACTTCTCATGTCCATTCAACCCCGCCACTGATTACAACCCTTTGAGCCTTGCAATTCAACCAGTTTTCAGTTCACCTCACTGTCTACTTATCGAGCCTATACTTCTCTGCTTGTCTATGAGGATGTTATGGGAGACAGTGCTGAAAGCCTAGCTAATGTCAAGATAAAAAACATCCACTCATCCACCAAGCCACCCATCTCATCATAGAAGGCTATCAGGTTGGTTAAGCACAATTTCTGCTTCACAAATCTATATTGACTACTCCAAATCGCTTTGATCACGTGAGGCTTCTTCCAGTTATCAGAAGAAGACCGCATCTGCTACTTCTTCCCAATTCAATGATCTGTACAACATACCCACAACAACATAACCCATGTTGATCTGTCCGCTGTTACAAAACGAATGATCATTCAGCTTCATGCGAGTTTCCAATCTAGTCCAGTGGTCAATGACTAAGTTATGGCAGAGACACACATGAACAGAGAGAGGAAAAGAGCTGAAAATGATGTCTCATGGTTGGTGCAGAGGGTGATGTTGCTTTTTGAGATTAGGCAGCCAGAACACTGCTCTGTGTGACAGAATATCATAGGTCTGCTCTGAATATCACAGAGTAAAATGTTTTAAGGCAAAGCAGTAAGGGATCCTCTCCAAGAGAGTTTTGTTGGGGCCTAAATACTGCATCGGAAAGTTTGGACAGGATGTAAGGAGCATGTCCTAATGTTCAGAAGGTGGATACTGTGCATGTCCCTCCTCCCTGTCTCCCTACTCCTCTGTTTCTGGGCATACTCAGGACCCACAGAGAAACCCAGCACCTTTAGAAAGCTGCAGGGCTGTGAGCAGTTCACACCTTTTACGTCTGGTACCAACCTGCAGCCAGGGGTAAGGCTGTGGCTGGCAGCAGAAAAGATCTTCCTTCCTCTGAAGGCCTGAGATGGAAAGAGTTGTGGAAAGAAGGAACAGAGAGAGCAGGTGGAGCACAGAGGGGAGAAGAAAGGACAGAAGGCAAAGGAGTTTTAATAGGAGTTCTCATACTTCCTCAAATTTGTACTGACAAACCTGATTGTATATATGAATGTTTTGCAGGGCCTTTACCTGTGTCAGATGGCAGATAGGTAGTCACATCAACAATTTGGTTTTAGTTGTTTCAGAACAAAGCATATCTCCTTATATGCCCACCTTGTGATGAATGATGCCCTCATATCCTCCCTCCCAAATACTCCCACTGGTGCTTGCTTTCAACTTCCAACTTGGTCCCCTTTCCCTAGACCATTTTCAGTGCTTGGAGAAACTTTCCTGGTCTTTTAAGCACAAACACATGTCCCCTCTTCCTTCAAATTCTCATTGTTCATATGGATTTCCACTGCAAGGCATGTTTCCAATGCTACTGACTTCACGGTTCACTCCTCAACTTCTACTAGTTGTATGGCATTTGTCTAAAAAAGATCGCACCTCAAAGCAGAGATGTGTTACCTGTGAAGTTTGTGCAGAGCCATGCAAACCATTGCCTGATGGTAATGGATGTCCAGAGCGTTTTATATCAAAATGAGACAGGCAGCCAAATTTTGGTTCTCTCACCTGTGTTGCTATAGAAGTGGAGTTACAGCACTGAGGTTACCTCAGCATTACACCAGCAATAAGTGACAGCAGAAAGTCATCCAGCAGGAGGGTTTTGCAATTGAAATGGGTAAACAGATTATCTTTTGTTGTTCTTATCTGCTTATCCATTCACTGGTAATGCCATATAACCTACACCTGCACTCAGGGTTTGTTTAAACATATAAAGGCAATATCCTTAAAGTGCTTTGCAAATACACTGAATTTATTTTGGGAAAAATTTTGTTTAACATTTTTATAAGAGGAAGGCAGACTAGGAGTACAGCATGCTTGCCTGCTGCCCAGTCCTTTCCACTACAGCAGATATTAGCATCAACTGGGTAGAGAGAGAAAGCTGTTTCTGAGGAGCATTTTTCCCTTTTGAATGTTGCATTTGAATTGTGCATTTTGCAGGAACAGGGAAAGTAACACAAAAGTCACAAAATGCATAATTTTGATAAAAGCTTCACCCTTTACAAAGTCCAGAAGGTACAGAAGGTGACTCTGCTGCATTTAGACCTTGTCCTTAAGTGTCCCTTTTGCAGGAGGTGTAAAAAAATGGCATATAATTTCAAATTACTGCAACGGAAGACAGTGGTTATTGCTCTACTGACACATATACTTACATACATCTTTCTGGCAAGGTAAAATAGCCTGCAGTGTATCCACATTTTAAAGCCTTTTCCCGCTGCCAGAGGACACAAAAGCATAATTAGGTCGCAAAGTGCTTTAAGTGGTTTCTCTTAAATTATTCTCAACTTTTGGTAGCTAAGATTAGCAAACAATTTAAGATTTTAAGGTGAAAACTATTCATTTGTGCTGTTTTCCTAGCAAAACCAAAATCATCTCTTGCTGCAAGCTAAATTTCTTGTGGATCCTGGAAGAAC
This sequence comes from Pygoscelis adeliae, assembly GCF_000699105.1. Lineage (NCBI taxonomy): Eukaryota > Metazoa > Chordata > Aves > Sphenisciformes > Spheniscidae > Pygoscelis > Pygoscelis adeliae. The sequence continues at coordinate 15,510,239 of NW_008825615.1, forward strand.
AAGTAAGAAATCAAGCAAAGGAGTGTGCAGACATTAGAGCTCATTCTTGTACTTCCAGTAAAGCCCTCCATGGACCACAAAAATACATTTGTAGCTATCATCGTATGTTTGGCTTCTGCAGTTCCTGCCCGGCAAGAAATACTGCACTAGCATATCCTTGGTAGTATTGTAAAAAATCACAAGATCAGTTTAGGAATATTTCAGTGTTAATAACCTTGTGCTTATCTAACAGGCTTATTCAAATGACCTCGGAGCAAACACTGAACTCGACAGCTGGGAGGGGAAAGAGGGAAACACGGCTTTTGGGAGAAGTGCAAGCGCACTCTGGCCACGCAGTGGCGGGACCTGGCTGCTTGCCAAGGTTGGGGAACGTTTCGCTGACAAAGACGGGAAGTGCTGATGCCATTTTCCCCCAGCAAGGCATTAAAACTGTTTCTCCCTGCTATTGATGCCACCATTTTCGAACATGCATTGAAAACAAAGGGTATTTGTTCTTACGGGTTTAAAAACATACAATTTGCTTTATATATAGCAAGAATAAATCTATTTAGTTTTTCTTATTTGTCAGACATGGTTCCCTTGGGGCTTACGACCATTCACGTTCAAACCCCAATTGTTTTCCCTTGTGTTTCCAGAGGTGGTTGGTTTTTTTTAAAGCAGTTGTTCCTCTCTAACTGGGTGGCAGCAGAAGTAAATCAGCTTCCACGTGTTTAGAAACAAAGGAATAATGAAACACTCAGCCAAGCTTGCCTCAACAGATCTTTTTTTTTAATATACTTTCAGGGCAATTTGCAACAGGAAAACTGCCCGAGAGCTCAGAGGATTTGGGAGGAGCTCTGAGCAGCAACTGTGACTCTCCTGGGAGATTAGGGGCCAGATCCTCCCCTCACTTAAGCTCCTGAAAGTCGTGCAACTGCCCAAACAGAGCTGGGAGAAGAATTTGATCCATTTTCTTGCAGAGGTATGCTGAGGGTAAATTACTGTGATTAATGAGTTACTGTTTGTCAACTGAAGCACGGTAACTGGACGCGTGACAGCCGGCTCCAGGTTTCTCAGCGGCGTAAGCAAAATTCAAGTGTGTGGCCACCCTGCTTATGGTCCTGGGAAGAGGTGGAAGAGCAAAGTGGGACCAGGGTGGGCCGGTGCCAGGATTTTGGGAGTGAGTGCAGCCAAGGCACGCAGCCCACGGCTCCCCCCGGCTTGCTCCTGTGGGCAGCCGCCCACCCTGCTTGTAGCATCGGTGAGTCCTGCCTTGTCTTCTCAGACTGTGGCAGTTGTGAGAGAAGACTTGTTATTTAAATCCCTGCAGCCAACAGGTTTTACACGATCATCCCGCGGGGTGACAGCAAACAGTTAGGTAATGGAGGCCAACTGTCACCTGGGAAACTGTCAAGGCACTTATGTCCGATTGCCTGCACACACCCTTCCTTAAATACTAGGTGGCATGCAGGGGTCTCTTCTGACTGGAAGCATGCAGCCTCTAATAAGGCTGGGGCCATATTTTGGGCCTTGAGAGCAATTTCCAGTTGTGTGACCTGAAACCATTGCAAAATTATTAACCGCCTTGCTTTAAGACATGAAAGAAATGACAGTGGCAGAGGGAGGAGGGCATCACCTACCTCCCGTCAGTCGGGAGCTGAAGTTGTGACACGGCACGAACACGTCTCCCTAGCATGCAGAAAGATAGCAAATTCAGTTCAAACTGTTGGAGGTAATTTCAGCAGGCAGTATGCAATCACATGGGCTGGAAAACAGCCAAGCCGCTGATTAGCACCCTACAAAAAAGTCGTTGATCAGTAATGATGAGGGCTATTTGATTAGCTGCTGCTGGGCTCTGAGCACAGGGTGCTGCGTTTCCCACCATGTTCAGCGGCTCTCCCACCATTTGCCCTTTGTACCATGACCAGCCGGAGAGCTGAGCAGAAGCGGTGACAGTCCCCGGCATCTTTTACTTCTGGTCTTTCCTTTGGGAGGAGGAGGATTTGGGTGCTTGGTGAAGCCGGGGAGACCGTTTGCCTTCAGCTGGCTGGACTGCTGGTGCTAGCAAATGTTTCCAAGAAAGCTAAGCTTACAGCTTCTATTGCTGTTTTAAAATAAGATATTTATGGTTCTGGGTTTTGCCATTGGTATTTCAAAAAGAGAATGTTAAAATAGATTGATATGAATGGCTCTATTCTTTACAGTTTTACAGTTTAGTTAGCCTGTTCAAAATGTCATCTTCTTTTCCAGACAGCATTTCCTTGTTACTATCTCTTCAAACCTTATCTGATTTCTTTCTGCTCCTCAGCTTTGTCCTTAAGAGAACTTCCTTTTTTTTTTTCTTTCCAGTGTTCTGCATCATTTCCACCAGCTTTCAGTTTTACTTTCTGAGCTTCTTTTTTGACTCTTTCTCAGCTAACTAAAATGAACAGCCAACACCATAAATATTTGTGATTTTAGTGATACTATATAATGTAAAAAGGAAGGAGGCACAGGAAGGAAGTACATATTTTTAGAAGAAAAAGAGGATGTTCTGCAAGTACCTGCAGAGAGAGGCCAGCAATGCTGGTAATGGTGTTGAAAAAAATTGTGTATGCAATGGGTGAATGCTTTTATGATCTGGATTTATCCGAGGAATGAATCCTGGCCTGATGGAGGAACTTTGGTCCTGACCACAGGGATCAGTCTGTTCTTAATTTAAGATGACAACATGGCCACACAAATTTAGTGTGAAGAAAGAGACTTCTGTGTTCCTCCTGTGAACACCCCCGTGCTGGGCTGTAAGGTTGCACTCAACAGCCATGGTTAGAAGAGTACAGACTGACAACCTAGAAGAGACATTAGTCAGTGGGACAGTCAGTGGGGGTAGAAAATCCCAAGCAGAGGTTCATGTTACTAACACAAAACTGCCCTGCAAATAGGTGAGACCAACAGATTAGATACTAGACAAGGATGGAGGCAATTTGGGTCCCAAACTTCTCATGTCCATTCAACCCCAGCCCACTACCCTTCCTGACAGGTAAGAGCAAGTCTCCGTAATGATGCAGGCTGTGATGCTGTGCCAAGTGTGGCATCAGGACTGCCACGTCTAGCACTGGCTGCTAGAATTAAAATAATTAAATTTGATTTTTAATAAAAATCTGGACTCTCTAAACACAAAAAGAGACTTGTAGCTCTCTCACCAACCAAAGCTTCTGCTAATGATACCTACTGTACAAATACTGTGCTCAGTAGAGGGGGGGCTCTGAATAATGCCAATTGATTTCCTTCCTTAAGGTCCATGGTTTGCAGAAGAAGCCTCATAAGGTACCTCCTTTCCAGTCCTTATTTTCCTTTGCAAAACCGTGTTCAGGACTTCACTCCTTCGGTTCGTTCTGGGAACCCTGTGCTGCCTTCCTTCCCACCTCCGCCGTGCACCCCAGAAAGATGCTTGCTGTGGCCTGGTACCGCTTGCCCTGAAGCAGGGCAGGACACATTTGCACCTCATCTAAGGCTAAAGCAATGTAAAGAGGGCATGATACAAATAGTTAGTCTCTACAGATCTGCTGTAGCCTCTACCTTTGACCTTATCAGCAGCTCAAGCTGCCCCCCGGGCACCTCCTCAGGTACCTCCCCAGGCACTCCCAGGAAAGGAGGGAGCTTGAACCAAGCCAAGCCCAGCTTGTCCCTGGATTTAACCGAAACCTCTTGGCCTCACAGGCAAAAAACATGCCTTGAAGTACCTCAGGGAGTGGCCCGCAACAGCACATCCTGAGGCAAGAGGCCAAGAGGCAGCGCTGACTAAGGCCGTGGAAAACAAAACACGGGCTTCCCGGCAAGGGCTGGGCCGAACGCCCGCACCTGAGCCGCCACGGCCGCTCTCTGAGCGGGCACCGCGATGGGAGCGCCGCTCCCTGCATCACGATTCAGCTGGTGAGCACTGACCTACAAACCCGGGGTGACCCTGCTCTCCAGCCATCATTTCTGGTATCTGTAATGTCACTCCTCTACTTACGGTTTTTACAGAATGCAGAAGCGTTGTCTGGTAGATAAAACTGAACTGAATACAGAGTTTGTTTTTTTCCCTTCACAAGAGATGTTTTTTCAGATAAAATGGCATTTAAACAGGGCACATGATAAATATAGGGTTTTTAATAGCTTTTACCCAAAGTGATGTAATTAGTCATGATCCAAGAACGGTTTGCCACATGAAATCCAATTTTTAGTTGTTGTCTAAATCAATGCGAGGCTCATTCCTTCTGCTGTTAAAATCAATGGCAATTTAAGTTTAAGAAGAATCTGGGCCCTGGTCCTGTGAAAATGTAAACCAGATCTTTCCCTCTTGGCCCTGCTCTTTTTTAAAAAAGAAACCCAGCAAACCTGCACCATGTTAAGTTTCCCTCTCTTCTAAATATATGTTTCTAAAGAGGTTTCAAAAAATATTTCACTCTTTTGACTGAAATGTTTCCTTTATAACATATTACCCATAGAGCTGCATCTGTGGCATTTCAGCAACTGTATGTGAATTTCCCAAAGTACATAGCACTGGACAGCTTTCGTGCAGGTGATGGTTTTTCGTAGCCGTGTGACTTACTTTGGGGGCTCCTACCCTGTGTATCCTAACAAGCCTCAGGGACATTCCTGAGACCCTGGGAAGCGGAGCCATCGCTCCCACCACCTGTGGACATGCTGCAATTTGCACGGGCCAGTCACGGCACTAATTTGCTCTAAGACTTCACTGACAAATAGAAAAAATGATTGAACTGAGAGAGATCTAGTCAATACATGCTATTGTAGAGCTGCTTTCTTTCAGTTCTAGTTGTACGAGATCTGACAGCATGGTTTTCTTCTGCCTTGCAAATTCAGCCAAAGAAAGAGGAGATAATGCAGGGAAATAAACCTTTGAGGAGAAAAAAAAAAAAGAATACAAAAGAATAAAATCAGAAAATGTATTAAGTGTCTGTTTTCAAGAGATTGCAAGCAATTAAAGCAGAAAAAGAAGTCTATATTTTCAAAAGTCTACTTGAAACGAAAGGTGGAAATGAGAGGTCTAATCCTAGGTACCTTCTAGAAAAGGAGATCGTCAGCAGGAGCAAATTGCAGTAAGCACGTAGCACCCACACCTGTGTCTGCAGTGATGACTGACACCGTAGTTCCATGATCTTTAATCCAGCGCAAGCGTTCACTCAAGCAGGAAGGGATGGTCCTGTCTTCCCCCTGCTCCCAGCTCTCATTCCCATTCTCTCCCTTGCACCCACACCAATGCTCATGCAGTCTGCCAGAGCCTAATACTCTCTGAAGAGGTTCTTTCTGATATCCCGTATGAGCAGGGTTTAATGTTTTAATCCTAAATTACTTATCTGAAGATATTTGACATTACACAGGACTTTGATTTAGCAGACCAATACAGCAATATACTGAAATCACAACACAAGCATAATATAGCAATTGCAATACACAGCTGAATCACAATACAAACACGAATCCCATTACCGTTCTCTATACGCTCACCATCATGATGCTGGGCATCTCCAGTCGCCAGGAAGAAATAGATGGGTTGAAGCCAGCTCAAGGCCATTGTCCTCTTCACAGTTAAGTTTGCTGGTTCTTTGATTTTTATATTCCATGCTGGGCTGAGACATATATACACTTCCCCCATGCTGGTCTGGCTGGCTCAGGAAGATAATTTCTACTCATTATTTTAGGGCAGGCCAATTACACAACCAGTTGACCCACTCAACTGATACAGTGGTCTATCTACAGCAAAGGTCACCCTCCAGTCCCCTTGGTGTTGAGATAAGTTCAGCTTCCTTTATGACAGCAGTGGTCACTTCCTACGTTCTTTCCTGAGTTTCATGACCACACCATCCTCGCCTACCTCCTGCGAGCCTTTTTCCACAGCAGGGGTTCGTTGATTGGTCACACAGCCATATGGACCATGCTTATTCATTTAATTAAGCATGCCAGGAAATGTGGCCAGGCACTGGAGCTCAGGCATCCATGCTTAAATAAGAAGAGCAATGCCTTCTGGCCATCTTCCAGCTGAGTTCCCAAGTTCCCGGGCATGATCCAGAGGTTAGGACAAGGAGGCATCACTCTTAACTGAGAGGCTGCGTGTGAACACCCTGCTGCGGGTGGTCACTCTACAGTGAGTCTGACAGTGTGGGCACAGGCATCCTCAGTGCCAGAGAACAGCCTGGGACAAGTCTGATTCCCTCACGTTGGTGTAGCTTTCTGCAAATCTTCCTTGCTTGTGCTGGGTTAGATTCCAGCCAGGGTTCAACCCCGAGATCAGGTGAACGACAACGAGGGACACCTGGAACAAGCGGTTGCAGTAAGTGACGGGTGAAGTAGCAGACCAGGCCTTTGACAGCAGCCAGACTAAGCTGACTGTGGCACTATAGCCTGAAAAAAGATGTCACAGGCACTGTTGAGGTGAATAAGTGCAAGGCTCTCCAAAGAAGACCCCATCTTCTTGGGGAGAAAGGGCTCAGTGGAAAGCAAAAGAGAAACACAGAAAGATCAGATAGGCCAAGATATTGCAGGGAGCTACTCCACAGCTATAAGCCTACAGTCACTTATTCCAGCCCCTCCTTAGTCTTTCAGTTACCAGGATGTCCATGTAAGTTGTTAGTTTTCAAGGGAAGGGACCCATCTTACTGACCTGTGGTCTGCTTGATGCATTCTGGGGTTTACCAGGAATGAAAATTGTACACAGACAGTCCATCAGGCGAAAGCTGAGTTTAAATAGCCAAGCTTCATTTTCCTAGAAGCCTTTACCCCCTGTTTAAGCTAAAACAGGATCTGGACAACAGATGAACGTCTTTACTGCGCCCTACGCGGGCAGGTTGCTGGCACAGTTCTGCATGCATGCTATTAGGTGCAGGATGCTGTACTGCAATCATGAACTAGGGATGCATATTTTATAAAGCTAACGTTACGTACGTAATTCATTTGGGGAGCGTAAGCTTCCCCTGCGGATTCATGACAAAATACACACTACGTATTGTAGAGTATATCGGTGCAGTAGGAAACACTGATTAATGTACATATTAAACACATTAACTAGTCCGTGGTGCTAATATACACAGAGCAGAGTTCAAAGCCTTTCAGTGCCTGTGTGGCCTGTCCTGCCACCCCTGGGGACAGTCATCCTTTAAAGCCCGGGTGCTGGGAACACTAAGCCTCCTCGTCAGAGCAATGGTCCAAATGAAATCAGATGACTGCGGCTTTTGAGTTGGTCTGACAGAGGCTAGGATTGAGGAAAGGGTAGGGGAAAGGCAAGCAGCATATCTTGAAATAAAACACAGGATCCAAGCATAACAAAGCTATCTGTTGGAAGCAAGAAGGTTAAAAATCCTGCCCCCAGGTCACAGCCCACGGGAGCTCCTCACCGATGGGGCAGGACTTCACCGCAGCAGGCACAGTGCAAACACGGCTGAGGAAGAGACGCGCCACATCAGCCCACCTTAGTGTTCAGGCACTCGCAGGGCCAATGCGCATTACTGCTTCAATGTCAGAAATCAGCCAGCTATTATTAACTGAAACCCACTTTCCCACTTTCCTTTAAAGAAGACAACTCTTCACTATCAAAAGGGGGAGTTAGGCTCAGTTAGTCTGCAATTCTGATCTTAATGGGCTTCACGCTGCTGCCGTTATTAGACAAGCCTTTACCATGTGGGTGGAAGCAGAAAGTCTGCCAAGAGCTAGGAGACAAATAAGAAACTATGTGAAGAATGGGGATTTCTGATGAGAGCCTCTGATGATGAATCCCCTGCTACTATGCTCATGAGAATGAGGCCAGAAGTCTCAGCTCTGAGCTGCCTTTCCTCTGCCATCAGCGCTTTCACTGCAGGGTTGGAGCAAAAATGTGATGGTTATAAAAAGTGACATGATTAATGATCCATACAAGGGATGTAACAAGGCAACTACCTTGTCAAAATGATGTGAGGAGGAGCGGTTATAGCAAAAAGCAAATAGGCCTTGGCAATGCCTTTTTTTCCCCTCATAAAAGTAGGTTGAAGAAACCAAGATACATTGAAGATGACAGTTTATTGTATTTGGCAGCAGTTCAAAGCTAGAACCTCTTGTCCATGCTGTGCAGAGCTCACACCTGCTATCTGCAAGAGGTAAGGGATGAGGAGCACAGATGCCTCGCATGGAATAAAAAAGTGAACTGATTATTCTTCCCGAATTTCAGAGGATGCTCTACGCAGCCCCCAACACAGAAAATAAACATATGCAGTGAGAAGCTGCTGTAATAAAATAACAAAACCCTGACACTTAGGGCTGGCAGGCGGCATAAAGGAATTATTTTAAAAAATACACTCCATTGAGTCTCTAATGCTTCTCCTGGTATATAATAAAAAGACAAGAAGAGCTGTTTACAAAGACCATCCATGCAGGTTAAGTCCACACAAAAAGTTCCATTGAAGTGAAAGGTGAGGAGGGTGTGAGGATACTGCCTATACTGGAGCTAAAGCTTCAAAGTGTTTTTTCTCAGTGACAACCGCATCCGGAATTTAGCGCATTTCAGCAAAAAGTAGGAGCTCAGACAATTTTTAACTTGTCTAATTATAGCATGTTGGTAGTGATACTATAATTATGAGAACAGAGGCACTCTCATATATATGCCTAGAAGAGCTTCTCGCACCAAGGAGAGCTGTTAGCAACGATAAGTGTCCCTGGTATACACTGAGCTAATTTGGTTCTTGTTAAAATCTATGTAAGGGCGCAGACACCTAAGCAGTCCCTGCAGCTGAACAAGTCCCTGTGCAAGAGCAGTAGCTAAAAGCTCTCAGTCCCCAGCAAAAGCAAAGCATGCTAGTTTTGATCTGTAGAGATTTAGGCTGATGTACTTCATTTCTCATTTCCAACAGGAAGTAAGAGCACAAACAACTTAATTCCGTGGTTGAAGTGATGTGGTAACTCATTGAACAGCAGTAACTTGGCATTTCTGAGTTCCAGCTGTTTCATCCTGACACAGAGAAGCCATCCCAGAGATGAAAGGGTCTGGGGACATCCCACAGCAGCCGTTCCCACACAGAGGCTGGAGGCAACAGCGAACGAACCACAGCGACTGCTCAGAAGTTTTTGGTCCTTACCGTGTTTCAATGAACTATGTGATGCCAAAGGGGCCTTAGGACAGAGACTTTGCAGGCTGACATGAACTGAAGGTTCAGAAAGTCTGGGGTCACCCAGCTGAAGTGAAGTAGACCTTAAGATACCTAATATCCTTCTTATTTTAATAGACAACCTGAAATGGGAGAGAAAGAAACTCCTGTGAGTCTTCAACCTTGTCACATTGCAGGAGATAGTGACGCTAAATACAAGCTATTTGCCTTACACTACTGCAAAATTCAAATAAATTGCTAATTTTGATACATTTGGCATTCTTCGGTCAATTTTTCAGAGCACAAAAAACCCGCTTCTGGTTTTTGTTTGAAAACACAAGAAAAATCTGAGGTTGGATATATGTTGCTACCGCTTTCAATTTTAGAAAAATTCAGTGCATAAAATTACTTCAACAATAAAATAAAAACAGCTACTAGTCCAACCACACTAAATCTCTTCCTTTTAAATGAGAAAAAGACAATTACAAGAATACAGAATTCCCCTAAATTTGATTAGATAAAAACTTTGTATTTAAAGTTATCAAAAAATAACAATACGGCTATCAGACATTGATACAGCCAAACCAGAAAAAGAGATCAAGTTCAGAAACAGAATCTTTTATCACAGAAATCACTGAAAAGATTAACCTTAAATGCAAGAGAGAAAACTGTAACAGGACTCAAAAAGAGGAACTTGCCTCATTTAAAATGGAGTTACGTGAGAGAAATAAGGACAGACTAAAAAACAAGGACTGGGTGTCATAATTCTGATATTTTCATAAAAGTGGCTGCTCACAGGTATAGATGTCCTAGCCTTCTACTCAGGGAAGCAGTCAACACAACCCACATCATGTCATCAGCACACTGCAGCTAAGTAGGATGGATATTGATGTGAGAGGCTAGTACATAGTTTCTGGTAATAGTGTAATCATGCCATCCTCCTATAGCCTTTTAAATAAACCAATAAATGTAAGAAACCCTAATAATTGTTAGTGAGACTGTTCAAGTACTAAAGTGAAAATTTGTGTCAAAGGACTGGGAACAAAGATTGCAGCAGACAAATGAACAGGTTTTAGCAGACTACAGCTCGGAACTGTTATAAATGCAAAACACTATGTAAGCAGGAAGTTGGAATTAGGATTATAGACCAAATTCTGTACCAGAGGCACAGAAGAAATGTTAGATGTCATCAAAATAGGTGTAAGGTTTAATGAAAAAACATAAAACTAAAAGACAGGACTGTAACCTCAAATGCATTTGTTCATAAAAGAAGGGTCTTTGGAGAAATGTCACCTCAGCAGCATGACAAAAAATACTTTTGGGAGCAAAACCAAGTATATTT
>NW_008825615.1:15520707-15528717 GCF_000699105.1 Pygoscelis adeliae
GCTTGTTATTTTTAATTGTTGTTATTGTTGGTATTTCTTTGGTTAAAAGACTTCTGAGGGAGGCAATGGGTTCAAGAAGAAATTAATGAGACTGACCAGGGCATTGTTTTTGATATAATTTATTTTCAAAAGTGTACATCAGGCTTGTTTCTTTCAACAACGGCAGCACTGTGCCCCCAGAGACAGCAGCCTCTGCTCAAAACAAGAACTATTCTTTTTTCCCAGGACCCCACCATGACCTCCTGTGGACTTCAACACAAGGTCTTGGTTGGCAGCTGCAGTCTCAACTTATACACTTGGGACATGGTGATCTATGTGGTTGCAGATGTTCATTTTGACTGCTAACCTTGCACAGCAGGAACAGTTTAGTGTCTTTGGCTATGCTCAGGAAAATCTCACTGTGCCTAAGGGTGAGGGAATGGATTCGATCACCTTTAAGACCTTTGCTTACTTACAACTTCCTGATGAGCCCATAAGGCCTCTTTGGAGAGATACCAGGACTGTACCCAGTCTTCCCTTAGAGCTCCTTGGGTCATTATCAAAATCACTCCAGCGGGGTGCAATATTTCTATACCCTTCTCCTATCTCCTAAATATTTAGGGCCCACTCTGCACACACATAATAGGAAAGAATCCCTGCCCTGAGGAGTTTACAGTGTAAGTAAGTGGTCAAAACAAGCAAAGAGTGAGGGAGAAAGAGGTGAATATCCACCAATGTTTATCTCAGTGTCTACCTATATCACAGCTGGGAAAAAAAATGCATTCCTAGGAAAATAAAAGCCAAACCACCCCTCCTTCCCAGGGAAAGCCAAACTACATTTCATCTAACAAGAAGGAAGCTTATGCTAAAATATCCCCTACACAAAAAACTGATCATAGAATCATAGAATCATGGAATCGTTAAGGTTGGAAAAAACCTCTAAGATCATCGAGTCCAACCGTCGACCCAACACCACCATGCCCACTAAACCATGTCCCTAAGCGCCTCATCTACATGTCTTTTAAATACTTCCAGGGATGGTGACTCACCCACTTCCCTGGGCAGCCTGTTCCAATGTTGAACCACTCTTTCAGTAAAGAAATTTTTCCTCGTGTCCAATCTAAACCTCCCCTGGCACAACTTGAGGCCATTTCCTCTCGTCCTATCACTAGTTACTTGGGAGAAGAGACCGACACCCACCTCGCTACAACCTCCTTTCAGGTAGTTGTGGAGAGCGATGAGGTCTCCCCTCAGCCTCCTTTTCTCCAGGCTAAACAACCCCAGCTCCCTCAGCCGCTCCTCATAAGACTTGTTCTCCAGACCCTTCACCAGCTTCGTTGCCCTTCTCTGGACATGCTCCAACATCTCAACATCCTTCTTGTAGTGAGGGGCCCAAAACTGAACACAGTATTCGAGGTGCGGCCTCACCAGTGCCGAGTACAGGGGCACGATCACTTCCCTACTCCTGCTGGCCACACTATTTCTGATACAGGCCAGGATGCCATTGGCCTTCTTGGCCGCCTGGGCACACTGCCGGCTCATGTTCAGCCGGCTGTCGACCAACACCCCCAGGTCCTTTTCCGCCAGGCAGCTTTCCAGCCACTCTTCCCCAAGCCTGTAGCGCTGCATGGGGTTGTTGTGGCCAAAGTGCAGGATTGACGGCTATATCCCTCACCAGAGATTATTCCCAATAGCTGGCAGGGTGCTGCTGGTAGCTTGCAGCCGGGGAACCCACCCAGGGTCCCCTCGCAGTTCTCCTGAGGTCAGCATCAGGGCTGGAAATATTAACAGCAGCCACGGTTTGAGTGGCTCACTTTTCAGCTGCACATCTTCAGAGGGCTCTCTGAACATGGTCAGTGAGAAGGTGAAAAACCCTAAAACACTGGTTATTTTGAATGTTTAATCTTTAACTTGGCATTTTTTTTCCTATTGCTGGTAAAATACATGCCCAGCTTTCCTTCTTCCCAGGCCGTGTGAGCAGGGGTCCCAAGAAGGCTGCAGAGACCACAGGGAAAAGGCAGGTTCTGCCTTTCCAGGTGAGAGCTGGAACAATCCTTAGAAGTGGGAAAGGATATCTGAACACTTTATATCAGGCAAAAAGGTTACTCTCGCCTTGGGACGTGGGCTGAGCAAGCAACAGAGACAGCACATTGGATTCGCAGTGAACTGATCTCCTGAGAAGAAGATAAGGCAGGAGAGGACTCAGTGTTGTGTACTGAGCCTTTAGTATCCTGCAGCCAGGAAGGGAGGCTTCAGGCTGGTCTGCACAGACAGTGATCCCGCAATAAAACAGACTATTAAAATCATATGCAATAGTTTTAACTCAGGACAAATGTTCAGGTATAATGGTTTTCTCAAAACGCAGAAATCATCTTCTGTGAACACTTAAGACTGAAAGAGGAAAGGAGCTACAGCAGGATCTGAGTGCTCTGTAGGAAAACAGCCTCCTCAAAAACATTACTGCAGTAATGACTTAATAACCGTACTGACTATTCAGGTAAGAGTTGGTGCCACAAAGTTCAGGAACAAGGCAATTTGAATGTATTTAATACTCGAAAAATTCCAACAAGGAATTAAAACCATTCAGATTCATGTACGTGTTTTCAGATAAATCAGAGCATTTACAAAAATATGTTCCCCTATCTCTTCTTCTACATTAAGACAGCAAGATTTACTGTTTGCTCTAAGCAGTGAGACGATGTTTTCTCTCAACAACAGGACTATGTCAAACAGTTTACCCTGGCTGTGATTCAAGAGAAAGGGATAGGGAGCATGGCACAGGAAGAGGGATCACAAATGCTGCCCTTAACTGCTCCTCCAAACCAGAACATCTAATACTCTTAATGGAAATACAGTGTTGTATTCCTACCAGCTCCATTATACTGAGTAATGTGACAGGTCCAAATCCCGACCCCACTAGTTTTGAGATAAAGCAGAAAACTGGTGATAGGCTGCAGTGGACAATGATGGGTTTATGATGTTGTTTTGGAAGATCGAACATTGTTTTCAAGGATTAGATATTGTAATCCATACAGTAAGTCAACAAAAAGGCACCATAAAAGGAACAGGCAAGGAGCAGGCATCCAATTACTAATGCAAAATAATACAGTTTATACTTTATTCACCCTGCCATGATTACCATTAGCTCTTATAAAATCACTCTACAGCAGCAGCAGATGTTGCTAGATGAAGAGACAATACACTTTTCCCCTTGAAGAGCTTCTAATCTTAACTGCAGATGTGCCCAAATTGTGAGTGGAATACCCACAAGCAGGCAGGGACAGAGAGCGGGGCCGGGCTCCTGGGGCTGTCTGGGGTCGCAGCAGAGCCAGCTGGACAGAGGAGTACCAGGGCGAGATCCAGCCAAGGTCCTTGCCTCTGGGTGAGACGACCCTTACATCCTGCTCCCTCCCTTGTACCCTGCAACCATCAGCAAAAAGCCTGTATGGGCTAAGGTGAGTCGTGCCTTACCAGAGACTGGGTTTGCCCCGGAGAGTACGGTTTGAGCACAGGGTTGTAAACGAGATGCTCCTGATTGCCACTTCTACTGTAGACACTGGTAAAGAGGAGACAGGCTGAGGAGGACCCATGGGCACTACCCACGTAGGTTAGCTGAGTATTTGTGCCTCTGGGTTAAATGACCTCTTTCTTCCCGCCCGTTTTGAAACTACCTGCTCCTTTATCACTTGCTCATCAGAAACACCTTTTAATTCTCTGTTTGTCTCCTATTAGCAGCCCCAGCAGCTGCCAGGGACAGCTGTCTAGCAGTGCCATAGGGGCAAACCAGCTAGTATATAGTGGCAAGATTCCCAGAGCCTGTTATTTTCTCAGCTCAGGGCAATCAATGCTTTAGCAGCCAATCGACGACATCAAATAAAAATGCACATATCCCAAGTAACTAAGGTAAGCAGCATTGACAAGAGTTGACTTCAATCAAATTTTCTCTCTGAGATGACTAACAGCATGGTGAGAGAGAAAAAAACACACTAACAGCAATGGCATAGAAAACTTCCTAATTATTTGACCTGGATTCTACTTGGCAAGAAACAAAATATTTTGCTATCGTGGGACACCATCTGTTCTGCCTCTGGGGTAAACCTGGTTCTCAAAATACACTGCAAGTTTGGTGAGTTGGTGCAAGTCTTCAGTCTTAGAAAGTAATCATTTGCCTACACCACTGCACACTGCAGGGAGATGTAAGAAGAGGAAGAGGAAATGCAGAAAAGTAACTGCTGGTAATGTTAAATGCATGAAATTGGATTAGAAACATAGTTAAGGCCTAAAACCTGCCTCCACTCTAGCTTGTGAGAATTTTGCCCTTGATGGCAGAGAGCAAAAAGCACCCTCAAAAGTTAACGACAGTTTGTAACGCGATCATACCTCAAAAGTTAGTGTGTTCACACCACTTTTGTGTTGGAATCTCAAAATAGCAGCAGCTTCATCCAGCCACTTGCTTATGAGACTTGCCAAGTATGAAATTGGGAAGAAAACCTCGGTTGGAAGCTTTTTCTATGAAGATCAAGTACTTAAAAGTTAGACAAAGCTGTACAAACAGCATGGAGCATTTGTGGTTTGCACAACAGAAGAAAACGCCATATTCAGAAGAGATAGATGCTGAAATTTCAAGCCTGATATTTTAGTTCAGTGTTTGATTTAAAGAGAACAGTAATCGCATCCCACTTATCTCGCTGATAAAGAACATGGAGCTGCCGCAGTCAGCTTGGAGGGAAGCCAAGGCAAACCCAGGCAGAACTGAAAATCCCCGTTAAGATCACTGAGTGGCAAATGACGGTTATTTATTCTAATAAATTTGTTGATTTATTTCTGGAAAAAGTGAATTAATTTGTTTATAATCAAAACAAGGACCTATTCATTACAGTGTGTATGGTGAATCACTACTAAATAGGCATAGCTAGGATTTCTAATATATTTTGTTTTTAAAAGAAGATAAATTTGGTAGCTCGCCCCCCCGAAAAGTAGGCCATTCAGGCTCATTTCCCTGCAATGCACACTTCCATCACTTTATCCAGGCTGATTTCAAACACCACATTGTTGGACCTTCTACTCCAAACTCTTTCGTCTCCCCAGTGCTGCAGCCCCTGCTGACTCTTCACTCTACTTTCAGTTGTTCCAGCTGTTCTCCTCCTACTCGTACTCTCAAACACTAGCATCTGTTCAACCTCTTCGCTTTGCTTACTATTGATTTAGTGAAGATAACTGTATCTGCTGATGCCTCTTGTCACCTCTGCTGCTGCTGCTACCTAGGCTGGGTCACTTAGGACTCGGCTTTCTGCAGTGCTCAGATTCTGCCTCGCAGGGTTACAATAGTCATGAAACACAGGTAAAAATTAAATGCAAGGTATAACTTATTTTAAACCTGTCCTAGCAATCTTCCTGTCTAAATTCCTAATAATGTTTAATTGGCCCGTCTCTGAACTCCAGCCTCATTGATCCCGCTCCGATAACGAGGTCTCTGAAGCCCATCCTGAGCAAATATATCAGCAGCAATTTCATCAGCACTCGGTGGAGAGGTCAATGGCAATGTCTTCACTCCTGACAAACTTGCAGATGCTCCGAGAGGACAGGTACAATGCCGGGACTCAGTACATCTGCAGCCCAGAACGACACTGGCCAGCCCCTACCCCTCGTTAAATGCCAAACGTTTAGTGCCAAAATGTTTGGTGTTGTTTGCTTAGTTGTCCCAAATGGGTAATGCTGAAAAGACATTTCCCACGCCGTGACCTTGCTCTTGTTCTCTGACTGATAACAGCATGAGCACTTTGGAGAGGTCAGAAGAACTGGCAGCTCAGCAGGAGGGCGGGGAGTCTCACGCTGGAGCCGGGCTGGCAATGCCAAAGTCCCCCCCAGCTTCATCCTTTCCCCCATCAGCAGCTGTGTGCCCCCTCTCCAGTGCCGGCTACTTGACACCCCGGGGCATACAGAGCCTCATTAAAACCCCACCGCCAAGTGAGAAGAGCAAGCTCCGTGGCAGGGGGAGCCGACGCGGGTGCGTGCCAGCCTCTGGCAGGCTGGGGGCACGCTCCCCTGCCTGCTGGCACTGCGCAGGTAGGGCGGGACAGGGCGCGGGTACCAGGCAGCAGCACATCCCTCTCCCACACGGGGTGCCGTTCGCTTCCCAGCTACCACCTGCCCCTCTGCCTACACTCCCTATGCTCCACTCCATCCCTTTTTGCATCTAAAGTTGCAAATGGCTTTTATGTTTTAAACCACCAGACTGAGTCTTAATTATTTAATCATCTTCCAGATTTAGAAAGCTGTTTTGACTGTGAAAGTAACACTCAGTGCAATCATCTCTCATCAATAAACCACGGAAACAAATGTGTACACCCATTGGGAAGCAACTTTATTTAAAGCACATTTAAAAGTCAAGTTCAGATTTACAGATGTGAAAAGACCTAATGCTGGTCATGTTTCAATGAACTCACGACATTTTAGCTCAAGTGAGAAAAAACAGGGCTTGTGCCTTATTCCATTCATCTTGTTAGTAGCAAGTTTGCTTAACTCCCCTCAAATGAGAAGGGATGCCTTGGAAACATCCAAAACACAAACTTGGGCAAACGGCCTTCAGAAGGGCATACTCGCTCGAGAGTTGTGCTGGCTTTCGGGGTCTTTTTCCAAAGTGTTAAAACACATAGGCAAGGACAGCTGTGAGTGCTCATACCTTACTGAAAACTGCTACAAAGCCTCAAATCACACACACAAAAATCATACTGGGGTTTGCTCCTTCAAAGAGAAAGGGAAATGGAGACTTGGGCTTTAAAACAAAAACAAAAAAAAACCAAACCAAAAAGCATTGCTATTAACATCTTACTATGATAAGGAAATAAGATTAAACAAACTGTGGCATAGCCTCGATGTCTACTTTTGAGGGAGATTTCTTTCTTGTCCCAGTAAGAGTTTAAGAAAGATAGTTTCTGATCCCACTGGGCAAACATGCCTCCTTATCGCGTTGCCTGTTTACAGCCCAGCATCACCTCTGGCGACTGTTTGCACACTGAGCTGCAGCCAGGTGAGGTGGTTACAACACACTGCTTCAGCTAAATGACCATGGACATGGGACCAGCGTATTACTACCCAGGAGAAGCTACTGCCCGTTGGGTTGGCATGGTTAGCCCTGATGGCTCCATCTGTATGGCTGCCTTCTACAGCCGCAGAGGAAGCTCCAGGAAACCCCTTTTCTTCCAGCTTTCCAAGATTACTAACTGCTAGGGCAGATACTTGATCTTGAATAAAACCCATGCAAATTGCTGCTCAACTCCTCTCCTTTGCAAAGCAAAGCTGCTCTTTATTTATGTAACATTTTCATTTAATTAGCAAAGAGAAGGAACAAACTCTTGGGGGGGGGGGGAATGATTAAAAGGTCATCTTCCAGCATGAGGGAGTATGTGAGAGAGGGAGAGAAACAAACTGCTTTCTTCCCATTTGCCATACTAACGCCAAGGCTCCCTTGCTATTGCCCCGTTAGGGTCTCGCAGAGGTAACGAAGCATCTGGAGCGGGTACAGGGGACTTCCTCTGTTGAGCGTCCCAGCCATTGGAGAGGAGCCCAGGAGGATGCTTTGAGATTCCTTCCTCGGACATCCGACACTGTGGGGACGGGCTGAGCACATGCATCTAAATTACACAACAAAACCCGGGGTTTATTGCATGACCCAGCTAAAATCCCACACATTTATCGCACCCAGAACTTATATTAAGAAACGCTGTAATGTTGCAAAGCCCATTACTCAAAACACAGGAAACAGACCAACTACATTTGCCCGTGACCTTTCATGGAGGCCTGTGGCTGATCTCATTACGATAGTCTTTAATTACATGACCCCATACTGTTTTTCACGGGAGCCGCCCGCTTCCATGGCCTGGGCTGGAAAACCCTCACTTCACGAAGAGCCGCTCGGTACTTCCCTTCAGTCTTCGTGAGCTGACGTGGGGGCTCGACCCGTTGGACGCGGCCCGGACCCTCCTCCCGAGGCCGGCGGGCTGACGTGCCGGCGCCGAGCTGGCCGGCGGC
>NW_008825615.1:15529639-15544824 GCF_000699105.1 Pygoscelis adeliae
CGCTGCGCGCCCGGGGAGGTGCGGGGCCAGGCGAGCGGGGCTGCCGGAGGCGGCCGGGTGTGAGCAGCCTCGGAGAGAGGGGCTGGGCGTCAGCGGAAGGTCTTGTCGGGCTCGGAAGGGAAGTCGACGCCGTCGTCTTCTTCCCCGAGCCCAAAATCTTGCTCACCGCCCCTGACGTGAGGGTACGGCTGGTACGGTAATTCCCGGGCTTGTCTGTGGGACAGGGCAGACGCCACATTGAACTAGCGCCATGGAGATGTGCAGTGCTTCTAAAAGGTGCCTACCCGTTTTAAAATCTAAATGTTTAAAGAGTACGAGCATTAGGAAATAAGTAGAAAAGGAAGGGCAGGCGATGGAAATGAGTCAGTGTGTCAGATGTGTATGCAGAGACTTTCTTAAAAACTTTATGACTTTGCTTTTTCTCTTCCGTCTCCTGAAAACCCTCGGGCATCAGCAGCGTTAGAAGTTGGCAGCGCCTGGGGTTATGCGGAGTATCGTCCTGGGCGATTTAAGTGTTTCCTCCTTCCCTGCCTGCTCTGGCTGCTCTTCTGCCCTCCTCCCTCCCCGCCTCCCAGGGACGCAGCAGCTGAGGATCCGACTCCGGAGAGCTTTCCGGCACTGATCCGCGCTCTGAATCTGCAGACAAAAGGCCAGTTTTGCAGACCTGGGCGGGAATAGTAACACCTTGGCTTGCTCAGCAAGAAGGGCTCCTGGCAGACGACAAGAGGCGTTTCTCCCTCCGGCAGCTGGGTGTACTGCCTGCTCGGCTTCCCAGCCACGGTTGAACGGCAGTGCCCCGTAAGGCTAATTTGTATTCTCAGTGCTTTGGGTGATCTCTGATGCTGTGGGATTCGGTACCGTGGCAGAGTACTTGGGACCGCGGCGAAAAGCACGAGCAAAGAGCTCAGCCGGCTGCTAGCGATGGCGAGGGAAAACAAGGCAGGGGCACGGCTGCCGTTAGGATGCTTCCGATCAGGAAGTCTCCGAAACCGCTCTGTGTAAATGGAAACACGCCCTGCAGCTGAAACCAGAGGAGGGCAAGCGTGCAGGCGTCTCCGGCGGCAGCACAGCCTTTTGCCGGAGTTTTGGGCCAGGTTGTTGCGTCCAGGGTGAGGTTATCTCTGCAAGAACAGCTCTCCGCCAGGACCTGGCAGCTGCGGGCCTGTTTTAAGTGGTTGGCTTAAATTATCGCTGGTGGCCCCGGCTGGATGGAGGGTTTTGCAGCTGTGAAGTTTTTGTAGATGCAGGCTAATGGTGTTGCTGCATCAGTATTAAGCTGCTAGCGTAGGGGGAGGGGATTTACTTATTTTTAATATGAACTTGTGAATAACGCTGAAGAGTTTTGTGATATAACTCTGACATTTCACTCTAAGCCCTCCTTGTTCCTTCGGTGCAGTCACAGCCTGAGATTTTTGTCTGCTGTTAGAAAACTCCGTAGCTAGAGAGAAATACTGGTCTATCCTCACCGCTGCTAACAGAAGTTGAAGCTGCGTCAGGGAGAGTAAGTCTGTGGCACGCATGAGCATCTGATGCTGTTTAGCAATGAAAGCTGGAGTTTCTTATAAAAGTATTCATGTATTTGGGGTGCACTAGACATAATCTGTTTTCAGAGCCAAGGCATGTACTCTGCCTGGGGGGAGCTGTACTTGCACGCACAGAGTGAGGATTTCCCTGGAAAACTTGCGGTGCCTGGAGATGGCTGGGGTCAGCTGGGTAGAGATCCCTTTCCAGCTTTACATGACCTGAGGAGCAGATGAAAGGGACCGCTGTGCTGAGTTTGCTGAAGTTAAGAGTGGGTTTGCCCTCGAAGATGCTGTTGCCAGCTGACATGGGTCAAGGATGCTTAAAGACATGTCAGAATTCTGCTGGATTTTACTGAATTTCTCACAAGGTACACGTTACATATGTAATGCGTGCTGGAAGCCCTTAGGAACTTCTTTGTGGTTTTTATCCGTAAGTAGCTAAGTGAATTTATCGTGATATAACTTAGTCTCCTGTATTTTAGCATTCAAATGCAACCGGAGAGAGCAGCAGTGAAATTAATATGCCATGGAGCTTTGTCTTGCAAGCTGGGGAAGAGTCTGGCTGTTTGTTTGCCTGTTGGCCTCACTCTGCTTTTTAAAAAGCAATTGCACTTTGTGTGGTTTAGTGTCTTTTACATACCAGCAGCTGATCAAATGAAGTATCTTCGACTAAAACTCATGCATATTTGGTACATAAATATAGCATCGTTAAGGATACTTAGTTTATGTGCTGTCTGACCAGTCTCTGGGTATACTTATTGCAGTATTTTTAGTAAGTTGATGTTGTCTTTACATTTCTCAGCAAGAATTCCTCTTGTTGCATTCCTTGCTCTTAGTACAGCCAGAGTTGAAATAAAATATTTTGAATTCTCTGGTGTAATCTCTTCTTTCCCTGCTGACCTTCATTTTTTGTTGTTTACAAGAGGAATTAACTTAGAGAAGACACGATTAATGGAACAAAAAAAATATAAATTGGAAATAATACCGTAAATCCATCAGGCCTCTGGGCAGCACCTTTAATTGCTCATTCTTTTGCGTCTCGCTATGAGCAGATTTTTCGAAATATGTTTGAAGATTCAGATTTTTGGAATGATAGTGGAACCGATGATATTTTAAGATTTCAGGTTGACCTTGTGCTCAAGTCTGTCAGCCACAGGTGGAAAGCCCAGCGCTGAGAGCGATCCTGAGCTGCCCCTTGGGGAGCGTATTCCTTGTAAGTGATGTTCAGCTGGTAATTGGTTAAACGCTCTCAAGTACTGAGCTGACCTCATTCCTTTACCTTCCTCATTTTTTGGGCAGCAAACATTGCAACCTCAAAGGCTTCTGTTTCTGATGAGCTCAGAAAAAACCCACCCGTACCACCAAGGTGGTGGTGCTTGCAAGGTTAAAATGCTCGTCTTCTGCCTGTCTTCTGGTGGTCTCAGCAGTCCTTGCTCTGATGAGGCGGATGAAGCAAGTCTCCCAATTAATGCCATCTGCATCTCACCTGAGACAAATCTTGGGGAGAGAAACAGGAATTGCATACAGTCTCATGTTCAAACAGTCTCATGCCTCTGTGTCCTGTTGTCCCCTCTGTCCCTCTTGGAGCTAGCACTAAAAGGATGTCACCGATGAGTGTTCATTCTTGCTCCTGCCTGCTGCTGCCTGACGGGCTGGGTGGGAGCGGTGTGGTGGTACGGGGCAGCAGTCGGGCAGGAGGGTGGGCTTGGCGGCATTTCAGGCGTCACCTTGCTGTCAGCACAGGAGATGGTTTAGGCAGTGCTCCGCTTGCTGCCTGGCCAGGGGTTCCCGCTGCAGCGGCAAGAAGCCAGAGCTCCCATGCCATGCGCAGAGTCATCTCCTGGGATGGATCGTGCCGGAGAGGCTCCTTCGGACTGGGTAAGCCTTTCAGAGCAAATGGGCTCTTGGTGGTGTGGGTTTTTTATTCCATATATTGAGGGTTTGTTCTCTGACTTCTCAGAGGCAGGGATGCTCTTTAACTGCTGAGGAGCAGAGCCACAAATACTTCTACCTATTATTTCTTGGCTATTTTTTTCCTCCCACGAGTGTCATGCTGTCCTGAGATGGGTCACAAGCAAACTCTGTTGCCTGTTCAAAGCTACTAAAGCTCCACTTAGATTTGGCAGCTCTTTGTATAGGTCGTGAAGGCATGTATAGGTGATGGTGCTGTTTGCTGTAACCGAACAACTTGCTCGTTTTGTCCTCTTAATCTCGGTCCTCTTTCGTTACCTTCTTTCATTGCTGTGTCTGAAATTAGTCTTATAGGGGTGAGATCTATAAAGCTGTTTAAACATAGGAATACTTCTAGGGACGTTGGCCTAAGCTCTTCACAGGAATGCTCTTATTGTCCTCTTTTTACAATGTACAAAATTTTGTTCTTCCAGGATGCAACATAAGCTTTTGAAAGCTGTTTGACTATATAGTAGACTTAAGAAATTGATGCTTACTGCATGCCCGTCAGAGCACACTTCTCTGTGTGCATCCCAACACTTCACAAAATTGACAATAATCCCTGTAATCTGTAGCTGTTTTGTCACACGCAATATAGTCGCTAATTTGTTTTGTGATTCTTAAATGTGTTAAAAATGCAGAAGATTCCTGCAATCCAAATGGTTTATGCATGCTAGCATTGGAAACACTTTTTCCCTTAGATGGAGGATCACACACAAGGACAAAGCAAAAGGATAATCAATGAATTACATAGACGTTACTTCCAGTTCAAATTGCTTTGCTATGGCCTTTCCTAAGGCTGTTTAAATTCGGTGTTGCAGCAATACGGTTAAGAGGGCATTGCTTAGGCTGACATCCCTGGGGTTCCTAAGTGCTGATCAGTAAAAGTGATTTATGTCTGGGTTCCTGAGGGCACTGAAGCCTGTTCCCTGCGTCCAACAGAACAGCAGTTATATCTCTGTTTGATAAAGGTATTGCAAACTGACCTGGATTGATTTTTTTGATTGACAGATCAAATAAATGCTGCCTCCAGTCTTACTATGGAGATAACTCGTAGAGTTGCTGTGGACTGTGTACGCAGTAGCTCTCCCTGGATCTGTTTAATGAAGTTAATCTCCTAAAATTTATTGCCTTGGTTTCTCTATTTGTGTTTTGGCATTTAGGACACATTGTCTTACAGGGTAAATAAGAGCACAAGAGCAAACTTGTCCAAAGTATGTGATCGGTAACCGCTTTCCTGCTGTGTTCGATGCGTTGGAGAATTATTTAATTTCCTTGATGAAACAGTTGACTTGTATGAAACACAAAGCGTCAAGCATTTAGAAAGCACAATGGCAGTCTAATAAATTCCCTTACCAGGTGTAGAGGTTTTACAGATGCATCCTGTTAAGCGTAATTGTCACTTCTCCGAGAACAAATGAATCATGCTACTTATGCTGAACTCAGTGCTGCGAATTAAGAGTTGGTCTCAGCATCCCACTGCATCTGGGTGTTTTGCATGCCCTTATTAAAGCATTATTAGCTGTAGAGGTTGTGCTTCATTAATGATAGCTTTGTTGATGACCAACGGCATACTGAGCAGGTAGAAATAATAAAAATCTTCCATGAACTTGTATTTATGCTAAAGTTGTCTGGATTTAATTGACCTCCGTGTCAAAGCTTCGTACTGAACATTTGCCTGCCAAGTGAGATGCTTTGGGTGATGACTGAATGCGCTGAGTTGCACTAACATTTACAGGAGATAAAACTTGATTGTGCAAAGCTACAACAAACATGGAATAAACCTTTTTCTCCTGTATTTTCAAATTCTGCCCTGCTCTTTGATCCCTACATAACCCTACCCTTTGAGACACTGGGTCAGCAATTTGAACAAAGTGACTATTCCTCTTCCGTTATCGCCTGGAAGCGCTCCTCTCCCTCCGTGACCTTGAGAAAACTGTTTCTCTTCTTGCTGACAGTCTTTGCTGTGACTGGAGGGTAATTGCTTTCTTCCTATGTGCAAGTTCAGGATCTCTGCTGTAAAAAGTAGACTTGATTTCAGAAAGGACGTAGACTTGATTTCAAGTAACGCTCCAGCTTTTAAGGCGTATGCGTGCTGATGGATGTTTCTGTTGGTGTCATGGTTCTTAAGGATGTTACCAGTGTTAGATGACAACTAACAAGTACTAATTTGCAGAATAATGTGGTTTAGCTTATTAAACCGAATACACCTCAAAGTATCTTATGGTTTTAGGCCATATGTTTAGCTAATTAATTCATAAGCATGCAAGTTTGCATTGCTGCCTGTTTTGCTCTTTTTTTCTTTTTTCTTTTTTTTTTTCCCATCCCCTTACTTTATGCTGTTACAAACTTGCTGGGAAGCATTTCAGATTAAGGCAGTGTTTCTGCTGTGCCCTTGTTGGCTAAGGAGCACCTAGCAAGCGCTAGTTACGGGAAAATGCCTTCTTCCCTTAGGTGCTGTACGGTTGAGGGTTTGGAGCAGACTGCAGCTTGGTGGAGGAGCTCCTCTGCTGAGTTAAAACCATGGCATCCGTGTTCAGATAGAGGTCTTGAAGATCAAATCAGGTCTTGAAGCTCTTAGAAATGAGCAAAAGAAATCTACTTGTATGTTTGCCACTACTTTATCAATTGTCAACACAGGGGTCCGAATAAAGGGGTCTAGTTGTTGAGCTGGTCCTGTGTCCTCAGGTTTGGTTTCACTTGAGTTGATGAAGACTTGGGAAACTATAGAACTTTATACCTTAATCTTTACAGGCTTCCCCTTAGATGTGCTATTTCTATGCACGTAATTTAATCGGAAAGCTTCTGTTAACCTTTTCCTGAAGGATTATCTCCTGCTCCTGGGTGGCTTTTAAAAATGCTGATGTTTTGAATCATCATTTTGAGAATCATCTCCTAGCCAAACAGTAGGGAGAACCTTTGACTTAAGTAACAATAATTAAACCTTTAACCAGTTAGGAGGATGACATTCTCCAATGTTTAACATTGCCCTGCCCTTCAGAAAAAGACACTCAAGAAACCTTTTTTTATGCTGAAGTTCAAATGGCATGCTAGTTTGGGTGCATGGCACGTGTGCTTACCGAAAAGCATCTACGTGTTCAATTCATTCACATGGCTGCTCGCATGCTTTTGAGCAAGACCTCACGTGGTAGCTGCAGGACAATGTTGGTAGAGGCACAGGAATCCGGCTTTGGCTTTGAAGGACACAATGATAGATAGTTGTGCTTGCATTTTTATGTATATGCTTATGTGGATTGCAGGGTAGCAGATGCTTATGGTGAATGTCGGATTCCAGTTTGGTGGTTCATTTCTCTTTTGCAGTACTGGGATGGAGAGGTTGCTCTTAGCTGATCACAGTACCTGTGAACTGGTGCAAGCTCTCAGCTGTTTGTCTTAAATTAGGGTCATGCATTTATCCCGTGCGTCATATATTTGTCCCTCAGTTCACTCATGTACAGTGGCCTTTTGGCGTGTTGTTAAGCTTTACATTAGTCAAGTGAGGTTGACTTATTTCACGCATGAAGCCTCATTAATTGGGAAAATACCTGCACTTGTAACGTGGTTCAGAATTTTCTTTTTTTATTAACATACGTGATATAGTGACAGAAAATAAGCTGCTAGTCCAGCAGGCCTGGTTACTTATGGATTTTTCTCTGCCTCCTTAACAGGCCTAGGCAGAAAAGCCTCTTGTGAAAGATTTGAACAGGTTTTTTCATATTTTATTGAATTCTGACTTGTGTGCCACCCAGAAGGTGCAGCTTACACCACGGTCTCCTCTGCAGTCTCTTGTTTGCTCCGGCTACAGCAGAGGTGGCTGGGCTTGCCTGGCCCCGGCTGCCAGACTTGACCACGGGCTGGGAAATTTTGGGTGGGTGTCCCCATCACCTTCTGCAAGAGGTTAAAATGCGGTGTAAGAGCTAGAGGAAAACACAAGTGCAAGGGAACACCAGCAATATATAGGGTGGCCGACCCATTACATAGAGATGGAGAGAGACGGCACTAAGCAAGTCAGTAAGGAGTACTGCATTTGGAAAACCTTGTCTGTTCAGTTAAAAATGAGGAGAAAAAATAATACAGGTAGTCACAGAAGGGCCACCGTGTTTCAGTGTAGATTGTTGCCCTGCTAATGCATGAGCTGCTGCTGCTGCCTCTACTTGCTTATAGCTGAAAATTGTGCATGGGCGTAAGCCATTTTTAGAGCCAATGATGGTGTTGGACCACTCGTCATGAGAGTTTAAATGGTTGTAGCTCTGTCCTCTGGTTTTGCAGCCTTCATCAGGTTCCCAAGTAATTCTCCAGAGGCTATACTCAGTCCTCCACTTCTACGTGACAGGTTTCTGGAACCTCTAACTTCCCTACCCTTTCTTCTGCCCTTTCAAAACCATCGTCATCTCCCTTTGAAGCAAGCAAAAGCAGGCTGTGAGTCTGGCCATGCCTTGCAGAACAAAAATAACATCCTTTGGTACTTCTTTATATTGATTTCTTGTTCTATCACCACTGCTAAGTGGTTGCATTAAGGTACAGGAAGGAACCACTAATGTTGCTTTCAAAGGTTTTTCTCTCATTTTTTGAAGTCCATCTAATTGGCTTGTTCCTTCTAAATTCAGTGCAGAGCTCATTTAGATAAGATATTCGAAACTAAGCTCTAGTTGAGCAATTGCAGAGCTATCATGAATTTCCAGTTGTGCAGATTGAATACTTCTTGGTTTCACAAAACACATAAGGCTCAAACGATGCACCAACACGGGTATCAGTTGCAGACAGCACAGTTCAGTTTTCTAAGCGTTTGTGGGGATTGACTTTGTGTCTTAAAGTATGCATTTAGGAAGCTGTTAAAGTACAGATTTGAGTCTTGAAGGACACACTTGGTGAGAACACGGGGATGTCGCCAGGTTTTAACCACCGTTTACAGTGTATGAAAAATCATCGTCTCAGAGTGAGTGCTTTACATCCTTTAGTGCTGTGTTGCCTCTGAAGGAGTGATGTATAGCCTCGGGAGGAGGTGACCGTCTTTGAACCTACAGTGATGGGGACTGTAAGTGAATTGCTTTAAATAACTTTAAATGAAGAGTCCCTTCGCTGCTGTTTATTTTAGAGATGACACATCTGTGTGGAGGACTTGTATTCCAGGGAGATAAAAACATTGTGGAAAAATAGCCTCCAACCACTGGAATTGTCTTTTGATATTTGAAAAATTGGTTCATGAAAGAGTTTTTTGCACAAAAGCACATTTTGCATTTAGCATGCAGTAAAAATAGAGCCATGGTGGTGGCGAGATTCCGGAGGGGGAAACTTTCGAGGGCTGCCAACGTGAATAAGCAATTCCATTGCCTGAAGCATCATTCTGTATCCTACACAGTCTGTACAAAACATATATGAAATAGGTGCACTCAGAATGTAAAGGTTTGGGTTTACCTGCTGAGCGACTTTTAATATATTGCCATCTGTCTAATAGATGTGCACAGAGTTTTACTATAGAGGCTAAAGAGCTTGTCTTTTGCCCAGAGTTTAAAGAGTTGCCTTACAAGTGTGGCTGATGAAAAGCAACTTAATTCTTTCCTATCTTTCACTCCTGGCAAAATATGAGCGCTTATAAAATACACCGTAAGTTAGGTTTTCACTTTGCTGCAAGCAGTATAGTAAAGGAGAGTTTTATTTTCCATGTGTAAATCACTCTCTAATTATCTAGCAATGTGTTTTTCTCATATAATGAATTTAATTATAAGCTTTGGGCATCAAGGAAAAAAAGTTTGGTATTACCAAAATATCAAACTTCCCATTGAAATTTAGTCTTAGGCTACTGCACTCGAGGTGTGTCTCAAATCACTAGTAAGGTTGTTGATTATCGTTTCTTACAGTATAACATGTTTTAAGGCTGAGAATTAAAGGGGATGCTTCCCCTCTGTCTTCAAGGTCCGCAGCTGCAGGCTGACCAGTGTGTAATAAGAGTTTTTGGTCATATTCACCATCTGTTTAGCTTTTTATTTCAATCTTTTTCTGGGTATTTCTTTTCATTAGCTCTGTTTCTGTTGGAATACTTTTGCTGTGTTTAGGTTGAACAAAACATTCAAGTTGCCTTTTTTTGGAAGAGATCTGTCGTTGGTCTCCGTCTGTTGGGTCTCCCGATAGTTAACATTCTCACCCTTCCCATTGAGTCCTGCCCTCTCACATCTGACCTGCCTTGAGACCATCCTTAGTCCTGCAGTTTTCAAGACAGAAACATAGCAACACATCTTAAAATCTGTCTCCTTTGTATTCTAAACATTTCAGGGTTGGTTTTTTTTGTTGTTTGCCTTTTACAGTGCAATAATCTGTCAGTTCATGCTGTTACAATTATATTTAAGAAATCTCTGGAAGTTAGCTCTGCATGACATTAACATACCGTGTATGACCTTTTGTTGATTCACGTTTTCTTTTTTCTGCAATTCTTGCACTTTTCACTAGAACCATTCCTATATGTAAAATGATGTGTATGCAATGCATTTTATTTTGGCCTTCTCTTAAGAGTGTTTTAGAATTCTGCTTTAAAAATTCTGTATCTTTCTTTTTGTCTACCTTTTTTATATACCTTTCTTTTTGCTACGGTCTTGGTTTCTTGCTGGAAAGATGCAAGATGTGATGGCTTTGCTTAGCTTCAATCAGGTAAGACCTCTTTGTCACCCACATGCCTGCCTTTTGCTGGTGCTTCTCCTGCAGTAAATCAGGTGGTGGGATGGACCTGTCTGAAAGCTGATCTTCTTGCTTGGTTGTTTTTTTGGGGCTACTTCAGTTTCCCCCTGGTTTCCTCCACCCTGGCTGGGGTATAGGGAAGGAATGAAAGCACCCCTTGCAGCAGCGTCAAATCTGTTCTTGGTTGTTCCCGGTTCCCCTACGTGCCCCGGGTATGGTTTTATAGCTATGGACCTGGATGAATGGAGAAGTTGAAGTGAGAGTAAGGCGATGCGGTGGCTGTCAGCCTGAGAGTTACTGGTGGGCATGAGCTGGCACCATAACAGGCGTGAGCAGCAAAAATGCCTGCATGGAGGGGAGCTTCTTTATCTTCAGGAACGAGTAAGTTGCCGAAGGCATTGTTCAAGAGAGACTTTGCACAAGCGGTGTGGCAGAGGAGGCGTATCTGGTACCCCCTTCTCCAGGGGACTGCTGCTCTGCAGAGGACGGGATAGCTGCAGGTTGGGGGAGGAAGCTTCTTGCCTGCTGCTTGCGTGGGTTTTGGTTTGTCCCTGTATTTAAAGCAGATATATTATAGCGAATTACAGTACTGACTCTGCCTTTGCTCTGTTGCTCTTGAAAGTGTGAAGCATGTGGTAAAACCTTCTGCACCGTGGCACTAAAGCTGGGGGTTCAGTCTAGGTGGGTTCTTCACTGAACAGGTTTTAATGGCAGGGGGATTTCCACTGCACCAGGAATTTGTTGCCTCTTATTGAAAGAAAAGAGTGGCTAAATTTTGGAGGAAACAGACTTATTTTGCTGGAATTCCCTACATGATTTCTGCAGGTGCCTGAGTTTTTTATATTATGAGCTTGTAGAAAACAACTTGGCGGTTGCCAGATGTGTGAACAGTGTGGTTTTTTTCTCCAGTAGTCTATTTAAAGTTCATAGAAGGAGTCAGTGATAAGATCACACCAAGCTTTACCACTACAATATTTCCTTTTAATTGGTTGGTTGGTATTTCTCCCCTTAAAGAATGAAATAGAAGAAATTGCAGCAATTGCCTCCTGGAGCAGGGTCTTCTGATGAAGGAACATTTAGGAAAGTGCTGCCAGCATCAAACCAAGGAAATGTACAGGTAGAAATACTTTCTTTTCTAACCACTCTGGGAGTCAGTCATTGTTTTCAGGGGCCCTTGTTAAAGTGATGATTTGGTACCCTGAAACTTGCTGATTCTTGGCAGCGGTTGGTTTGACACAGGTCTGGTGCAGGCAAGGACGTTCAGCTCCACATGATGTTTAGCATCTTAAAATGAAGGCACCAAGTATTGGTGCAGCTGCAGCCATACAGGATTAACTCATGTCTCATGGGAGTACAGCAGGAAAATAGAAAAGTTTTAAGATTCACTTCTCATAGCGTGGCTGACTGTGAAGAAACGGCAGCAAGGCAAGCCGTGGTGTGCATTTACAGTGTCAGTATGCATCTTTTCTTCCTTTAAGTAAAAGTGTGGAAATTCACTTCACTTCTATTGAGGAATGTATCTAATTCGGTGTATTACATGTATTTTTTTGTGCGTTAGGGCCCACCGGGGAATTTCCACTTCTCCCATAGCACTCCAGGTGCTACCCCACGCTCATTGGAAATAAAAGTAAGCACACAAATAAATACTTAACATACTGTAACTTGCCTAAGGATGAGTTGTTTGTGTGCTTTTTCAGTGTGACCTGGTTTCCCAAACACAAATGGTCTTCCAAAAGGTATCGTTTACCCATTTGAACACAGGGGTTGTAGCTACACATCTTAGCAGGGCATCTTAATTCAGGTTTTGTGTGTGCTGTTATCCCTGTACTAGCCAGTGTTGCATGGTGTAGCATTACCTTCATGACTGTCACCCTCAGCTTTCATGATCTTCCTCTAATTTCTCAGTTTTTTATTGGATTGCTGTATCTAGTCAGCATGTGAACCCCAGACAACCTTCTTATAGCTAAACCTTGGTTACTGGATAGCTGCACACAGCCATTTCTTGCTTTGTACGGTGTTTCACACGTGCAGGAGAATTGCAGGTGCTTTTATGGGTCAGATAGCAAGCTTTCATATGTCAAGCTAATAAATGCAAAGAAGATAACCAAGAATTATAGCTCTATCCTATACTTTCAGTTTTGTTCTTGAGATGTCCCCTGGGTTCAGACCTTGGTGCAGCAGCATTTTGGCGGGGGGAAGGCGCAGGCTGGTGGCAGATGCTCTCTCGGTGCTCAGACTCGGTGCCACTGCTGCGGGGTGTTGGAGGAAATGAGGGTTCATGTGGGAGGGCTGCTCCACTTGTAACTCTTTTTTTTCCTAATTCTTGCTTTTTAAATTTTAATACGCAATTATGAGATGTGGGCATTAAAAAAAAAAAAAGTAAATTGAAGCTTACTGTCTCAAAGCTACACAGTACTCTTGAACTCTGCTGCTATTAATGGTCATGCAAGACTGGGCTTCTCCATCCTGTTAGTTGTGGTCTCATTGGCTCTGTTGTTAGAAAATGCAGCCTTTTGACCAAGAAGGCTCATTAAAACAGGCTTTGGGGACCGTACCTTTATTTTTCTCTTGTGGAAGTAAAAAGTTGGTTTGAGTGAAGTGCACAAACAGAGATTAGAGGAGTCCCTTTGTTAAAGGGGAGGAGTTTTTCAGACCTTGCAGGTGGCACTTGAATAAGAGAAAGGAGACCTGAAATGAAAGCTGAAGTCCTTGTGGCCCGCTGGACTTCACTTGACTCCTTCACCTTCTCAGATCTCTGTCTTTAGCTTCCCAGGCTTCCTCTGGCTAATTTGCCATTATGAGCTACAGCTAGCAACGTTTTCCCAATTGCAATACCAGCACAGCTTTTGAAAAAAGAGGGAGATTCAGATTATTAACAGCTACTGTTTTAAACACTCACATACTGCTTGGGGAGGAGGGCTTCGTAGCAAAGCTATATAGCAAATGCTGTGCTTTGGCTCTTCTTCCAAAAAAATCAACTTGTAGCTCTTGGGCCATGTACATATTCTCCCTGTTTCCATCTAACCTAGCTTGCTACTAGCTTGCTCTTCTGTTTCTTTCCCATTAAAAAAAAAAACAACCCGAAAAAACCAAACCAACAGTTCTTTAACCTCCAGCCGGGAGTTGTCTGTGTAGTGTCCTTGCACGTTTTATAGTTGCGTGCTATTACAAACACAGCAGTTGAATAAACCTGCATGCTTTGCCTTTTCTTTCTCCCCATTTTATTTCTGTAAATACTTTCGCAATCTGCCCTTTCTACTCTAACAGCATCGTGCTATAGGCTGGCAGCAGCGAGGAAGTTTCCAGTATCGCAGTGCTGGAGTATGGGTGCAGCGGCCAGGCACAGGGTATCCCCTCGAACATTTTATTTCAGGAAAACGCATGCTGTTGCAAAAAGCATTTTACTGTAGCGCTGAGGGATGCCAGATCTGCTGCTGCTAAGGGGGCTTTGCAGCACGAGAGATCCTTATTTGTAGGTGGATGCTGGATGCATCCTTCTGGGATGGAGGGGCGGTGGTGTACCATTTTCTTCTGATTCTTAGTACTTCCATGGGTGCATTTGTGTGGTTGCTTCCAACTTGCTCCTCCTGCTTTGCCATCGCCCTCAGTGTTTTCCCTCTGGCTGAAGTTATGCGGCGGCACAGCAAGAGCTGTTGACTGCGATGAAATGCATGTGAATGTCCTAATCCTAGGATGCTCAGATCCTAATTTGAGCTAGTTTAGATCTGCTGAAAATGTGAATAAAACTGCAAGGACCTAAGATTTGTCTTAACTCACCTATCTGAAGATTATTGGATTCTGTTTTAATGAGGTATTGGGTATTGAGCACAATCAGTTATTCCATTTTGCAGTATCCTTTCTTGAATTTGTTTCTGTTCTGTAAAATACTTTAATTACCACAACTGTATTTATGTATGAAGGTAATAATTACTGAAGCATTTGGGGGGTGGAATGACAGGAAAAGTAATGGCATGAAATCATCCCCCTAGTTAACTGGCCAAAGTCTTCCTTTATCACCTGCATTTTTGAACGTTTTGAAATACCTTTGAGGTTAAACTTCTTTGAGACTAGCTTCTCTCCTTTGTCCCGCATTTTTTACGCTTCCCTGAGTTTCATACAAATCATTTATTTCTAAACTTCCTTACGCTGGTGCTGCCGGTGAGCGTGAAAGCTCAGCACTGTGGGTCCCGATGAGTCAGCAGCAGGCTGGAGGATTTGCCGCTGATGCAAGGTGGGCCAAAAATCTGCATCGCTTTGCTAGAGATACAGTTGCAAAATAAAGTTTAAAAATAGTTTCTTGCATTTTAACAAAACTAAAGTGCAAAATCCACAGCACTCAGGCTTCACCTAGTTTCCCATAAAATAAATGTACTTGCACTTTCAGATCAATATGGACTATGATTTATTCCAAACTCCTTTTTATTGCTAACGTTAAGCATGCTTGGGACCTAAGAAGGTATTCAGAAAGGGCAAAAAAAGGGAATCTGGGGTTGGCAGCAAGTTGAAAGGCAAAGGGAATACGTGCAAAGGGCAGTTAAGGCTTTGGGAATAGAAAGGAGAAACTGGGCAGCTTTGGAAAATGGACGGAAAATGGACAGAAAATGGTTGACAGCTTTGATTATTGGTGCTGTCTTTTAGTTTTCAAGCAGCTGAGCGTTTTCAATTCCAGTACATTTACAAAAGCAAACAGCAGTGTGATCGTTGTGTTTTTGGAGGAGGGATAGTTTGTACTTTTGGAGGAGGGAAAAGAGAAGTCACTTCTGCAGTGGCAGGGACTGGGAAACATCACTAACAAGAGAACACAATTCAAGATTTCCAAAATCAAGTACCTAAAATTAGGCTTCGAAGTCCTAATTAAAGAACGGAGAAAGTGGCTGTTTTCCAGGAAGGCTGAGCAGCCAGCCCTGACGGCGCGTTGCTCTCAGAAGCCAGCACAATTATTTAGATGCCTATTTTGGGGATTTTTTTTTGGAACCCAAGTTCAGGCACTTAAATGTGAAAACTGGGATCTGTTGTTTGAGGGAGTTCTCGAGCAACAGGGTG
>NW_008825615.1:15544856-15550464 GCF_000699105.1 Pygoscelis adeliae
CTTTCAGCCCAAAATGTTGCTGCTGTTTGCTTTGCTTAAAAAGGGTGGCATGGGACAGGGGGCAAACCTTTATATTTTTGTGCCTTATCTTTGCACCTGGAAACTGAAGTTACTCCAAGAAGAAACTCAAGAAACAACATTAAAATGTGACCAAGAATTCTTAAATCACTTTTTGGCATAAATCCCCCAGAATGTGTTTTCTGTGGAAAGCATAGGAGAGAATTCCCTTTGAAGGGCAGGAGCTGGTAAAATACTTCAACATTTAGTAGACCTTTCCTCACAGAGTAGTGAAGTGCATTAGAAGAGCAGGTCATCACTGCTGGTAGCCTGTATGAAAAACTTTCCTAAATAAATTTAAAAAAAACATATACTGCAAGAAAAGCATATTTCTCTGTAGCCTTTGGCCTGTATTTTCGGTTGCCACACCATGGAGCATGGGGGCCATCCATGCCCGGACTGAGCGGCAGGGCAGGGCTCACATCATCTGCCCAAACACATGGGTGGCTGCTGGAGCGTAGTGCATGTCCCAGCTCTTAGCGCCAGAAGTGGACCGAGGATGCAAAATGTTCTGTGGATATCCAAAAAAAACCCTGTCTATCTAAATCCAGAGGATTTTTGGAAAAGTGGTATTATAATGATGGGGCTCAATCTTGTTGGGGCAAGGTGCAACTTTAGCCTTCATTATGCTTGTGTTGCAGAACTGGAAGTCCAGTAATTTTGTTTTGTTTAAAACATCAGATATGTGTTTTCCTGGATTAAATATTTGGACTTGAAGGAGTAAAGCATCTTTCAGGTTGTAAGCCTGAGTGCTTCCAGACTCTGATCCAGCTTGCCCTGGTGTTCAGGGGCCTTACTGCACTGGTAAAATTTGGTAGCAGAGAGGATGATTTCTTTCCTGTGTATTGTAGAAAGGCAGGTTTGGAAAAAATAACTCGTGTATATAGAGGTACCTGTTTTAAAAAGTAGTGTGTGGCATAATTGGGTCATCTTTTTTTTCTGAACATAGGCACCGAATAAGGCTACGGATGTCATCTATCTGGACCTCTGTAAGGCCTTTGACACGGTCCCCCACAACATCCTTCTCTCTAAACTGGAGAGGTATGGATTTGATGGGTGGACTGTCCGGTGGGTGAGGAATTGGTTAGATGGTCGCATCCAGAGGGTAGTGGTCAACGGCCCAATGTCCAGATGGAGGTTGGTGATGAGTGGCGTCCCGCAGGGGTCCATATTGGGGCCGGTACTGTTTAATATCTTCATCAATGACATGGACAGTGGGATCGAGTGCACCCTCAGCAAGTTTGCAGATGACACCAAGCTGAGTGGTGCGGTCAACACGCCAGAGGGACGGGATGCCATCCAGAGGGACCTGGACAAGCTGGAGAAGTGGGCCCGTGTGAACCTCCTGAGGTTTAACAAGGCCAAGTGCAAGGTCCTGAACCTGGGTCGGGGCAACCCCCGGTATCAATACAGGCTGGGGGATGAAGGGATTGAGAGCAGCCCTGCCGAGAAGGACCTGGGGGTACTGGTGGATGAAAAGCTGGACGTGAGCCAGCAATGTGCGCTCGCATCCCAGAAGGCCAATCGTATCCTGGTCTGCATCAGAAGAAGCGTGGCCAGCAGGTCAAGGGAGGTGATTCTGCCCCTCTACTCTGCTCTGGTGAGACCCCACCTGGAGTACTGTGTCCAGCTCTGGAGCTCTCAGCATAAGAAAGACACGGACCTGTTGGAGCGGGTCCAGAGGAGGGTCACAAAAATGATCAGGGGGATGGAACACCTCTCCTATGAAGAAAGGCTGAGAGAGTTGGGGTTGTTCAGCCTAGAGAAGAGAAGGCTTTGGGGAGACCTTATTGCAGCCTATCAGTACTTAAAGGGGGCTTATAAAAAAGATGGCAGCAAGCTTTTTAGCAGGGCCTGTTGTGACAGGGCAAGGGGGAATGGCTTTAAACTAAAGGGGGGTAGACTGAGACTAGATATGAGGAAGACATTTTTTACACTGAGGGTGGTGAAGCACTGGCACAGGTTGCCCAGAGAGGTGGTGGATGCCCCATCCCTGGAAACATTCAGGGTCAGGCTGGACGGGGCTCTGAGCAACCTGGTCTAGTTGAAGATGTCCCTGCCCATGGCAGGGGGGTTGGACTAGATGACCTTTAAAGGTCCCTTCCAACCCAAACTAGTCTATGATTCTATGAATAGTGTGCCTTGCTGTGGGATGACGTCTAGGTAAAGGAGCGTGGCTAGTGATCTGCTCGTGAATGTGGTCAGCTGCAGAATTTGCTTACTTTCAGTATTAGGAAACATGAGATTACAGTGTTTCAAATGGCCACTGGTTTAATATTTCTGGGAGTCGATGTTCCTCTGAATTGGGAAACTATTCTAATTAAAAAAGAACCCTTGTAGTTGCTGCTGTTGAAGCAGTGTTTAATGTTGTGTGGCTGTTGGCAGGAGACTTGATGCATTTTCACATGACCCCCTCTGGAACAAAAGCAGATTGTTTCCCTCTGTTTTTCTGTTACACAAATGAGTTCCTTTTGAAACAATTTCTTTTTCTGCAAATTCTGGAAATCGACACCAGGAGTAGTTCTTCCTTCGTTATGCCTTTTACAATCTGCTGTCTGATAATGCTGGCACAAAAAGCTGCTTTGGGGTAGCAGCCCAAAAAAGCTGAGACCTCTGCAGAAAGCCCCCTCCTCTCGGGGAATGAGTTCTTCTTCCAATTTTATGGAAGGGTTGAACATGGAGTTTCATTTCTTGCTGTCTTTGCTATAGCTAGGCGGAGTTTGTTTCTGCTTTCTTAGTAGTTTCATTTACATATCTGCATTTCAGTGTCCAGCAAACAACAGTATATAGCAAGTCAGTTCTGAATTGAGCTTTTTTGTATATTTTTGTATACCGAACCTTTGTTTTTGAAACAAACTCTCTCATCTGAAGTCTTCCTCTGCAAAAAGGGGAGTTGAAGTCAGGCGCAGATGCTGGGTTATTGGATGATGCGGTGCTGCGTAACTAAATGAATCGGCACTGGATCAAAGGAGCGACAGACAAATTGAGTAAGTGGGGATTTCAAGCAACAAAATTAATTATCTGCTGGGGAGTTCTTTTCCTGGCGATATTTAATAGCTGACAGATTAAAAAAAAAGAGGTGGAAAAAAAAAGAGAAGAAGAGCTTGCTCTGGATAACTTACTTTCTTCTCCTTGGAAATTATATACTCATTTCTCACAGTCTTCCTGATGTTCATGCTTCTTGTAGCACAGCATAGGCTGCTCGGTTAAGTTTCCTTATTCCTAAGACACCAGCGTGCCAGTGCTGTGGCTGTTCATGCAGGCACTCATAGTTTGTGTGCCATAGCTGGTGAGGTGACGGAATCACAAAAATGCACCATCTTGTGAAGTGTGTACTTATTTGGGCTGGGCTTCTTCAGTCAGAAAATAAAACCGATATGAATCAGGACTGCAAAAGACTTTTAACACTCCTGGTTATTTTAATCAAGCTCTTTTGTTTGTGGCTGGTGACGAGATTCCAGGGAAGTTTCTGTGCCTTTGTGTAGTCCAAAGCAGTACAAAGACTTGATGGATGCGGAGGGGAAAGTCCTCTTCTGCACGTGTCCCCAAGAGCCCCATGGAAATGGTGGGTTTGGGGTGCAGCCAGAAATCCTCGGCGAGCACGTCAGCCTCCTGTCTGGAGCCCTCCGATGACAGGGATGTGGACTTACATAGAAGACCATGCGATGTAAATACATGTATCCAAGCCCATTGTACTTTCTTGGTCCCATGGGAAGCCAAAGCCCCTGTGGGGGCCGGGTGGCTCCCAGTCCCGCTTTGGACCGGGGAGAGGACGTCGTTTGCATCCTGTTTGGCTTTCCTTGCTGGACTCAAAAGAAATGGAGGTGTCAGTCCCAGCTGACTAAAACCAGAGGACCTACTATTCATTTTACTTGCGTAAATCAGAAATCCCCTAGAGGCAGGGTTTTCACAGGTGGAAGAGATGTTTCTTTAGCTAGAAGTGAAAAAAAATAGAGGTGAACTTTTTTGTTGTTAGCAACTGCATGTAAACTCGGGTAATTGTTTTGGTTTGTGCTGCGGGTACGTTGACAGCTTATGTGTTGGTTACGTTATTTCCCCATAACTAAAAACTGCTGTTAATTTTAGTACTTCATGGGGGGAGAAACACCAAGAGTGAAAACTATCCTATTAAACATGGATAAAATTATTTTAGTGAACGTTCAGTACAGTTCTGGATAGAAAAGAGGAAATTGGAAGGGTTTTGTTTTTTGTTTTTTGGGGTTTTTTTCTTAATCAGGAAGAAAATTACTTCCTCTTCTCTTGAGAACAGCTTCACGTACAATTGTCCCTGCTCATGGAAAGTGTTGCTACTTCTTTCCTGCTTTAACCTTAGGGAGGTACAGCGACTTATGTACCACAATATATATACCAGGTGCTACCAATAAATACTGGCCATGTGAGGAGCTGACAGATGACATTTGAATCACTCTACTGTACTGATGTTGGATGAGTTTTATCTGGTAATGTCTTACCAGTAAGCAGTTTCTGGAACTGGAGATGCTTACGCCACGAACTGCAGTGTTCTTTCCTTTGCCTCTGCAGCCCTCTCTGTCATTTGGTGGCCGTCGATCTCTTGGTTTTATGGGCTGTTAATCAGAGCTGTAATCAGTCACCTATCCGCAAAAGTGGTAGCAGGCCAGTTTCCACTTTTTTTCCTTCCTTCCTCCTCCCCAGCTAGCGTTGCCAGCTATTCAAGGCTCTTTGTTAAAAGAGCTTCATAGTGTTTATTTGAGAATTTCAATGTTGTTGGCTTTCTCAAGGTCCAATCCTCCTCCTCCTCCTTGCAGAGGGATCGTGCAGGATGTCATCCTGTATTTGCACTTACAAAATACAGAATTAAAAAGAACTTCAGGTTAATCTGAACTCATTATTTTAAGCTTCTGTGTATCTAGATCCATGATTAAATACTTCAGTGGGAAATACTGCTCTTACACCAGTGGCTCTCTGAGACTAGAATAAGCTTTATGTACTTTATATATGCTCGTAATGTCCAGTATGTCTGCTGCAATTTTTGCATATTAGTATTTTCTTTGTTAACGCTAACAGATGGTGTTCAGATGATTAAATTATTTTCATGCGCTGAAGAGCTAACTTTCTCCTCTTCTTTCTATTTCAGTAGGTTGTAGAATGGAACTTCTGGATAAAACAATCAATAGCTACTTTGATGTTTGGCTTGGACCCAGAGGTAAGATTTGTCAAAAATTAAATACATAAATAAAACTGATATTAAAATGCAGATACTAGAGCATAAGAAACAGCTTCCCTCTAACATCTTGACGTTGACAGGTGACTACTTTCTTTAGTATCTGCAAAGCATCAAAATGTATGATTCTGTAATAAATAAGAAAGTTTATTCAATGCTTCTGATCTTTTGACCTGAAGAGCTGCTAATTTTTCAGCTATGACAATCATAGGTGCTATTCTTCTTACTATCAGTTAAGCTCGTGTTGTTAGTCTTAGTGAATGACTTACCTTACTCAGATCTTTGTTGCCTTTTTTTTTTTAAGAATTTAGTAATAGCTTTCACTTAAAAAAATATTTTTTGATTTGC
>NW_008825615.1:15550514-15562647 GCF_000699105.1 Pygoscelis adeliae
TAGAGCTGCTAAGGAATTTTTCACTGAAAAAATCTGTAGTTTTTGGAAAGCATTGCTTCTTTGAAACCATTCTTTTTAAAGAAACAATGGTTTTGGTAGGTTTTTCACTGGGAAAAAGTCTACAGGTGGAGAACAGCAATCCTGGTCAGCTCAAGGAAGGCAGTGGGACAGGGGACGGGTGATGGGTTCGTGGTGAGGGCTTCCACCTAGGGTAGGGATGGCCCTGTTCCACCTGGTCCTGACCAGGGGTGATTAAATATCAGCATCCCGTACGCAGTGTGTGTAGCGATGCTACTCAGTGGCATGTGCTTTCTTCTTCCGATTGCTTCGGCAGCATCTTTCCTACCTCTTTCTTTGTCCCAGTGAAACTCTGGTGGTGGTGCTGCCTCCTCGCAGGACGAAGTCCACAGGAGGTAGAACAAGCCTCCAATCCTTCAAAACGTGTTTTCTGTTTGCTTTTAAGTAGCTCGGTGCCCTTGTTGCCCCCCTCTTCGTACTAAGCCCGTTTAAATTAGTCTGGATGTTGTGATACAACTTTTTGCATGTGCTGGCATATGGTCTATACTTGCCGTGTCTTAAAAATAATGAGCCATAAAGGTGGCAAATCCAAACAATTCCCCGGCTTTCTTAACTACTTCCCAGCCTACGTTTTAAGGCCTCATTTCTTACATTCAGGATCCACATATGACTCCTTTAAAATTAAGTGAGGGCTGTGAATGCCAGCCCAAGATTACCAAACCAATTTATGGTTTGGTAATCTTGGTTTCAATCCTTTGGGCCGACTTCAGTGAGAGGAGTGAAATGCTGTGCTGTTGCTGGGTGTGGACAACACAGTTGTGGTTCAGAAGGATCAAGCACTTGTCCCAAGTGTTCCCCTGAAAGCCTCTCGTTCGGGGTGGTTTATGTGCTTTTCCTGAGCAGTCGACATACTGCCAACAGGACTGGTTAGTCAGACTGGAATGACTGCTTTGTGTTTCATTGCTCGTACAAGGACTCAAAAATTTAATCCTCTTGAGTAGCACACACATAAGTCCATTGGGTTAATATTGATTAGAAAATAGTTATCAGGATCATCCACTGATAACCACAAAGATATCTGCTTCACTCTTAGCTTTGCTGGCTCTGTGAGGAAAAAAGGTGTGTACTATCAGGAGAGGTTGATTTGAGAGAATATGGGGGAGAGGGTCATTGAAGCTTTTCTTCATAATTTTCTTTATAATTTAAGCTCATCTGTTGTATGGACAACGATTCTGAATGGTAATGAGTATTTAAAAATAATAGCGGTAATAATTAAGGAATGTCTTTGCCTTAGAAAAAGGATTATTTCTGTTTTCTTTAACAACTGTATAACTAAAATCTTGTTTGTGAAAGTTTTTTGTAATGAGCAATGTGGCCCTTCGTAAAAGGGCTTGCTGCTCTTCCCTTCGTCTTTGTCCGGTAATTCCAGTGCTAGAAGCATTTTGGGTACAGCTTTTTCTGGATGCATTGAACTCTTCCCCTTACAAAATCTAAGTCTTTGTATGTTTTTGTTTGTTTGTTTCAGACCCCAGAGTAAAAAGATGGCTTCTTCTGGAGAACTACACACCTACCTTTATCTTCTCAGTCTTGTACTTACTAATCGTATGGCTAGGACCAAAGTACATGCGGAATAAGCAGCCGTTCTCGTGCAGGGGTATTCTAGTCATCTACAACCTTGGACTTACACTGCTTTCTCTGTATATGTTTTATGAGGTAGGAGAAAAGGGGTTGGGTTGGGGTTATTTTGCAGTATCTGTTTTAATTATATTGGCTTATGTTGAAAATGATGTATGAGGACAGTCCTCCTAAACCTGGGGAAACACATGCAGAAACGTTGCAACCGTTCTTCAATGTCACTTCTCAGGGGAGAAGACTGTAGCTGTAATGTTGTTACTTGTAAGGATGGTACAGAACAAACCTTCCCTTAAACATCTGTGCTGACCTTGATGAGCAACGTTCCAGGTGCACTTTCCTCGCTCAGTGCAAGTGAAGGCCTGATCTTTCAGCATGAACCTGGCTACTCCTTCAGTAACTCCTCCTTGCCTAGAAGTCAGGCTCAACGTGATTGTGCTGGTGGGTTGTACAAAGTACTCGGTAGCAAAACTACGGCCTGTTTTGGAGTGCAAAACGTGTTTTATTTAAATGTCTTTAATCACACACACACTCTTAGCATCTATTTCTGTAAGCCTGCAATAGCTTCTGTCCCCCTAGTTTTGCCCAAACAATTGCATCAATGCTGTTGTGATCCATCTATTTCTTGGAAGTTAAAATCTGAACATACGAATACATTTCAAACTGAATTGGACTTTCTGTGGACTTATTTTCTTTCCTAACAAAACAAAGATTTAGGCAGTATAAAGTTTTCCACTTCCCAGAGAGCACTTTAGCTGCTTTTACTCAGAATGGTATGTTTTTGATTAAAGTGAAAATGAAGAACTATGGCAGTGTAAATAAGAATGTGGTCAGAAAATGATTGAGTGTGTGGCTTTAATATACAGAATGCTCTGGCTTGCTTTTAACCAAAAGCATTTCTTCTTTCTCTAAGGACAGATTTCATTTTCAACATGCGATTACAAGCTAGAGTTAAAACTACTAATCTTTTTTTTTTTTAATTTGCTTAGAAGTATACACAAGCAGTAATTCTCCTTTAAGTTTGTAGTTAATTCTATAGTGTTTTACAAGATGAGTGTTTAGATAGAAAGTGATTTAAATTTAAAGTTATTTCTCTTGTGTAGTGAATTGTCTAGTTAGAAAATACTGAGTTGGGTTATTAAGAACTTTGATACTTAATTCTTCGGGGGGGAGCAGTTTTGGATTCAGTAGGTACTTGGAATAATTTGTATTCTTGATGTGCTTACATTTCTAACCTCCCTGTCAGGATGTTATAATCCAGAAAAATCTGTGTGTTGATCTGTTTAATTTGTCTAAAAGTAGTGTTGCTGTGGACTTCATGGACAACATCTGCATTATTTTATGCAGATATTATTTATAATTATATAATAGTCTATTGTTTTAACCTCCAATTATGTTATTGGGGGTTTAAAAGTGCAGACTTTTCTTCAGTTGTACTAAGTATGGATAAAACTCTCAGGTTAGCCAATCTTTTCTCCTTGAATACTTGGAATAATACTCATAGTTTCCAAATGAAAATTATTGTAACATTCTGCCATGTTACAAAACCTGCTGATAAATTTAAACAATGGAAAAGATCTGAACCGTTGATCTCGTAAATGCCTTTATATACACAGACTTTTCTCGCTAACAATGAACTGGTTACCAAGAAAGGACTATTTATTGCATGTTGAAGAAGTCCTCATACTTGTAACCAGCTGAATAGCCCTTATATTGTGAAGAAATGAGGCAACTAAAATACACTGAATTACTCCTTCCTATACAGTGAAAGGCTTTACATCAAAGTGAATGTTGCTCTTAATGTAACGTTACCTATCTGGAAGTGTTCACTGGTGGTGGTGTAAATATACCTTCTCTTTATAAATGGGAATACACGAAGCTATAGTGTTATGAAGACTATTAAACTCATGATAGTTGCAACGAAATGTGTCTGACAGCACTTCCAAGGTAGACATGAGGGCAAGCAATGTTCTGCAACAAGGGACTGATCCCATAAAAATGCTGCCAAGTAGAGAGCCGTGCTGGCATAACACTGCGCTGCTTGATGTTTGCTGGGAGAGAGCCGAAGGGCCAGGTGATAGGGAAAAAAATCAGCTTCCTGCACCTCCAGGTACGTTCTCTAGCTGTAGTGCCTCCGCAGATACCTGTGTCAGTGCAAAGCAGGCGATACCCTCGCTCGGATCACGTCAGTCATGGAAATTTGGCTTTGAAGGATTAGCCATACATCAGTAGCACTTTATAGTATATGTACTCTCTTTTAAGATAAAATGGTGAAGAGGAGCATTCAAAAAGGAGATGTAACTCCCTGTTCTCTTCCTTGTTGTGACTTTGAGTTTCAGATGGATTAAACTGTCCTAGTTTAAGGAAAGTCATAAAACATCACCACTTCTGAACTTGTTTAGTAGCCTGTCTGAAAACAAGCTGCTTTAATAGCTTGCATATGGTATACCTGAAACCCTGCTTTGGAGTTTTTCCTGAGTTATAGCTGTGGTGATTCAGGTCATGATTCATAGCATCACAGCTCAGTTTAAATATTATATGACCAAAACAAGATGTTAAAGTGAGGCATCCTCCCAGCTAGGATGAGAAAGATGACCTACTTGGTTTTCTGACCTTTACATCTGAATGTTTGTATACAATAACATGGGGGAAAATTTTTGCATTGTAGGATTTGTATAATTCTAGTTATTATGTAC
The DNA here is from genome assembly GCF_000699105.1 of Pygoscelis adeliae. Taxonomy (NCBI): domain Eukaryota; kingdom Metazoa; phylum Chordata; class Aves; order Sphenisciformes; family Spheniscidae; genus Pygoscelis; species Pygoscelis adeliae. The sequence continues at coordinate 15,554,861 of NW_008825615.1, forward strand.
TTGCACCATTTGGTCTACTGACGTAATATAACTTTATTTTAAAAACACTAGAAATCTTATACCTCTTATTTGGAATTCCTAAGACAGTAGTTTCTGTGTGTACTTGCTATAAATTATTTATTTGGGCATTTAGTGACCGGGCTGGGTTCTGGTACTAGCAGAACATGGTAGTGGTCTGTGCTTGTCCCAGACTATATAAAAGGCAAGACCTAGGGGAGCGGGAGAGGTTTCTCCAGGCTGATGCTGCAGTGGCAGGCATCATCACGCCCGTACCTCAGGAAGAGGGGATGCTCATTAGAGGGAAACAACATTTTATTCTATATACATTTACACTGCTTGGACTTTGAGGGGAAATAACGTTCCTGTCTTGGGCAGGGACAGCAAGGGTTGGCCTCCTGCGCGGTGGAGAAGGTGTGTAGCGGGGCGGCTGGCAGAGGGGTTATAGGATATGGGTTGATCACCTGCGGGCTGGCATGGCTGTTTCTGAAAGAGCCGCGGGAGTAGTTAGGGCAGCAGAGGCAGCACCGCTTCCACCCGTGTCGCTGCTCTGCTCTCGGATCATGAGTCAAGCTGTCTTGCGACGCTGTGAGTAGGGCCCATGCCTCTCCACTCCAGTCTCGGCTGGGTAATTTGACAAAGTAGGTAAAGTGCCAGGTACCCAGTTATACAGAACACAGACCTATTTTATTTTGGGTGTCTTTGTTAGCAAAACTAGCCAAGTGATCTGGACCACCCAGACTTACATTTGAGAAAACTGGTCAGTGATGAAGGCTTACTTTCTTAAAAGTGATCTCTTTACTGTCTTCTTTCTTCATCTGAAAAATTAATTCCCTACTGAATTAGCCTGAGAAAAGTCTCAGATTTTCCTGATGAGGGAGGTGTTGCATATGCTGTAGGAAAAGCATCCTAAGAGCAGCACCCTGTTTTAGGAAGGAGGGGGCTCGGTGAGGAGGTGCCGTGGCATGTGAGCCACGAGTGGCAGCCCCCTGCCAGTCTGCTCTTTCCTCTCCCCTTTCTTTCTCTACCGGTCCCAAAGCCCTTATCTCTGTCCTGAGGTGACTGCGTTCACGTAAAGGTAAAATTTCAGGCGTTTGCTTTCTTTGATCAGACATGTGAACTTCTGCTTCTTTTCACTCTAATCTAGCTCTGTTTTGAAGCGCCTTAAACTCATCGCGCCTTGACGGCATGATGCAGTGCTGGGTCCCTTATCTGCCCCTCTCCAGTGAGTCTCAAGACTTTGGTTTTATCACCAGAAAACAAAATCCTCCCCGGTAACACCTCTCCTACAGCCCAGTCAGACTGGTGTTAGTGTGCTGGTTTATTTTGGTAGCAGAGTTGATAAAAAAGCACATGCCACAGCATTTTAAAGAATTCAGCAACGGAATTACAAAATGAAAGCGATATTAAAAAGAAATTTTCAGTGCAGGGGAAGGAAGTACGAGTTGCTTGAGCACAAAAGCAACTTCAAGCTGCAAGTGCTTTGGCTTTCCCCTGAGCCAAAGAACTTAAAATGGTACTCAAAGTCAATGTTAATTGGATTATGAAGGAGCTGTCTCTTTTTGTGTCATTTAAAAATCGCGTACTCTGGTGAAAATGATTGTAGTCAGCCTTTTCGAGACAAGTTAATTTCTCGAGAGAAGATATGCCTGTGGTTGCGCATCAGCAATGCCATTAGCAAGCCTGGGCTCCTGCCAACCTGAAGATGAAGGGCTTCCTAGGGACAGCAAGCAGGGAAAGGTCGCCTCAAGCCTGGGGTGGCTGAGGAGCCACCAGCCCGTCGCTGGGAGGATAAGGAGTGCCAGGCAAGTTGAGACCTGCTGTGGAGTAGCTGTAAGGAGGGGTTAGAAACTCTGGCCATCCGGGAAGCAGACCACAACAAGCATGAGCAATGACTTAAATGCACTAGCTGGCAATTTATGACACCTCCGTTTATTGCTTTCTAGGTGGCACATAAGCAGCTCCCCGGTGCTGTACGCCCAGCCCCGTGCATAACAGAGCCATTTGGGAACCATTCGTGGTCAGGTCTCAGAGTGGCCTGTTGGTTTCATTTTTTGAAGCCTTCCAGCATGTGCTGAAAGTATTGTGGGTGCAAGAGATAGCGGTGTCAGGCAAAGGAGCAGCTGGCTAACTCGGAAAAAGGATTATCTGTCTGTGGTGTATGTTGTGCCAAGCAATGTTTGTTGGCACCAGCAGCAGTTTGTGGGCAGCAGTAGCAGCTTTTCACCATTTAGTTCCTTCTGGAAAGGGAGGGATTAAATTATTTTTGTAACTATACTAACTATTTATATGATGAAAGATGTTACCATTTCCTACAAATGTTGCTTTGCTTCTATCATTTAAACCCCTGTGCCTGTGAGAGTATTATAATAATATGCTAGGAGTTCTATGCTCTTCTGGAAACGAGGGAGTACTTGGGTTTAGCTGAAGCTACCTATAGCCACACTGGTGCCTTTGCCCTTCAGAGAGGTGGGATCCATCCAGACACCTTCGGTTGGGTCACGCTTTAGGTAGGGGACCTGTATCACTTGCAAGGAAAGCTCTTTGGGTTTCACTATGCTAGCCTTTCCTTGGGAGAAGTTTATGGACCGCAGGGTTAGTGATGGATGCTATTTGGATTAATTACAATATAAACATTGTGATTATCCCTCTATTCCTAACACTTCCTTGAACTATGAGAACTGTATGAAAACATCTGTAAGCTCTTAACAACACGATCACAGCACAATGTGGTCTTCTGTCTGAGGGACTGGCGGGCACTCACGAAGCCAGGCCCTAAGAGCGGTTTGGTGCAAGGCTTGCTCCAGGACGTAGCTGGTACTTCAGCAGGGTACTGCTTTTAAACTGGTGTGCTTTGCACGTCAGTGTCTTCCTCACGGCCGGGAGAGGAGTCCTCCCGTGGCTGCGTTCCCTTTGCTGCTTGGATAGAGAAATTGCTTGGGTCTGCTGTCAATGTGCACGGCTGCACTGCTCTCACTCTAATACACAAGATAATTCCAGGTCTATATGTTATGATATAACTAGATGTCTCTTTTTTTTTTTTTTTTTTCCTTTTTCTAAATAGTGGCAATAATTCTATCTCAGAAGGTCAAAAATAATGACCTAGGCTGACTGGGTATTTTAAAAGCTAATTTAGGGGGGAAATGAGCCGTGAAAGAAATAACATTAGGAACAGGTAGATCATTTAAGTGATAATCTTCATTGTAGCTTTTAGAATTAGCTTCCCATTCACAGTTCTGAGCAGCACTTAATCGTACCAGTTATTGTAGTCTTTTAATCAAGTGATCATTTTAAATGACTTAGCTACAAAGAGTTTTTCACCATGGCTTTGCAAAGCTTTTTTTATCCTGCATGAGCGTAGATAAGGCCAAAACCAGACAACTTGCTTGTGCAGGATATCTGTCTCTGCCTTTAAAATGTTTTTTGGGATACCTAACAATTCTTTCTTCACTTGGGAATCATCTAAATTTGTTACTCCTCTCCTCATGCTATTCCCAAGAGCAAAAACATCTTTATAAACAACATCCAGCGATCCCTTCTCTTGCGATATTAAAGGGGGACTCACTCCTGCCCTTGCACCCACTCCCTCCTCCCGTCCCACCCTCAACCTTCCCCTCCATCTCCCACCCTTGAAAGGGTGGGACATGGACATCCAGCTTGCCTCTTCCTTCTCCGGAGGTTTCAGCCAGCCCTTCAGCAACAGGCTCCCCGTCATCCTCTCATGACTAATAGCTGGTCGTTACTCTTAAAAGTAATTTTGTCATGTCTGAGGTGTTACTTGTTATGCCAGGAAGTCAGGCAGGCAACGGCATATCCTGCAGAGGAAGTTCCTTGTGCTGGGAAGGATGTAATGTACTCGGGATGAGTGAATTATTTAAAGAGATCTTGAAGAATCAAAATATGGTAAAACATCAGTTGTTAGCTGTTAAGGATAGCAGAGCTGAAGATTTGCTCTGTTACACAGTTGAAAAAACTGTAGTCAGATCTCTCTGTATAAAATTGCCTAAAAATATAACTTTTCCTTTCCAAAAATAATCAGAAAAAAAATATATTTACTTTTCTTTGGTCGTTCATTTTCTTCAACAACTAGATCATCAGCTAAGAAGGAAAGATATTTCTTAAGGATCTGTCTAGAATAAGTCCGTGCAAAACATACACGCTATGTGGGATAAGTAGGGATAAGATGCTACCTCCTATTTTTATTCTGTCACACCCCAATTGGAAGAATTTCTGATTTGATCACTGCTTGGAGTTTGAATTCAACCTAATGCCACGCTCGGGTGCCCATGAATCCCTTGACACCAGATGTCTCAGCAGAGCCGCTGTCGAGGTTTGCACGTGCCGCGGGGTGCAGCCTGCTCCCCAAATGACACTTTATTCTTTGATCTTCTCAGCTGGTGACGGGAGTATGGGAAGGAGGATACAACTTCTTCTGTCAGGATACACACAGTGGAGGAGAAGCTGATATGAAGGTAACGTAATCGAGACTTAGAGCTAATAACATTTCAGATTGTCCGCTTGTGTGTAAGTGGAGAGCAGAACAGTATTGATTATGCGGATTTTGTTCAAACTATATGCTTTTTTTCCTCCTTTTACAATACAACGGCCAAGGCATTGTCAAACATAGTAGTTAATCTACAGTATATTCACGGTTGGTATTTTGGTGAGTAATTATCTGTAAATTTTCAAGTGTTCCCAGGTCAAAAACAAGGACTTGGTCTTCAGACTGTATCCAAACACTGTGTGTTGTGACTCCCCTTCTCCTTCTGAGATGTGATGGTGATTTCTTCTGGTCACCGTTCAGACCTCTCCTTTATAGAGAGCACTGCGGGACCGACTCTGTTGGTTTCTTGTTTCTCCCAGGGCACTCTAGGTGCACAGCAATAGCCTAATTGACATAAAACAGTCTTTGTCATCCTGTTTTCAGCTGTAGCTATGGGTTTGTACCTAGATCTCCTACGGAGAGACCTGAGGCTGAAGCGTTACAGAAGATCTCAGCAGTGTCTTCAATCCAAGTAGTGCAGGACAGAATCTGGATTTTTAATTACTTAGATAGCAAAAGGGTTGAAAGCCCCCACAATGCGCAATGCTTCTAAAACTTGTTTCCTCCTTTCTAGATCATACGTGTCCTCTGGTGGTACTATTTCTCCAAACTCATCGAGTTCATGGATACCTTCTTTTTCGTTGTGCGGAAAAATAATCATCAGATCACTGTTCTGCATGTCTACCACCATGCAACGATGCTGAACATTTGGTGGTTTGTTATGAACTGGGTGCCTTGTGGTCACTGTAAGTACTGTTATGGCAGGGAACGCTTGCGACAAGGGCCTATTTTGGTTTTCTTTTGGTCAAACCAAACATCTCTGGTACCTTCATCTGCAGAATTTGTTCTGTCCCATATTAAGCTGCTTTGCTGAATTGCAACTATTGCAGATAGTTGCAGGTATTAAACTGCCTGCAGAGCCTCTAGAAAAGGCACGCTGGTGTAGTTTGCAGAATGTGCATGGCAGTATGACATTTATCAGCTGCAGTAGTCCAGATATGATACCTGTCAACCTGTTTTCTCTTTTTTTGTGGTGGTTGCAGACCCTGTAATGAAACAATGCTCTTTTCCAAGTCAGGACCAGAAGCTTGTTTTAGCTGCAAGATGGCTAATAGTGACTCTTGTCCTTGTATCTGTCAAATTCACTTGAGATGTTACTTTCTTAATTTAATCTCATTATACCAGTAGCCATAACAAATTACTTCAATTAAAATCCTGTCCCCTGAGCGCTAATGAACTTGACCGAATACATCTTAAGTAGAAGATTTCCATGTCTCTCTTGTCTAAATCCTGCTAACCTCTGGCTAGCTTGCTTTGATTCTTTAATTTCATTGCTTTTAGCTGGCATCTAGTTTCCTAACTGCGTTAGCATGGCTTAGTTGTGGTTCAGATATGCAGCTTATAGATACTGGTTTTGTTGAACACTCATCCAAGAGAAACCTTGTCAAATGCAGTGGATGTGAACTACCGGCAGTGCAGACCGAGAGGCTGAGTTGCTCAGGAAAGCTGGTCGGCTTTCTGAGCCAAACAACATAGAAACTCATATTTGTTTCGTGTTGTCAGCACAACAGTGAGTAATGCTGAACTTATAAATAAGTGTGCATCTGGAACCACATTCTCTTCCAGGGAAGTCAATCCCTGTTTATACAACAGTCAAAAGTGCAGATACTTGGAGTCTATCTTGTGTTTGTGTGGTCTTGAAAATACTTTTGTGCTATTTCTAGTGATGTGTTTTTCTTCTTCCTTTCCAAGCTTTATGTTCTGCTTGGTCATCACAGTTCTATGCAGTTTGGTGTTAAGCTAAAGGTTTCTTTAATGACTAAAGATGCTGTAAATAAGGACAAGTAAAATAGCTAACTTGCAGTTTCAGGAAGATATCTGTTGCTTTTGGTTATTCAATGACAAAATAGGCTCCTGCCTGAAAGGAAGTGAAATAAGTCTAAAATTAGATGGGTGAAGCTATCGATTGTTGGGCATGTTTACTTGCCTCCTTTTTATCAGCTTCCTCAGTTCCCTTGAGAAGCCGGAATGTAGATGTGAAAAAGAATAAATCAAGGAAGCAAAACCAGAAGGCTCGTATAAAGTGCACAGCTGCAAAGCCGCTGAGCCACTCTGTTGGGTGAACAGAAAAAAAATCTTGCCTTTCTTCTAAGAAAAATCACATTTTAAATAGTAACATTTTGAACTTGTTATTTTTGTAGGATCCATGAAACAGTGTGTTCCTGGTAATGCAGTGTACTTTCTTTTTCCTTTGCCCCTTTTTTTAGCTTACTTTGGTGCCACACTGAACAGCTTTATCCACGTCCTCATGTACTCCTACTACGGATTGTCTGCTGTTCCAGCAATGCGTCCGTATCTGTGGTGGAAGAAGTACATCACTCAGGGACAGCTGGTGAGTGATTAGCTCTTCAGTGCTTTAGCAGGCTCCTGTATTCGTGATGGGGTCCTCTTGCCTTTACTGAGTTAGAAAACTTTGGCAGGAGCTAGAAGAAGGGAGAACGAAGGCTAGTACCTTTTACATCTTTAAGTGCCTAAATCACCTTAGAAATCCAGCTTCTGCACCTCCGTTTGCTCTGTTTTCAGGACGACGGGGAGCTGGGGACTGATGGTACACACGAATCAGTCCTGAGATCAGTGGGATCTTTCTCCACCTCCCCGTGTTGTGTGGCTAGATGTATTTGGGAGTCGCAGCGCTGTGTTTTCTGGGACTCGCTAGCCAGGGAGGAGGGAGAAGCTTTTCTTCCAAGTCTGCTTGAGCTAACGTGTTCTTCTCTGTGCTTGGTTGCTCAGGGTGATGTTGAGATGACAGAGCAGAAACCAAGTGCAACGCAGTCCGCAGCTAACAAGGCCCTTCATTCTAGTCCTGTGGGACAATGGCTTTTCTGTCTCACTTTTGCATGCAGTTGCAAATGGTTTATTAAAAACTGTTCAATATTTCTGGTCTCCTTCTGCACTTTAAATGGGCAGATTTTTTTCTCTTGTAATTCTGTGTTGGACTCCTTGCATCCATTTGTATTGTTTCCTGCGTATACAGTGATGAAGCCCAAATGCTGTGTACTGGAGGTGAAAAGAGCAACAAAATTAAGCAATATGGCACATGCTGTACTGATACTGCACGAGAACCAGGTTTCAATGTGTATAACACGTCAGAACATCACAAGGAAACGTGCATGGGTGTTTTGTCTTCCCCATTTTGTAGGTGGTGAAACTGAAGCCTAGAGATAGACCTTTTAATTATCTTTTTTTT
>NW_008825615.1:15562911-15574234 GCF_000699105.1 Pygoscelis adeliae
CCATAGAAAGACCTTTTTATTTTTTTTTTTTTTTTCCCCCCCCCCCCCCCCCACTTAGCAACCCCTCAGAGCTGTGAATAGGTTTAATAACATCTGCTGGTAATGACCAGCAATTCAGGGTGTTGATTCTCAAAATCTTTTTTTTCTTAGCACTCTTCCTTCCTGAAGGATGGCTAAGCATCGTAGCAGTGAGGCTCATTGCTTTTTGGTGGGGTTGTTTTGCTTTGTGTGTTTTTTCCTTCCAGATTTAGTCCCTATTCTTCATCCTGGTTGGTTGAACGCTACGGAGTGTGAGTGTCTCAGTGCTTCAGTTGCTCCCCTGGCTATTGTCATAGCTGCTTTCACTTCCCTGCCTGCTCCGCCTGCATAGCTGTTAGGGCAGCAAAATAACAGAACTGGTCTTTCCTTTTTCAAGTAAACATTGCCTAATCTGGTAGCCTTCACGTAAAGATGAATTTTGCCTAAGGCCCTCTGCAGCACTTAAGCCCAAACTATGTTTTTCCAAAAGAGATAATTAAAGATAATTAAACCCCAGTCCTCCTCCCTGCCTCCCCAGCTTCCCTGCAGCCTTTACCCCAAAAATTCTTACGCTGGAGCCGTATGTTGGGCAGTGCCTGTCTGGGGGAGAGGATCACAGGATCCGTCTGTAGACCCAGTTACCCCAATTCTTTTGCAACTGAAGCAGTGAGATGCAGATCTACTCTGTTAGGGGGGTAGAGTCAAACCCTGATGAGCTCTCACTAGGGAGAAGGTGATCTTTGTTCCTTAGTATATTTATAAATCAATTCTACAGAAGTTACTCTAATGCTCTAAAATGGAACGATATTAATCAAATAAAAACAAACAATGGAATACCACAACCTGAATGTCTGCTAACTCAGGTTTACACTGTTAGTAAGACAGAGAAGATAAACTTGTCAAACACACAGTATTAGATATTTTTGACTTGTTTTGAAAATAACTCATGAGATTTTGGTCACTAATGGCTTTTTTCCTCCTTGCATTAATGTGCTCCATTTCTCTTTTTTTTTTCTCTCTCCTCAGACTCAGTTTGTCCTGACAATCTTCCAGACCAGCTGTGGTGTTGTTTGGCCATGTGCCTTTCCTCAGGGGTGGCTGTATTTCCAGATTTCTTACATGATTTCTTTGATTATCCTCTTCACAAATTTCTACATTCAGGTAAAAGTAATATTCATCGACTCTTTGTAGCATTCTGCTGGCTGTGTCTTGTTGGAAAGCTGCTTTACAGGAAGATATGCTTGAACTAGGCCTTTGCTATCTTCCAGTAACATGCATAGGCTCTTAAAAGTGCTATACTTGTTGGTCTGCCCTCAAATTTGGAAGCTTCTGGTATTTTGTATCCATAATTCAGAATGATTAGTAATTTCAGTAAGCAGAGTGGCACAAAAAGGCATTTTACTAATGCAATTTTAACTGCAGATAAGGGAGAGGAGGAGCTTTTATGTAAGAAACAGCTTTCCGGTCTGAAACAGAACAGCAGCCTGGGAACCTGTGAAGCACCCGAACGAATTGTTCACTATGGCTCTTACCAGGGAAAATGCTTGTTTTATATCCAGGGAAACTTCCCAAACTCCCAACGTACAGAAATCTGGTTTTGGCTCACCTTTACAGGCATTTGTTTGTAGTTCCATATGGAAAATTAACATTTTGAATTGTGTTTCTACAAAACTGATTTCATGCCTGAACAGATCCAGACTTGGTATGTGTTGTTCTGAGTAGTTCCTAATCAGGCTCTGTGCAAAGGTGTACCCATCTTCAGAAAACCAAACCAACACGGCCTACTGCCCCCAAACAAGCAAACTCTGTTACATATTTCAAACACCTCTTGAGAGATTTGAGCATTTCGGGTCTGGTAAGAGTGATTCATGGGGGGAAACATAGCAGGCTTCCCTATCTGAGCTTCCGGTGCTTCTTAAAATCAGTCCCATGGTTCATATCGCTTGCTGTATATGAACACGCTAATCAAACATAATAGTATATTACAGATATTACTTTACTGCCTTCATCAATTTAACCATTTAACTTGCACACACACATTTTGGGAAACACACTCTCTGTAAAGCGACGGAGCCCCTTTGACAAAGACTAATTCATGTATATTTTTTCGCTGTCTTAATTTTTTTTGTGTCCCTAGCCTCCCTGGTCCTGTTAGCCTTTGCTTCCCATGTTGGCCAGTGCAAATGCTTTTCACGTTTCTGTCTCTGAACTTCCCTCGCTGTTCTTGTTTACCCACTTCTTCTGGCTTTGTTTGAGATTAGTCACCTGCAGTGCATCAAACCTCCTTCCTCACTTGTCATTTTGAGTATATTCTTCTGCCATAGTCTGCTCATAAAATGGCTTCCCTTGTTTCTAATCCACTGTTAACATAACACTACCAATGCTACCGTCACACTACCACGCCTTTTTCTTTTCCAGTGACTAATTCTCTTGCTGTGATCAATGAAAGGCATGGTATAGCCTCTTACACAAAAACGGTAGAGCTTGTTAGACTCTGCCACTGGCACAAGGTCTTTAAAAATTATGGATGCAAGTTTACATTTGTGATTCTTGTGTTACTGTGAGGAAGCAGTTATTTATATCTATTTAAGCAAACCCATGTGTCTTTCCGTATATTCTAGACTTACAACAAGAAGGCATCCTCAAGGAGGAAAGAGTATCAGAATGGCTCTACGGCCACTGTGAACGGGTACACAAACAGCTTTTCTTCCCTTGAGAACAATGTGAAACAAAGGAAACAAAGGAAGGATTGAAGACCAAACTGAAAAACCATTTTGATAACCCCAACAACAAAATCATCTGATTGTAAGCACAATAAGAGTTGTGCACTAATACTCTAACGGCTACTGTAACTATTCCTGCCTAGAATAGTGTGATTTATGTAAGACTTAACCAGTGCAAACACCCTAGAAACTGTATACAGAACATAAAAGTAGGTTAAAGTTTAAAAATAATTCTGGGCTGTCACTGACCCCGCTATAGACTGTGGAAGGGAGTATTATCGTAGTATCCGACACTGCTGTTGCCTTACTAGTCAATATGATAGGTGCTGAATTATGATTCACAATTTGAAAACACTGTAATCTAAACCTCCATTTTTTTTACTGTAGATCATGCATGTGATTGTAGAGGTAATTTGTATGATGCTGGTTTCAGTAGATAAACACACATGCCTTAAATTAAAAAGCAGGGCCCAAAGCTTATTACTGGTTTAAAAATTAGGGTATCTTTCAACTTTTCAGTTGATTGACTTTTTATTAAAAAGTCATTTAGAAGAATCCATTGATCATTTTACTGTTCTGTACGTGATACACGATGTTACGTATCTCTTACGCGATACAGTGAAATTGGAAATGGGGCATTTAGTTTTGTATATTTGGCTCTAACTGACTAAACAGTCACGAACCAGATGGAAAAGTTATTCTACCTTTTTAATAGATATTATTTTTTTATTTGAAGTATGTCGCTAATGTAAAATTAATTGGCGCTTACACAGTCCAGTAAGACTTAAATATTGTCTCTAAGGTTTAGAGTATATACAGGGTGGACCATCTTTTCTTTTCTCTTTCTTTTTCCTTTTTTTTTTCTTATTGCTGAGAATTCTTAAATGCTAAATGAAGAGTGGTTTTTAATATGGAAACTGGCAGAATTTCGAGTGTTGTTACCATAGCCATATCCACATCTTAGGAGCTACTGTTTAAGTCTGTGACACATCCAAAAGCGTATTTAAAAATGAAGACAGAAAGATGCTTTTCTGATGGAATTGTCTGTATTTACGTTGGTATATGTACTCTTCTTCACGTAGCATATGTTCATTTTTAAAATGTGCCTAACACAAACGTGTTTTTCCCAAACAAGCAAAATTGAACAGTCTTAAGTCATACCTAATGTTTTTTAAATGTTACTGAAATGTGCTGGAGGTGTCTGTTTCTGTAATGTGAGTTGTGTATATCACCGGTAATGTTTTGGCTCATCATCCGAGGATTTGGTTCGAGTGCTTGTTAAAGTTACTCCTTCTTGTAAAATCTTGCCTTGCACATACGAGGAGTCAGTTGCAAAGCTAATATCTATTGTTGGTATTCTGGTATCTGCCGTGGTGGAGTTTGGCTTATGAATATTTTATTCATTAAGCTCTGAAAAATTGACTTGTGCAAGACATTCTGCTGTCATTGCTCAAGTTTAACTATTTGGGTTTTGATATTTATATAAATGCTAGGTTTAATGTGGTTTTTTTTGGTTTGTTTTTTTTTTTTTAAACCTTTTTAAAAATGTTTGTTTGCACATCTCTTAGGGAATTAATAAGTTCTCCTACTAGCCTTGTGGGTTTTCATTCCTCGTTTTGAAGGAGACAGTGTCTGTTATGTTTACATTATCAAAGCTTGTGCGTGTGTCTTCATTTCTAGGTACTGGTTTGCAGAGTCTTTACATAGCTCAGTACAGCAGCTATAATGTTCAAAATAGGCTGTCTAAATGTGCTAGAAATAAACCCTTGGCTCATCTGAATATACCTACATTGTTAATGTTTGACATGGTTTAATCATTAAAACACTTTTGATGATCTCTGCCTGAATTCTGGTGCGTTTGTACACATATAATGCCTTGCCCCACCCTGCGTCAGGCCAAGGAGGAGCCGTTGTGATGGAAGGAGAGCTGCAGATATTCAGAGAAATTTAGTGTACCAGAGATTTGGTAACAAATTCCTTACAGAAACCTTTGGCTGTTACTAAACGCTATTCCCTTGCCTGGCTGTAGAAATAATTGTCTGTGTGATGGATTAAACCTCCTGCTGGGATTACCGACTCACTGAATGCAGAGCAGCCCGAATGGCTCTGAGACCAAGTGCCGGGAGCAAAGCTTAGTGTCGCCAAGAGGGACTTTCTGCCTCAGATATCTTGTCTATAAAATGGGAATAACACCTCTCTCCAGAATGGGAGCATTTTTACAATTTCCTTTTAGTTCCCCTTGCCTTCAAGTGATTGTTTCTGAGCCCTCTCCGATTTCAGTGTTTAATCAGTGCATTGCAACAAACCCAGATAGCTTGGTCATGGACTTAGTAAAAACAGAACTACTTACATAGCTGCCTGTCTTCTCACTTGCAGGCTCTTAAAACAAGAAACCTAGACCAAGGAAATGGGGTTTGCACTTTGTGTGAAAGGCTGGGAGGTTTCATGTTACGCTGGTCTCTTCTGGGAGGGAGCTCCAAGTGCCTGAGATGGTTGCTAAGATGGTTTTTTCTCCTGCGTGTGCAAATTCAACTTGGAGTGTTTTTCTAAGCGGGGCTCAGTAAGGTGCAGTTCTTTGGACGATAAGCTGAATCTACAGGGAGTACCTAGAAGGCAGAAGCCGCAGCACCAACCTGGCCTTCCCTGTGGAGCCACGGAGACCGGAGGCTGGCTGCTGCACTCCAAACCTAGCCTTCAAGGTCAGTGGCACAAGGTGACGAAACGTGATGGCTTTATAATTGTTTGCCACCACGTAGACCCAGTGACTTTGTTCAGAGCTGATGGGAAGATGTATAGCATCAGTGGCGTTCACAACTGCAGGTCAGAAGACTGTGGCTCCTGGCGGGTACTCTTCTACAGTCTCAGCAGCAGCTGAAAAGTGCCCGAGAGCTGTAGGGTTAGATCAGACATCACTTCACCGTAACCAACAACCAGACTGACGGACCAAGGCAGGAGCCTGGGTCTGTGTACCTGGCTCCATTTCCAATGCATTACCTGAGCTGGGGTAACAGCCTTTGGATTGCCTCAATTCCCCATCACTTGCAGTTTTCCTAATAGAAGTAACTGTGATTGGTGCTTGGGATTATAAGAGTCCTCTGAAAGGACTTTTCCAGTTGTAAAGGCTGGAGAGATGAAAAAAGACCAACTGCTGCCAACAGGACGAGGTTTCATGTAAAGCAGGCTGAGGAGAACAAAATACCTAAGTACCTATTTGCAAAGAGTGAATGACCAAGCTTCAAACTGTTACGTTAAGATCTCACACAGCTCATGACCTTCCCGTACTCGGGCCCTACAGCTTTTCATGATGAAGAGGGAGGTGAATGCTGCTGTTAAGCTGTGAATGGGATAGGTAAACTCAAATGCCCAGAACATAGCTTTTCTTACAGCAGTCCTGGCGTGAAGACCCTGAATGATGTGTCATGGAGGTGTGAACCACCCCTGGGGCTGGAGTCGCTCAGGAGCTGGGATTCCTGGAGTTTGCAGAGGGTAGTGGAAAACCAGAGAACAATTCTGGAAATCCAATAAACCTTTCTGGTTGATTGTGTATTTTACTTACTTAACGCAAGGCAGATGTCAAGTACGCGCTGGAGCTTCTGATAGGACTTCTGCCACCAAAATTTGGGCAAAGAAACCCCCAAAGCCCCAAACCGGATGGAGAGCTGCTCTAGGCGTTGCTTCTACCTTTGATATTTGGTAGCTGTCTTGAGGTGTAAGTTGATAGAAATGTGTGTGTGTTGTATGTGACTGGAATATATGTTGTTATAAGGTATGCATTATTCGAAAAAGAGATGTAAAAATAAGCTAGATGCTGAAGAAAAGTGTAAATAATATCAGAGGCCAAATTACTTTGACAGTGCGGGTTCTGCTGGGTATCCACCAGAAGCAGTGCAGGGGGTGATTAAAATATGGATAGAGATCTCGTGTTAGAGAAATGCTGCTGAGAGTTGCATTGGTACAGAAGATTAACTTATGTTGTCACTGTCGTCCTCTTGCCAAGAATTATTGAACCAACAAAGGTGATTAGTTGTAATCATCAGGATGTTGCAAGAACTGGTTTAAAAAGCAAACGAATTCAATTTTGAACTTTCAATCCATTTAATTTAAATAGATGGCTATACAAACAAGATCTGTATGTTTCTCAATTCTGGTAGAGCAAATTTGGATGAGCCGGAGAAGCTAGAGTCTCCAGAGGCTCCCAGGACATGACAGTGGCAGAGGCACTATATTTTAAGTCAAAGATGCTAAAATAATCTCAAACAGAAAGGCAAAAAATGAGTAACAAAGGTCCAGTTAAAAAAAAAAGAAGTGTGTTTTGTTTAAGTCAGCCAAGCTGGGATGTGGAGAAGGAGGGAGGAAAAAGAATTACGTCTTGTGTTTCAAGGATATATACTGCAGATACTATATTTTCGATAGGAAGAAAGTAAAAAGTGGTACTTGGTAACTGGTAGGTTTGACAGTCAGATTTCAGTATGATGAAAGGCTTCAGAAAAAATGGGAAGAATGGTTGAGTACAAGGAAGTAAACAGAAAATGGGAGAAAATGTAACCCGTTTTCTGGAAGTGATCACACTTGAATTATCAATATTGTTGTTTAATAAAAAAAAACTGTGTAGACAAAGGAAATACATCTTCCATCCATCTGGAATAGGTACTATTTTTAATCTCAGCAATTATTATCTAAACTAGAGGGTGTGGTGATCAGCAACAGGATCTATGGACAAGCAAGGGTCAAACTTGCTTGTCTCAATGGTTTGTCTCAATGCTTTCAGCCTGAAGGGAGCCCATTAATAATGTTTTTAGTAATGACCTTGGTATAAAAAGTAGGAATATTTGCAGTGATGTTTGCAGATGACAACATGAGGAAGCACTGTCAGTGCCAATGAAGATTACATATCCTACAACCAGATGACCTTGATGACTGGAGTAAGAGAGATGGGATTAGTCTAAATCCCCTTTAGGGACCAGTAATTTCAGCTGTTTCCATGGGAGTTTTAGTTGGAAATGTCTGAAGAGGAGAGAAGGAAAGATATTTGAGAATCATCTGTTAAACAACTTAGAGCTGCTACTATGAGCTGCTACTATGAAAAGAGAGGGGGAAAAAATCTTATTTGTGAATCAGTCTGTTTTTAGTGGAAAGAGGAATGTGCTAGTGTGGGAGGGTGAGGCTCTGGTGGGACTTCCTTTTGATAAATACACGGTTTTCCCCCACTGTGGTCACCCGTTTTCAAGAAAACTGATTCTAAAAGATCAGACGTATAGAAGAGTTACTGGGATGGTCAAAAAAATGGAGAAGTCTTGCAAAATGGGAGTGTAGCAAAACCAAGGTTGAGAAGCAATGCAATGGCAGGCTACACAGACATCATGACAGTAGACAGCATGAAGGAAAATGAGCTATTTTAATTGTGTTGACACAAAACAAATGGGTATAAGCTAGCCAAGAGTAAATTTAGGCTGGAAATTGGAAGAGGGCCTTTTGCTAGTGGAATACAGCTCTGGAGCAATTTTCCCGTAAGAGTAGCGTGGAGGTCTGGGGGATTGCTTGAAGACGGGGCACTGGCCACTTTTAAAGCTGTAGGACCAGGGGATGGGACTCCCTGGTGTCCCACTCTGCGTTCTGGCAAAAAGCAGCTGGTGGCAACTCCGTGAAAGCATGCTTAGGAAAGGGCAAAACATTGCCCAGCAGAGAGAGGAGTGAGGACAAAAGAGTGAGAAACAACCCTGCAGACACCAAGGTGAGAGAAGAAGGAGGGGAGGAGGTGCTCCAGGCACCGCAGCAGACTCCCCTGCAGCCTGTGGAGAGGACCGCACCAGAGCAGATATCCACACTGCAGCCCATGGAAGACCACACGGTGGAGCAAGTGGACATGCCCTGAAGGAACTGCAGCTTGTGGAGAGCCCACACTGGAGCAGGTTTATCCTGAGGGACTGCAGCCCCTGGGAAGGACCCATGCTGGAGCATGAGAAGAAAGGAGCAGCGGAGAGGCGCTGTTATGGACTAACCACAATCCCCCCACACCACTTGGAGCAGGGAGGAGGTAGAGGGGTCAGGAATGAAGGAGTGAAGCTGAGCCTTGGAAGAAGGGGATAGGGGGAAGGTGTTTTAGTTTTTGTCTTTGTTTCTCACCATTCAATTCTTTTAATTGGTAATAAATTAAATTATTTTTCCCCAAATCTGTTTTGCCCATGATAGTTATTGGTGAGTGACCTCCCTGTCCTTATCTCAACCCACAAGCTTTTAATCTTATTTTTCTCCCTTGTCCTGTTGAGGAGGGGGAGAGAGTGGCTGGATGGGCAGATGGCAGCTGGCCAAGGTCACCCCACCTGGGCACTTTTTCTTCTTACAAATCCAACGGTTTGGGCAGAAAGCAGCTTCCTCGATTGTAAGGAAGATCTGTCAAAGGTCATGAGGTACCATGGCACCAGAATCATAGAATCATTAAGGTTGGAAAAGACCTCTAATATCATCGAGTCCAACCGTCAACCGTCCAACCGTTGGATGGTTATACTAAAAAAAAAAAAAAAAAGAAAGCATAGCCTAAAGGGAATCGGCCATTGTGGTACAGCTGGAGCTCTTGTAGTCTAGGAAAACATGCTCCCTGGACTGAAGCAATTGCATATTAGGTATTTTTACCTTGTTTCTTCCAAGTCCAATTCATGTTAAGGCAACATCTTTTCCAGGAATCTGGCCCATAATTCTTGGAAATTTTTTAAAGGCAGTGGAGGAACCTCCTGTTTGCTGAAGGAAGGTACCACAGTGTCACCGTGTGTGGAGGAAGCCCTTGGTCAGCAGAAAGGTCCTAAATTTCCTCGTGAGAAATTGCCTCACACCCTTCAGAGGCAGCTGGAACTCTGGTTTTTCAAAGACGGATGGGCCAGCCATGCAACAGTGAGAAATACAGAATTGTTCGGTTGCATTTTGTTTCAGAACAGGTAAAACTTCAAGGGAAATGAATCTGTTGACATAAAAATGCAATCCTATATGAGTTGTCTCCACCTGTGCATTTGCTGCTCCTGAGCTGGTGTAATGGGGAATGCACAACCCTTATTGCACTATTTCTGCCTTAGACTTGTCTAAGTGGATATTCACAGCGCTCCCTCTAGGATTAGACAGCACCAGAGGTAATGCTATGTGGTGATAAATTACCCGGTAAAAGTATTTAAAGTGAAACCGAGTGAAATTTCTTCCACGCATACTGAAGCAAGGTATCGTGCTATTTGTGTAGTTGATTAGACATAGGGTGTCTCATCCCATTTAGCAAGCGGGAGGCTTGTCTTAATGAACTGTTCTGTCTGCCACTAGAAGCCAAATGTTTACTAAATGCTACTAATTCAATTTTACCAGCTGTTGTAGGAAATCAGAATCTCAGCTCACATAGCAGAAATGGGAGCTTTTTGAAAAGAAAAAAAAAATCTGTAGCCTATGCAGTTACCTAAGTACCTTGCTTCCTTTAAAATCAATAGGATCTCGTTGCTTCAGGGCCTTTCTAGGTCTAAGTTCCTAACACATTTCTGTACCTTTAGAAAGGATTGCCTCTCTGAAAGATCTTCTGTTAATTTATCGGTTTGCTTTGCTTCCCACAGCACTCGGGGTTGGGAGAGAGAGCGGCTCCTGGTGTGCTTAGCTATTAGGGACTTGAGACATCTTTGATGCAAATGCACTTTTGCTCAGTAGAATAGTGATGAGTTTGCAGAAAAGACCAGGAAATACCTCCCATGCATACAGATGGCATACCTATTATCAGCTAAATATTATCATCAGCTTTGTTTCTTTTTTAAATTGTTTGTACAGATTTTTGCAAATCATCATGTAAAAGACCCCTCTGTCCTCAGAAGTTTAAGTAAAGACCTAAGAAGTCGTCATTACATCCGACTCTGGTTTCCACACTAAGTAAATGGGAAGAATCGCTGGCCATTCCCTCTGTTACAAAGCTGTACAGGAAGATTTTGAAATGAGTGGGAAGTCCTGAAACTGGACCAGGCGATTTGGTGATGGATGCTCTGCATGGTTGTCAACATTTTTCTAATATGCAATATTCACCTAAAGTTCCTTTGCAACACAGGAAAATCAGAATAATTAACAACCAACTCTCGTGTGGTCAGAAAGGAGTGAGATTCAAGGCTTTCAGAAATCTCCAAAAGTGTGGAGCCAACTACCTGGCTCCAGCTGGCCAGAGCACTTAGAAAAAAAAAAGTCAATGTGAGATTTTATTTTATGAAGTAGAAGTAAAAAACAACCCCAAATAACCCCCCCAGAAACCTCTCACAACCAAAACCCACCCATCCCACCCTGCCAAAACAGTGCCAAAACAAACAAACAAAATCCCCCAAACACAACTATGTTAAATTTTGCCTTCCAGCCTCAGAAGTGGAGAGAGCAGATCTAAGCAGCATCTGTAGAAGCGTCTTTGTCACTTACACAGGCAATTTTAAAAAGGTTTAAGGATGATGTAAGCAAGCACTGGGATTTCAAACCAAATCCTCCAAAAGGCAGGTCTGATTAAACCCAGGACTGATGTCAGCCTTGCTGGCTGAGAAGGAGAAGCAGAGGAGGTGGTTGTGAGACCCAGTAAATAGGACGAGCAT
>NW_008825615.1:15574254-15583142 GCF_000699105.1 Pygoscelis adeliae
CCGGGGATTCAAAGGCGGGGTGGGGCGGGGGGGGCGTAACTTGGGGGTGTGCACCCGAGGGGATGCGCTATAAACCGATGCCCTCTCCTGGCGGCACCTGTGGGGTGACAGCTGGGGACAGGCTGGTGCCTGCCCGCACGGTGGGACCAGAAGGGTGTCATAAAAAGCTGGAGCTGACACCGGTGACAAATACGCCAGCATTTAGTAGAAGCGAGGATGGCGTATAAATATTTACATTGTGATACAGATTTCACAGCCAGAGACCTTTTCCTTGCAATTGCACTGTAGTATCTTCAAAGACCATGTTCAGCCCCTTTTTAAAAGAGGAGGACTGGACAGAAAGGTAAGTATTAAGTAAACAGAGCTCCTGTCCTATATTGAAAACATCCGCGCAGTAGTTCCTATTAGTACAGATGATCAGAGTACAATTAATTTCGCATAACAGAGACAAGAATAAAATAGCATGTTGCCCTTTATTTCACCGCTGCAAAGACCCTGTAATCAAGAGCTTCTCCTAGTGTGGAAACAGGGGTCATAAAGGAAGAGGAGATTAAAAGCAAGCGTATCCCACCTAACGGCTTTTATGATGCATCTGACCTTGATTACACAAATAACCTTGGGAGCGCTGGCTTTCAGGGAAGAACAGGAGCTGTTTTGATTAAAATGATCAGAATGCAGATCTGTGTATCCTGATACCCAGGACTATTTCAGAGCATTTTATAGGTAGAGGTGAATGAACGTGTTTAAGCAGGGAAGAAAAAAAGAACAAACTCATTAAACTCAGCCCGAATCTCAAATCAAATGTATTTTTACATTAAAGCTTAACCTGTAATGGTTATTAACATAATACAACACCAGCTGTCCAGCACATACAAATGGCTGGTACTTATTTAATAGCATTCAGTATTTATCGTGCTTTATACTAGATAAAGTTGGGTGAGCAAAACCCAGAATGTCTGGCCTTGGAAGAGGACAAGGAAGGGTGGTGCTAGGACAGCAGCTCCTCTGTGTTACAGAACAAAACACCCTCCCTGCTCTGACACCTCAGAGTTGAGCGGATCAGACTGACTCACCTGTGGGCAAATGTGGAAATGTACAGAATTATGGGAGTATAGAAAGAGTGAGCTTCTAAAACAGCGTGATGAGTGAGGGATGGAGGGATTTGGTTATGTCAATTAGAATTAATGATAATCAAGGTCCTGCGGTTGACTAGAGATCACAGCTGGAGCACTGGGGAAAGACCACCACTGGCCCCTTCTGTTGAGCAAAGCAGGAAGCTCTTTAGGAAAAAAATGAGGGAATACGGTGCAGTGGAAAACATTTGGAGGACGCAGAAGACACATAAACTGCCAGAAGAAAAAGCTAATGAGGAGAGAGACTCTAGTGGGCAAGAAAGAAGGATGCCCTGGTGGCAGTTTTGAGAAGAGGGACAGGAAGAGAAACTGGAGAATATGAACTGAATTGCTCTCATTTTCAGCAAGGTGAAGGAGATTCTGCACAGATGCGAACACGACACCAGGTCAGTATTCTGATCAGCTGCATTTACTGTCTGTCTCAGCATTAGGTGCTTAATGAAGATTCAAACCCATCTCTGCTCTCTGCAGAGCAACTGCAGCTCAGGCTTGATGCAAGGGTATGTTTCCTTCGAGCAGCACTAAGACACATGTTCTCTGTCTTTACTCCCTTCTTCCTTTGGCCTTATGTCAAACAGCCGCGTTCACTGTCTAGGCACAGTTTTGCTTCTCGGGGTGTTAGCCTGGGTCAAATGATTACCAGGTCAGCTGGCAATCATGCTGCCTCTCTTCCTCTTGTCTGGACAGAAGCCTGGTGGTGCACTTCAACCGCATATACTGATGTTGCTGTTTGCTAGTGGCACCTTCTGGAGTAGGCTACCCGGTAATGTTTTGCTTACTGAAAGCTCTTCTGCATCTTGTAACTCTTGTCTCCAGTCTTGATGGCTCTTGCCGAGTAGGATCATTTAAAATATCTGTAGAGGGAGAAATAGGATGACATTCAGAGTAGCATGAATAGCATCCCAATACTGATGTTGAAACAAGTGCCACAACTCTCGGTGGTCATGTTAACCCTTGACACCTTTTGGATGGAGCAGTTTGGCTAGCTGCGGGAACACCTCTCTCCTGGCACCCGGCCTCTGTCCTGGGCAACGGGAGCTCAGCACAAGCTGAGACCCATCCTGGGGGAAAACTGAAATACAGTGAAGTATGGGGGAAATGGAAGAGGAAGGAAAATGGTTACTGGTCTTCTTCCTCTCCTCGGTCCCACCCACATCCCTGGGCCCATCCTCAGCGCTGTGCTCTGCCAGAGCACCCCTGGGGGAGCAAGGATGGTCAGCGGCTGGGAGCGAGTTCATTCTCTCCCCTCTGTGATGCTCCTGCATCAAAATACTGTCCCTTCAGATGCACTCACTGCAGTGGTCTGGCAAGTGCCTGGCAACCCTCCCCCCAGGGAATACCGTGTCCATTACCTGAACACCAGGTGCCACTGAGGTCCTAAGACAACATTTCCTTGGTATTTATTTTCGCTGGTATTTTTCAGTTATTTTGTTGAAAATATCATCGGTTTCTTCCCTATGGAAAAAATGCACGTCTCCATTTCTGTCAAAGTGATCTATGGAGAAACACAACACAAAAATACTCTCCTATGTACTAAAACATAAATTGAAAGAGGACACACAGTCTTAGGTGCCTGGGAGCCTGCTTGATGTTTGCCATACTAAAGCAGCCACCTGTAAAGCAAGCCTTGTCCCACCTGCTGCTGAAAGGTAATCGCTTCAGTGCAGCAGCTTTCTCTCAAAATAATGCTAACAAATATATTTGATGATTGGACCAAAAGTACGCTTCAGTTGCAGAACTGTAATAACTTTGCTGGCTGTTGAGATGCAGGTTCCTCCTGAGGGAAAGGTTATTCATTCATGGTATAATGTGAAGAAACCAGGTCATAAGGAGACTGAACACATTCTAAAAATAATGTAATCTGGTGGGGAAATGAAGAGGTCTGCAAGATGCAAACTTAGAGGACACGCTGACTTGACTCTTTTGTCCTTTGAAACTGAAGATCCCAGATCAAATCCTACCTGGGCCTTTAGCAGCGCAAGAACTGAACAAGTAAAGGCAGCATCCCATGTTTAACTTCTAATTGAGTGAGGTTGCCTGATGCTCACCCTATTTACCAGGTCTCACAACCACCTCCTCTGCTTCTTCTTCTCAGCCAGCAAGGCTGACATCAGTCCTGGGTTTACCCAGACCTGCTTTTTGGAGGATCCCCACTAATGTTCGGTGGGGGTGACCTTTTTCCCTGACTCCACTGGACTTTTAGGCAACTTGAGATATTTTAAAGTGGTTTGTCTGTAGTTAAGATGGCTGAAGTCTTTCAATTGTCCTCACTTTTTGAGGATGCCTATTGAGAAAGCACCTGTGTTTCCAGGTCCTCTGTCTACCGGAGAGCATTGAGATTCAGGGAGCTGCAGAGTAAAGGGGGGGGACACCTCACCGCTGTCCTCAGCTGCCTGGAGGGTGATACAAAGGAGGAAGAGTGGGCTCTTCTTGGAGGGGCACAGCAAAATATCAAGACATACAATGAAAGGACAAAGGCATAAGTTGCAGCACGGGAAATTCAGATTAAATATAAGGAAAAAATCCTTCACAGTGAGAGCAGTCAAAGACTGGCACAGGCTTCCCAGAGAGGCTGTGGGATCTCCATCCTTGGAGATGTTCAAATTTCAACTGGTTGGGCCCTGAGCAGCCTGCTGTAACTTTGAAGTTAGCCTTGCTTTGAGCTGGGTGATCTCCAGAGGGCCCCTCTAAGGCAAATTATTCTGTGATTGTGGCAGTGCAGAGAGAGAAAGGAGACAGACATCTGAGATCTTGTTTACGGAGGGAAGCTACTGCGATAGCTTCGCTCCTCCAAAAAAGTGGAGTGAAGTACCTTGGACTCAGCCCAAGCCAAGCGTGCCTGCACAAGAGTTGCTGCAGTGGAAAGCCAGTGACAAGTTTGTAGCATATGAACTTCTTTGCATAGATGAACTCTAAGAGTGACTAAGAGAAGGAAGTAAATGTCACCCTAAAGCAAACAGTTTGAAACCTGAACTTTTAAAAAAGAGCTTTGCAGTGGTAGGACAAATAGCACAACCTTGTCCTCGTCCTCCCCCCGCTACCCCAGCTGAGCAGCGCTGAAACACAAAGGCTGGCTCCAAAGGGTTTCTGCTTCCCTTTCCTCTGGAGTTAACGCTTCATGGGCTGTCCTGCTCCAGGACCACCAACCCTCCTCCAGAGCTAGGCCTTCTCTTCCTGAATGTTTCAGCTGAGTACAGTCCAGGAGGGCTACATTACCATTTTCAAAATACCTGAAACTCAGCTTGATTTTTACTAGCCTAAGTGCTAGTGTTCTGTAGTTTTTGGGGTTTCTACCCTGGATCTTCCCCACCGAACACAGTATAGCTTTTACCTTTTTTCTGGAGCTCAGGAAAGATGCTATCAAGAAAATGTAATGGTCATAGCTCATGCTTTGCGCCCATCTGTTTCAAGTGTTTTGTTTATGATGTCTTTTGTTTATGTCAGGCTCCACCACTCAGCCTTCCACATTTCTTGCAGTCATTGCTAAATTAACTTGGTTTTCTTCTGTCTTATTAAACAGTAAGTAAACAAATAAATAAAACTCAACTTCTTGGACAAGCAGCCCCATATTCATTTTGAGATGTTATATATGCCATACTTGTTAATACCTGTTGTTAGAAAAAAATCACCCTCACTTCCGAAGTCCTTTACTCTTCATCCTGTCTCTGTTCAGCTACCTTAACATTTTACCGAAGATTCAGGTTGTACTTAGTCCGTTTGCTACTTTGATTCTTTATTCTGCACTCTGCTTCCTACAGGTAAGGAAACACTTCCCCATTCAAAGCCACTTTGCCTCCCAAAGACCACATCAAAGCTCACCTGCGCTATAATGCATAGAATAAAAAAGTGACAATAGCCTGGTTTGTAACCAGCGCTACTGAACTACCCTATTAGTAATGGAGTGCTGCTTACTTGTACCTATCTTCTACAAGGATTCAGTCAAATAGGGAACTGAGCTTTAAAGAAAGGCAAGTTATAAAGATGAAATAGAAAACAAAGCTGGAAGAGAAATGTCTTGCACACTTGGGGGTAAGGAGAGAAAATGTTACCAAGAGCTTGCAGGTGATGTTTTTGGAATTTTTTTCACCAAGGGAACAGCCTGCTATCTCCTATTGAGGGAAATAAGGGCATTTAGCAAAGATACATTGGTCATCTTCGTCCATGCTCTGCTGGATCGCAGCTTGGAGATGCCGTTGCCCTTTGTGACAGCGTCATGGCTGATGGGACCTACTATTCCTTCTGTTACTGATAACATGGTGTGCCAAATCATGCATGTCATCTACTCTTAAACTGGCACGCCTTGCAACGTCCTGACTGTCAATACTTGCTGTCTCCAAGCTTCAAGTGGTGCGGAAGATAGCTTTGTTCCCGCCCCAGGACACTTTGTCCTCCTGCTCTGTCAGGGCCCTGCGGGAACATTGCTGACTCCTTCCTGTAATTGCCTCCAAGTGGCAAAGCCAAAGACTCCCAAGAGCAGGGAGGCTGAATCATGCTTGGTGGGGTTTTGCTTTTCTTTTTTTTTGATCCCTATTCTCATTCTGTCCACAGACTGTAAAATACACAGATCCCTATCGGTTTAATGCTGTTAGGAAAGTAAAAGAACATAAAGGAGGACAAAGAAAACAAAATGGACGGGGCAGCGGGCAGGTTGGGTGCGGTGCATTCTTACCCGTGAGCACAGGGATTAAAGTGACTCACTGATACATCAACGCTGAGGTGCGGGAAGCCTCTCCAACATTTCCAGCTAGCGAGATCATTTATTGCGGTGAAATGATTCAGTGACCTTAAGAAGCAGCCAGAGGCTCTCTCTGGAGACTGCTGGAGAGGCAAAGTAATCTAATAGATGAGAAACTGCACTGAATACATCTTTTCTTGGTCTTGTTAATGATCTCAGCATGCACAGCTCATTTCAGCTCTGAAAATAGTTGGCAAGTTGTTCTTGAGATTTTCAAATCATTTTAGGTTTGGTACTCAGTTACCACTGAAAAGTATAAAGCATATTTTAGCTGTGTAGTGTTTACTTTCCAATGTAATTTTTGAGATCTTTTGTAACATAGGGATCCATTTCTTATTTATTAAGGTCACCACAGAGCACTTCCCCTAAAAAAAAAAATCCACCCTAAGGCAAAACTGGAAAAACATTGGGTATTTGGGCACAAACTGCATACAGCTTGGGGCAGAAAGAAGCAATTCAGCCAAGCAGTGGGTTTAGGTGACTTTCAAAGTTTGTTACTCCCGACTTTTACAATTCTGGAACATTTTTTAAATTTCATGTAGCTGTGCTAAATATGAAGGCACATCACATGAAATGGGAGCTAGTAATACCCACAACAAGCAGGTAGTGTCTGCCCCCAGAACAACTTGAGCACCTTATAAACATCCCTTTCAAACCTGTGCTTAGGAATTGCTGCTTCCAGTTCCCACCTGATTCAAATGGGAGTTTGTCCTTCGCACGGCTCAGGTGACACGGCGATTCCTGAAGTTATGCTGGAGCATCTGCAGCACCGTGGGGCTCTCCGTGCCACCTCTGTGGAAACTGCTGATTTCTCAAGATCCTGAAAGTCAGGCCAAGTCTTCTGCTGTCTGTACACTATGGCAAAGCTCTGGTTTGCATACTAACGAAGAGCCAGTATCAAGGAAGAAAGGGAAGCAAGAAAACTGAAACCGGCAGCTGACTGCCCCACAGCATTTTAACTGGAGGTACTTATCGGGCCTGTTTAGCCAAGTGAGGGTTCGAAGGTGGTCAGAAGTCATTTTACCTTGTGAACTCTCTCTGTAGGTTGTCAAAGACAGCGAAGGAAGCTGGACCAGAGCATCCTGCACCTGCACGAAGCCCTTTCTCTTCTTGTCCTCTGTTTTTCCTCTGTGTTGTGTAACGCAGTAGGTATGATCTTAACAGTAGATGTTTATCCCAAATCCAGCCATTTATTTATTTTCCCTAAGAAGATGTTTGTCCTGAATGAGATGACTCAGTCAACATTTTTTTTTCTTTTTGAAGACTCTGCTGAATGAGAGTGACAGAGGCAGCCTTCCCTGAATCAGTAACCACTTAAACTTTGCATTCCAAGTAGTTTAATGTTTCTGCTTTTTTTTCACTCTTATGTGACTATTTATTAGATCCACTACAACATTTACGGTTTAAACAATGCAAGCCAATTTGTAAATTATACAATTTTAACTTTTTTTTTAAAAGTTTCATTTATGATAGAAAAACCAGTGAGATAAGAGATACCCCCTATGGTTTTTCACTCTTATGTGACTATTTATTAGATCCACTACAACATTTACGGTTTAAACAATGCAAGCCAATTTGTAAATTATACAAATTTAACTTTTTTTTTAAAAGTTTCATTTATGATAGAAAAACCAGTGAGATAAGAGATCCCCCATATGGTTTTACTTTGCGGGGGGGGGGAATAAAATCCCCAGTGCTGCAATACATAAGGCTACCAAAAAGGACTGGCAGATTTGCTAATGCTTTTGGCTGTACTGAAGCATGCAGAGGAGCACATTTTTATGATTTCTTGACTGTTACAACTGAGAACCAAAGACCAGTGATGGCATCAACTTTTGGAAGATGTTCTGTGCTTAGGTCTTTGGAAGGAAATTGACTGGTTTTCTTTTTTTTTTTTTTTTTAAAGAGGTTTTTTTTTTTTAAATTTTAATTTTTTTGTGTTAAAAACAAATTTAAAA
The DNA here is from genome assembly GCF_000699105.1 of Pygoscelis adeliae. NCBI lineage: Eukaryota > Metazoa > Chordata > Aves > Sphenisciformes > Spheniscidae > Pygoscelis > Pygoscelis adeliae. The sequence goes on from NW_008825615.1 coordinate 15,582,081, forward strand.
TAAAAAGAGACTTGAGTGGGAAGTTCATAAAACGCAACTTCTTTGAATGAGAGAGATTTCCATTCTGGAAAATCTCTTTCCAACTGAAGTAAAAATTATACACTGTAGGTTAAGGAAAAAGGACATTACTGAAGCAATAACTCAGCAAAAAGACATCAGGACTTGCTGTCACTAGTTACAAGGCTGCTAATGCTTCTTGGGAAAGCCTGGGAAAACACGCAGAAGCGACACTGATTTGTCCCGTTTTGTCCATGTCTCTTCCTTGACCTTGATTGCTTTTAGTACAGACACTCGTATCTCAGTAAGGTTTTCGAGTACTACTATAAGACATTTTAAAAACTTATTGACTGAAAAAGCATAAAGCTTTTATCATGAAAACAAAGTCTGTTTCTTCTGAACATCTGCTCTCTTATGAACAGTTTCTTTCCTCTTTTAGTACAAAATTATTTTCACAGTACCATTTAATAGTAAGTGCACAGAAAGAGCAGATTATGCTTTCAGGAAGAGAAAATAAACGGAGGTAAGTAAGGTTTGCATAGGCGTAACATGCTCCAGACAGACCTTTTTTTATTTTTAGTATTTGTGCTAAAATATTTCATAGAAAAACTACAGAAGGAGAGTTGGCACATTCTTAATGTTAACTTCAAAGTCCATACTACAAGTACCTTAGGAAAAATGCAGACATATCGTAGACATACCTTGTACTTGCAGACCACTATGGATCCTTTCCATCTGTTTTGTACTTTTATGGCAGAAGAAAGGGTAACCGCAGTGAAATGCTGGCAGTTGACATTCTGCTGAGAGAGGAAAAAACCCTTTAGCGTAAAGCTGGGTAGGAATCTAAAGCTTCCTTTTTTTTTTTTGTGAAGGTTTGTGAAGACTACAACTGAGTGGAGGAAAAAGTATTTTGCGTCATCTTTGGTACAGTTGTTGATACAGGCCACTAGAGCTTTTGCATTTTTTAGACAACCATGCCTTATTTGACTCATTGGCAGGTTTAGTTTCACTAGAACCACTTTCATAGATAAACTCAGGAGACAGACACAGATACCCATATACATT